>NC_084579.2:30418032-30743032 GCF_033978685.3 Nerophis lumbriciformis
TGTCTCAAAACGTCATCAGGTGTCCCGACACAACCTAAAAATAGAAGAAAATGCATCGTTTACGAAAAAAAATTTTTGCTAAAATTTCGTAAGGCGGTACCCTTACAAAAAATTCAAAAAAACGGACTTGCTTCAGCAGCACATTTCTGGTGCTGTAGTTGTATAAAATGTCTCAAAACGTCATCAGGTGTCCCGACACAACCTAAAAATAGAAAAAAATGCATAGTTTACGGAAAACATTTTTTGCTAAAATTTCGTAAGGCGGGACCCTTACAAAAAATTCAAAAAAACGGACTTGCTTCAGCAGCACATTTCTGCTGCTGTAGTTGTATAAAATGTCTCAAAACGTCATCAGGTGTCCCGACACAACCTAAAAATAGAAGAAAATGCATCGTTTACGAAAAAAAATTTTGCTAAAATTTCGTAAGGCGGGACCCTTACAAAAAATTCAAAAAAACGGACTTGCTTCAGCAGCACATTTCTGGTGCTGTAGTTGTATAAAATGTCTCAAAACGTCATCAGGTGTCCCGACACAACCTAAAAATAGAAAAAAATGCATAGTTTACGGAAAACATTTTTTGCTAAAATTTCGTAAGGCGGGACCCTTACAAAAAATTCAAAAAAACGGACTTGCTTCAGCAGCACATTTCTGGTGCTGTAGTTGTATAAAATGTCTCAAAATGTCATCAGGAGTCCCGACACAACCTAAAAATAGAAGAAAATGCATCGTTTACGAAAAAAAAAATTTGCTAAAATTTCGTAAGGCTCCTTACAAAAAATTCAAAAAAACGGACTTGCTTCAGCAGCACATTTCTGATGCTGTAGTTGTATAAAATGTTTCAAAACGTCATCAGGAGTCCCGACACAACCTAAAAATAGAATAAAATGCATCGTTTACGAAAAAAAATTTTGCAAAAATTTCGTAAGGCGGGACCCTTACAAAAAATTCAAAAAACCGGACTTGCTTCAGCAGCACATTTCTGCTGCTGTAGTTGTATAAAATGTCTCAAAATGTCATCAGGAGTCCCGGCACAACCTAAAAATAGAATAAAATGCATCGTTTATGAAAAAAAAATGTTGCTAAAATTTCATAAGGCGGGACCCTTACAAAAAATTCAAAAAAACGGACTTGCTTCAGCAGCACATTTCTGCTGCTGTAGTTGTATAAAATGTCTCAAAACGTCATCAGGTGTCCCGACACAACCTAAAAATAGAAGAAAATGCATCGTTTACAAAAAAAAAATTTTGCTAAAATTTCGTAAGGCGGGACCCTTACAAAAAATTCAAAAAAACGGACTTGCTTCAGCAGCACATTTCTGATGCTGTAGTTGTATAAAATGTTTCAAAACGTCATCAGGAGTCCCGACACAACCTAAAAATAGAATAAAATGCATCGTTTACGAAAAAAAATTTTGCTAAAATTTCGTAAGGCGGGACCCTAACAAAAAATTCAAAAAAACGGACTTGCTTCAGCAGCACATTTCTGATGCTGTAGTTGTATAAAATGTTTCAAAACGTCATCAGGAGTCCCGACACAACCTAAAAATAGAGTAAAATGCATCGTTTACGAAAAAAAAATTTTGCTAAAATTTCGTAAGGCGGGACCCTTACAAAAAATTCAAAAAAACGGACTTGCTTCAGCAGCACATTTCTGCTGCTGTAGTTGTATAAAATGTCTCAAAATGTCATCAGGAGTCCCGACACAACCTAAAAATAGAAGAAAATGCATCGTTTACGAAAAAAAAATGTTGCTAAAATTTCGTAAGGCGGGACCCTTACAAAAAATTCAAAAAAACGGACTTGCTTCAGCAGCACATTTCTGATGCTGTAGTTGTATAAAATGTTTCAAAACGTCATCAGGAGTCCCGACACAACCTAAAAATAGAATAAAATGCATCGTTTACGAAAAAAAATTTTGCTAAAATTTCGTAATGCGGGACCCTAACAAAAAATTCAAAAAAACGGACTTGCTTCAGCAGCACATTTCTGATGCTGTAGTTGTATAAAATGTTTCAAAACGTCATCAGGAGTCCCGACACAACCTAAAAATAGAAGAAAATGCATCGTTTACGAAAAAAAAATGTTGCTAAAATTTCGTAAGGCGGGACCCTTACAAAAAATTCAAAAAAACGGACTTGCTTCAGCAGCACATTTCTGATGCTGTAGTTGTATAAAATGTTTCAAAACGTCATCAGGAGTCCCGACACAACCTAAAAATAGAATAAAATGCATCGTTTACGAAAAAAATTTTTGCTAAAATTTCGTAAGGCGGGACCCTTACAAAAAATTCAAAAAAACGGACTTGCTTCAGCAGCACATTTCTGCTGCTGTAGTTGTATAAAATGTCTCAAAACGTCATCAGGTGTCCCGACACAACCTAAAAATAGAAGAAAATGCATCGTTTACGAAAAAAAATTTTTGCTAAAATTTCGTAAGGCGGGACCCTTACAAAAAATTCAAAAAAACGGACTTGCTTCAGCAGCACATTTCTGGTGCTGTAGTTGTATAAAATGTCTCAAAATGTCATCAGGAGTCCCGACACAACCTAAAAATAGAATAAAATGCATCGTTTACGAAAAAAAATTTTTGCTAAAATTTCGTAAGGCGGGACCCTTACAAAAAATTCAAAAAAACGGACTTGCTTCAGCAGCACATTTCTGATGCTGTAGTTGTATAAAATGTTTCAAAACGTCATCAGGAGTCCCGACACAACCTAAAAATAGAAGAAAATGCATCGTTTACGAAAAAAAAATGTTGCTAAAATTTCGTAAGGCGGGACCCTTACAAAAAATTCAAAAAAACGGACTTGCTTCAGCAGCACATTTCTGATGCTGTAGTTCGTAAACGATGCATTTTATTCTATTTTTAGGTTGTGTCGGGACTCCTGATGACGTTTTGAAACATTTTATACAACTACAGCATCAGAAATGTGCTGCTGAAGCAAGTCCGTTTTTTTGAATTTTTTGTTAGGGTCCCGCCTTACGAAATTTTAGCAAAAATTTTTTTTCGTAAACTATGCATTTTCTTCTATTTTTAGGTTGTGTCGGGACTCCTGATGACATTTTGAGACATTTTATACAACTACAGCAGCAGATTTGTAAGGCGGGACCCTTACAAAAAATTCAAAAAAACGGACTTGCTTCAGCAGCACATTTCTGGTGCTGTAGTTGTATAAAATGTCTCAAAATGTCATCAGGAGTCCCGACACAACCTAAAAATAGAAGAAAATGCATCGTTTACGAAAAAAAAAATTTGCTAAAATTTCGTAAGGCTCCTTACAAAAAATTCAAAAAAACGGACTTGCTTCAGCAGCACATTTCTGCTGCTGTAGTTGTATAAAATGTCTCAAAACGTCATCAGGTGTCCCGACACAACCTAAAAATAGAAGAAAATGCATCGTTTACGAAAAAAAAATTTTGCAAAAATTTCGTAAGGCGGGACCCTTACAAAAAATTCAAAAAACCGGACTTGCTTCAGCAGCACATTTCTGCTGCTGTAGTTGTATAAAATGTCTCAAAATGTCATCAGGAGTCCCGGCACAACCTAAAAATAGAATAAAATGCATCGTTTATGAAAAAAAAATTTTGCTAAAATTTCGTAAGGCGGGACCCTTACAAAAAATTCAAAAAAACGGACTTGCTTCAGCAGCACATTTCTGCTGCTGTAGTTGTATAAAATGTCTCAAAACGTCATCAGGTGTCCCGACACAACCTAAAAATAGAAGAAAATGCATCGTTTACGAAAAAAAAATTTTGCTAAAATTTCGTAAGGCGGGACCCTTACAAAAAATTCAAAAAAACGGACTTGCTTCAGCAGCACATTTCTGATGCTGTAGTTGTATAAAATGTTTCAAAACGTCATCAGGAGTCCCGACACAACCTAAAAATAGAATAAAATGCATCGTTTACGAAAAAAAATTTTGCTAAAATTTCGTAAGGCGGGACCCTAACAAAAAATTCAAAAAAACGGACTTGCTTCAGCAGCACATTTCTGATGCTGTAGTTGTATAAAATGTTTCAAAACGTCATCAGGAGTCCCGACACAACCTAAAAATAGAGTAAAATGCATCGTTTACGAAAAAAAAATTTTGCTAAAATTTCGTAAGGCGGGACCCTTACAAAAAATTCAAAAAAACGGACTTGCTTCAGCAGCACATTTCTGCTGCTGTAGTTGTATAAAATGTCTCAAAATGTCATCAGGAGTCCCGACACAACCTAAAAATAGAAGAAAATGCATCGTTTACGAAAAAAAAATGTTGCTAAAATTTCGTAAGGCGGGACCCTTACAAAAAATTCAAAAAAACGGACTTGCTTCAGCAGCACATTTCTGATGCTGTAGTTGTATAAAATGTTTCAAAACGTCATCAGGAGTCCCGACACAACCTAAAAATAGAATAAAATGCATCGTTTACGAAAAAAAATTTTGCTAAAATTTCGTAATGCGGGACCCTAACAAAAAATTCAAAAAAACGGACTTGCTTCAGCAGCACATTTCTGATGCTGTAGTTGTATAAAATGTTTCAAAACGTCATCAGGAGTCCCGACACAACCTAAAAATAGAAGAAAATGCATCGTTTACGTAAAAAAAATGTTGCTAAAATTTCGTAAGGCGGGACCCTTACAAAAAATTCAAAAAAACGGACTTGCTTCAGCAGCACATTTCTGATGCTGTAGTTGTATAAAATGTTTCAAAACGTCATCAGGAGTCCCGACACAACCTAAAAATAGAAGAAAATGCATCGTTTACGAAAAAAAAATGTTGCTAAAATTTCGTAAGGCGGGACCCTTACAAAAAATTCAAAAAAACGGACTTGCTTCAGCAGCACATTTCTGATGCTGTAGTTGTATAAAATGTTTCAAAACGTCATCAGGAGTCCCGACACAACCTAAAAATAGAATAAAATGCATCGTTTACGAAAAAAATTTTTGCTAAAATTTCGTAAGGCGGGACCCTTACAAAAAATTCAAAAAAACGGACTTGCTTCAGCAGCACATTTCTGGTGCTGTAGTTGTATAAAATGTCTCAAAATGTCATCAGGAGTCCCGGCACAACCTAAAAATAGAATAAAATGCATCGTTTATGAAAAAAAAATGTTGCTAAAATTTTCGTAAGGCGGGACCCTCACAAAAAATTCAAAAAAACGGACTTGCTTCAGCAGCACATTTCTGCTGCTGTAGTTGTATAAAATGTCTCAAAACGTCATCAGGTGTCCCGACACAACCTAAAAATAGAAGAAAATGCATCGTTTACGAAAAAAAATCTTTGCTAAAATTTCGTAAGGCGGGACCCTTACAAAAAATTCAAAAAAACGGACTTGCTTCAGCAGCACATTTCTGGTGCTGTAGTTGTATAAAATGTCTCAAAATGTCATCAGGAGTCCCGACACAACCTAAAAATAGAATAAAATGCATCGTTTACGAAAAAAAATTTTTGCTAAAATTTCGTAAGGCGGGACCCTTACAAAAAATTCAAAAAAACGGACTTGCTTCAGCAGCACATTTCTGATGCTGTAGTTCGTAAACGATGCATTTTATTCTATTTTTAGGTTGTGTCGGGACTCCTGATGACGTTTTGAAACATTTTATACAACTACAGCATCAGAAATGTGCTGCTGAAGCAAGTCCGTTTTTTTGAATTTTTTGTTAGGGTCCCGCCTTACGAAATTTTAGCAAAAATTTTTTTTCGTAAACTATGCATTTTCTTCTATTTTTAGGTTGTGTCGGGACTCCTGATGACATTTTGAGACATTTTATACAACTACAGCAGCAGATTTGTAAGGCGGGACCCTTACAAAAAATTCAAAAAAACGGACTTGCTTCAGCAGCACTTTTCTGGTGCTGTAGTTGTATAAAATGTCTCAAAATGTCATCAGGAGTCCCGACACAACCTAAAAATAGAAGAAAATGCATCGTTTACGAAAAAAAAAATTTGCTAAAATTTCGTAAGGCTCCTTACAAAAAATTCAAAAAAACGGACTTGCTTCAGCAGCACATTTCTGCTGCTGTAGTTGTATAAAATGTCTCAAAACGTCATCAGGTGTCCCGACACAACCTAAAAATAGAATAAAATGCATCGTTTACGAAAAAAAATTTTGCTAAAATTTCGTAATGCGGGACCCTAACAAAAAATTCAAAAAAACGGACTTGCTTCAGCAGCACATTTCTGATGCTGTAGTTGTATAAAATGTTTCAAAACGTCATCAGGAGTCCCGACACAACCTAAAAATAGAAGAAAATGCATCGTTTACGAAAAAAAAATGTTGCTAAAATTTCGTAAGGCGGGACCCTTACAAAAAATTCAAAAAAACGGACTTGCTTCAGCAGCACATTTCTGATGCTGTAGTTGTATAAAATGTTTCAAAACGTCATCAGGAGTCCCGACACAACCTAAAAATAGAAGAAAATGCATCGTTTACGAAAAAAAAATGTTGCTAAAATTTCGTAAGGCGGGACCCTTACAAAAAATTCAAAAAAACGGACTTGCTTCAGCAGCACATTTCTGATGCTGTAGTTGTATAAAATGTTTCAAAACGTCATCAGGAGTCCCGACACAACCTAAAAATAGAATAAAATGCATCGTTTACGAAAAAAATTTTTGCTAAAATTTCGTAAGGCGGGACCCTTACAAAAAATTCAAAAAAACGGACTTGCTTCAGCAGCACATTTCTGGTGCTGTAGTTGTATAAAATGTCTCAAAATGTCATCAGGAGTCCCGGCACAACCTAAAAATAGAATAAAATGCATCGTTTATGAAAAAAAAATGTTGCTAAAATTTTCGTAAGGCGGGACCCTCACAAAAAATTCAAAAAAACGGACTTGCTTCAGCAGCACATTTCTGCTGCTGTAGTTGTATAAAATGTCTCAAAACGTCATCAGGTGTCCCGACACAACCTAAAAATAGAAGAAAATGCATCGTTTACGAAAAAAAATCTTTGCTAAAATTTCGTAAGGCGGGACCCTTACAAAAAATTCAAAAAAACGGACTTGCTTCAGCAGCACATTTCTGGTGCTGTAGTTGTATAAAATGTCTCAAAATGTCATCAGGAGTCCCGACACAACCTAAAAATAGAATAAAATGCATCGTTTACGAAAAAAAATTTTTGCTAAAATTTCGTAAGGCGGGACCCTTACAAAAAATTCAAAAAAACGGACTTGCTTCAGCAGCACATTTCTGATGCTGTAGTTCGTAAACGATGCATTTTATTCTATTTTTAGGTTGTGTCGGGACTCCTGATGACGTTTTGAAACATTTTATACAACTACAGCATCAGAAATGTGCTGCTGAAGCAAGTCCGTTTTTTTGAATTTTTTGTTAGGGTCCCGCCTTACGAAATTTTAGCAAAAATTTTTTTTCGTAAACTATGCATTTTCTTCTATTTTTAGGTTGTGTCGGGACTCCTGATGACATTTTGAGACATTTTATACAACTACAGCAGCAGATTTGTAAGGCGGGACCCTTACAAAAAATTCAAAAAAACGGACTTGCTTCAGCAGCACTTTTCTGGTGCTGTAGTTGTATAAAATGTCTCAAAATGTCATCAGGAGTCCCGACACAACCTAAAAATAGAAGAAAATGCATCGTTTACGAAAAAAAAAATTTGCTAAAATTTCGTAAGGCTCCTTACAAAAAATTCAAAAAAACGGACTTGCTTCAGCAGCACATTTCTGCTGCTGTAGTTGTATAAAATGTCTCAAAACGTCATCAGGTGTCCCGACACAACCTAAAAATAGAAGAAAATGCATCGTTTACGAAAAAAAAATTTTGCTAAAATTTCGTAAGGCGGGACCCTTACAAAAAATTCAAAAAAACGGACTTGCTTCAGCAGCACATTTCTGATGCTGTAGTTGTATAAAATGTTTCAAAACGTCATCAGGAGTCCCGACACAACCTAAAAATAGAATAAAATGCATCGTTTACGAAAAAAATTTTGCTAAAATTTCGTAAGGCGGGACCCTAACAAAAAATTCAAAAAAACGGACTTGCTTCAGCAGCACATTTCTGATGCTGTAGTTGTATAAAATGTTTCAAAACGTCATCAGGAGTCCCGACACAACCTAAAAATAGAGTAAAATGCATCGTTTACGAAAAAAACATTTTGCTAAAATTTCGTAAGGCGGGACCCTTACAAAAAATTCAAAAAAACGGACTTGCTTCAGCAGCACATTTCTGCTGCTGTAGTTGTATAAAATGTCTCAAAATGTCATCAGGAGTCCCGACACAACCTAAAAATAGAAGAAAATGCATCGTTTACGAAAAAAAAATGTTGCTAAAATTTCGTAAGGCGGGACCCTTACAAAAAATTCAAAAAAACGGACTTGCTTCAGCAGCACATTTCTGATGCTGTAGTTGTATAAAATGTTTCAAAACGTCATCAGGAGTCCCGACACAACCTAAAAATAGAATAAAATGCATCGTTTACGAAAAAGAATTTTGCTAAAATTTCGTAATGCGGGACCCTAACAAAAAATTCAAAAAAACGGACTTGCTTCAGCAGCACATTTCTGATGCTGTAGTTGTATAAAATGTTTCAAAACGTCATCAGGAGTCCCGACACGACCTAAAAATAGAATAAAATGCATCGTTTACGAAAAAAAAATGTTGCTAAAATTTCGTAAGGCGGGACCCTTACAAAAAATTCAAAAAAACGGACTTGCTTCAGCAGCACATTTCTGATGCTGTAGTTGTATAAAATGTTTCAAAACGTCATCAGGAGTCCCGACACAACCTAAAAATAGAAGAAAATGCATCGTTTACGAAAAAAAAATGTTGCTAAAATTTCGTCAGGCGGGACCCTTACAAAAAATTCAAAAAAACGGACTTGCTTCAGCAGCACATTTCTGATGCTGTAGTTGTATAAAATGTTTCAAAACGTCATCAGGAGTCCCGACACAACCTAAAAATAGAATAAAATGCATCGTTTACGAAAAAATTTTTTGCTAAAATTTCGTAAGGCGGGACCCTTACAAAAAATTCAAAAAAACGGACTTGCTTCAGCAGCACATTTCTGGTGCTGTAGTTGTATAAAATGTCTCAAAATGTCATCAGGAGTCCCGGCACAACCTAAAAATAGAATAAAATGCATCGTTTATGAAAAAAAAATGTTGCTAAAATTTTCGTAAGGCGGGACCCTCACAAAAAATTCAAAAAAACGGACTTGCTTCAGCAGCACATTTCTGCTGCTGTAGTTGTATAAAATGTCTCAAAACGTCATCAGGTGTCCCGACACAACCTAAAAATAGAAGAAAATGCATCGTTTACGAAAAAAAATTTTTGCTAAAATTTCGTAAGGCGGGACCCTTACAAAAAATTCAAAAAAACGGACTTGCTTCAGCAGCACATTTCTGCTGCTGTAGTTGTATAAAATGTCTCAAAATGTCATCAGGAGTCCCGACACAACCTAAAAATAGAATAAAATGCATCGTTTACGAAAAAAAAATGTTGCTAAAATTTCGAAAGGCGGGACCCTTACAAAAAAATCAAAAAAACGGACTTGCTTCAGCAGCACATTTCTTGTGCTGTAGTTGTATAAAATGTCTCAAAATGTCATCAGGAGTCCCGACACAACCTAAAAATAGAAGAAAATGCATCGTTTACGAAAAAAAATTTTTGCTAAAATTTCGTAAGGCGGGACCCTTACAAAAAATTCAAAAAAACGGACTTGCTTCAGCAGCACATTTCTGGTGCTGTAGTTGTATAAAATGTCTCAAAATGTCATCAGGAGTCCTGACACAACCTAAAAATAGAAAAAAAATGCATAGTTTACGGAAAACATTTTTTGCTAAAATTTCGTAAGGCGGGACCCTAACAAAAAATTCAAAAAAACGGACTTGCTTCAGCAGCACATTTCTGATGCTGTAGTTGTATAAAATGTTTCAAAACGTCATCAGGAGTCCCGACACAACCTAAAAATAGAATAAAATGCATCGTTTACGAAAAAAAATTTTTGCTAAAATTTCGTAAGGCGGGACCCTTACAAAAAATTCAAAAAAACGGACTTGCTTCAGCAGCACATTTCTGATGCTGTAGTTGTATAAAATGTTTCAAAACGTCATCAGGAGTCCCGACACAACCTAAAAATAGAAGAAAATGCATCGTTTACGAAAAAAAAATGTTGCTAAAATTTCGTAAGGCGGGACCCTTACAAAAAATTCAAAAAAACGGACTTGCTTCAGCAGCACATTTCTGCTGCTGTAGTTGTATAAAATGTTTCAAAACGTCATCAGGAGTCCCGACACAACCTAAAAATAGAATAAAATGCATCGTTTACGAAAAAAATGTTGCTAAAATTTCGAAAGGCGGGACCCTTACAAAAAATAAAAAAAAACGGACTTGCTTCAGCAGCACATTTCTGATGCTGTAGTTGTATAAAATGTCTCAAAATGTCATCAGGAGTCCCGGCACAACCTAAAAATAGAAGAAAATGCATCGTTTACGAAAAAAAAATTTTGCTAAAATTTCGTAAGGCGGGACCCTTACAAAAAATTCAAAAAAACGGACTTGCTTCAGCAGCACATTTCTGCTGCTGTAGTTGTATAAAATGTCTCAAAACGTCATCAGGTGTCCCGACACAACCTAAAAATAGAAGAAAATGCATCGTTTACGAAAAAAAAATTTTGCTAAAATTTCGTAAGGCGGGACCCTTACAAAAAAATTCAAAAAAACAGACTTGCTTCAGCAGCACATTTCTGCTGCTGTAGTTGTATAAAATGTCTCAAAATGTCATCAGGAGTCCCGACACAACCTAAAAATAGAAGAAAATGCATAGTTTACGAAAAAAAAATGTTGCTAAAATTTCGTAAGGCGGGACCCTCACAAAAAATTCAATAAAACGGACTTGCTTCAGCAGCACATTTATGCTGCTGTAGTTGTATAAAATGTCTCAAAATGTCATCAGGAGTCCCGACACAACCTAAAAATAGAAGAAAATGCATCGTTTACGAAAAAAAATGTTTGCTAAAATTTCGTAAGCCGGGACCCTTACAAAAAATTCAATAAAACGGACTTGCTTCAGCAGCACATTTCAGGTGCTGTAGTTGTATAAAATGTCTCAAAATGTCATCAGGTGTCCCGACACAACCTAAAAATAGAAGAAAATGCATCGTTTACGAAAAAAAATTTTGCTAAAATTTCGTAAGGCGGGACACTTACAAAAAATTCAAAACAACAGACTAGCTTCAGCAGCACATTTCTGCCGCTGTAGTTGTATAAAATGTCTCAAAACGTCATCAGGTGTCCCAACACAACCTAAAAATAGAAGAAAATGCATCGTTTACGAAAAAAAAATGTTGCTAAAATTTCGTAAGGCCTTACAAAAAATTCAAAAAAACGGACTTGCTTCAGCAGCACATTTCTGCTGCTGTAGTTGTATAAAATGTCTCAAAATGTCATCAGGAGTCCCGACACAACCTAAAAATAGAAGAAAATGCATAGTTTACGAAAAAAAATTTTTGCTAAAATTTCGTAAGGCGGGACCCTAACAAAAAATTCAAAAAAACGGACTTGCTTCAGCAGCACATTTCTGATGCTGTAGTTGTATAAAATGTTTCAAAACGTCATCAGGAGTCCCGACACAACCTAAAAATAGAATAAAATGCATCGTTTACGGAAAAAAAATTTTGCTAAAATTTCGTAAGGCGGTACCCTTACAAAAAATTCAAAAAAACGGACTTGCTTCAGCAGCACATTTCTGGTGCTGTAGTTGTATAAAATGTCTCAAAACGTCATCAGGTGTCCCGACACAACCTAAAAATAGAAAAAAATGCATAGTTTACGGAAAACATTTTTTGCTAAAATTTCGTAAGGCGGGACCCTTACAAAAAATTCAAAAAAACGGACTTGCTTCAGCAGCACATTTCTGCTGCTGTAGTTGTATAAAATGTCTCAAAATGTCATCAGGAGTCCCGACACAACCTAAAAATAGAAGAAAATGCATAGTTTACGAAAAAAAATTTTGCTAAAATTTCGTAAGGCGGGACCCTTACAAAAAATTCAAAAAAACGGACTTGCTTCAGCAGCACATTTTTGCTGCTGTAGTTGTATAAAATGTTTCAAAACGTCATCAGGAGTCCCGACACAACCTAAAAATAGAATAAAATGCATCGTTTACGAAAAAAAATTTTTGCTAAAATTTCGTAAGGCGGGACCCTTACAAAAAGTTCAAAAAAACGGACTTGCTTCAGCAGCACATTTCTGGTGCTGTAGTTGTATAAAATGTCTCAAAACGTCATCAGGTGTCCCGACACAACCTAAAAATAGAAGAAAATGCATCGTTTACGAAAACATTTTTTGCTAAAATTTCGTAAGGCGGGACCCTTACAAAAAATTCAAAAAAACGGACTTGCTTCAGCAGCACATTTCTGATGCTGTAGTTGTATAAAATGTTTCAAAACGTCATCAGGAGTCCCGACACAACCTAAAAATAGAATAAAATGCATCGTTTACGAAAAAAAATTTTTGCTAAAATTTCGTAAGGCGGGACCCTTACAAAAAATTCAAAAAAACGGACTTGCTTCAGCAGCACATTTCTGGTGCTGTAGTTGTATAAAATGTCTCAAAACGTCATCAGGTGTCCCGACACAACCTAAAAATAGAAAAAAATGCATAGTTTACGGAAAACATTTTTTGCTAAAATTTCGTAAGGCGGGACCCTTACAAAAAATTCAAAAAAACGGACTTGCTTCAGCAGCACATTTCTGCTGCTGTAGTTGTATAAAATGTCTCAAAATGTCATCAGGAGTCCCGACACAACCTAAAAATAGAAGAAAATGCATAGTTTACGAAAAAAAATGTTGCTAAAATTTCGTAAGGCGGGACCCTTACAAAAAATTCAAAAAAACGGACTTGCTTCAGCAGCACATTTCTGATGCTGTAGTTGTATAAAATGTTTCAAAACGTCATCAGGAGTCCCGACACAACCTAAAAATAGAATAAAATGCATCGTTTACGAAAAAAAATTTTTGCTAAAATTTCGTAAGGCGGGACCCTTACAAAAAATTCAAAAAAACGGACTTGCTTCAGCAGCACATTTCTGGTGCTGTAGTTGTATAAAATGTCTCAAAACGTCATCAGGTGTCCCGACACAACTTAAAAATAGAAAAAAATGCATAGTTTACGGAAAACATTTTTTGCTAAAATTTCGTAAGGCGGGACCCTTACAAAAAATTCAAAAAAACGGACTTGCTTCAGCAGCACATTTCTGATGCTGTAGTTGTATAAAATGTTTCAAAACGTCATCAGGAGTCCCGACACAACCTAAAAATAGAAAAAAATGCATAGTTTACGGAAAACATTTTTTGCTAAAATTTCGTAAGGCGGGACCCTTACAAAAAATTCAAAAAAACGGACTTGCTTCAGCAGCACATTTCTGCTGCTGTAGTTGTATAAAATGTCTCAAAATGTCATCAGGAGTCCCGACACAACCTAAAAATAGAAGAAAATGCATAGTTTACGAAAAAAAATTTTGCTAAAATTTCGTAAGGCGGGACCCTTACAAAAAATTCAAAAAAACGGACTTGCTTCAGCAGCACATTTCTGCTGCTGTAGTTGTATAAAATGTTTCAAAACGTCATCAGGAGTCCCGACACAACCTAAAAATAGATGAAAATGCATAGTTTACGAAAAAAAATTTTGCTAAAATTTCGTAAGGCCTAACCCTAACCCTAACCCTAACCCTAACCCTAAAAATAGAAGAAAATGCATCGTTTACGAAAAAAAAATTTTGCTAAAAATTTGTAAGGCGGGACCCTTACAAAAAATTCAAAAAAACGGACTTGCTTCAGCAGCACATTTCAGGTGCTGTAGTTGTATAAAATGTCTCAAAATGTCATCAGGAGTCCCGACACAACCTAAAAATAGAAGAAAATGCATCGTTTACGAAAAAAAATTTTGCTAAAATTTCGTAAGGCGGGACCCTTACAAAAAATTCAAAAAAACGGACTTGCTTCAGCAGCACATTTCTGCTGCTGTAGTTGTATAAAATGTCTCAAAACGTCATCAGGTGTCCCGACACAACCTAAAAATAGAAAAAAATGCATAGTTTACGGAAAACATTTTTTGCTAAAATTTCGTAAAGCGGGACCCTTACAAAAAATTCAAAAAAACGGACTTGCTTCAGCAGCACATTTCAGGTGCTGTAGTTGTATAAAATGTCTCAAAATGTCATCAGGAGTCCCGACACAACCTAAAAATAGAAGAAAATGCATCGTTTACGAAAAAAAATTTTGCTAAAATTTCGTAAGGCGGGACCCTTACAAAAAATTCAAAAAAACGGACTTGCTTCAGCAGCACATTTCTGCTGCTGTAGTTGTATAAAATGTCTCAAAACGTCATCAGGTGTCCCGACACAACCTAAAAATAGAATAAAATGCATCGTTTACGGAAAAAAATTTTTGCTAAAATTTCGTAAGGCGGGACCCTTACAAAAAATTCAAAAAAACGGACTTGCTTCAGCAGCACATTTCAGGTGCTGTAGTTGTATAAAATGTCTCAAAATGTCATCAGGAGTCCCGACACAACCTAAAAATAGAAGAAAATGCATCGTTTACGAAAAAAAAATTTTGCTAAAAATTTGTAAGGCAGGACCCTTACTAAAAATTCAAAAAAACGGACTTGCTTCAGCAGCACATTTCAGGTGCTGTAGTTGTATAAAATGTCTCAAAATGTCATCAGGAGTCCCGACACAACCTAAAAATAGAAGAAAATGCATCGTTTACGAAAAAAAATTTTGCTAAAATTTCGTAAGGCGGGACCCTTACAAAAAATTCAAAAAAACGGACTTGCTTCAGCAGCACATTTCTGCTGCTGTAGTTGTATAAAATGTTTCAAAACATCATCAGGTGTCCCGACACAACCTAAAAATAGAATAAAATGCATCGTTTACGAAAAAAAAAATTTTGCTAAAATTTCGTAAGGCGGGAGGGACCCTTACAAAAAATTCAAAAAAACGGACTTGCTTCAGCAGCACATTTCTGGTGCTGTAGTTGTATAAAATGTCTCAAAATGTCATCAGGAGTCCCGACACAACCTAAAAATAGAAGAAAATGCATCGTTTACGAAAAAAAAATTTTGCTAAAATTTCGTAAGGCGGGACCCTTACAAAAAATTCAAAAAAACGGACTTGCTTCAGCAGCACATTTCTGCTGCTGTAGTTGTATAAAATGTTTCAAAACGTCATCAGGTGTCCCGACACAACCTAAAAATAGAAGAAAATGCATCGTTTACGAAACAAAATTTTGCTAAAATTTCGTAAGGCGGGACCCTTACAAAAAATTCAAAAAAACGGACTTGCTTCAGCAGCACATTTCTGATGCTGTAGTTGTATAAAATGTTTCAAAACGTCATCAGGAGTCCCGACACAACCTAAAAATAGAAAAAAATGCATCGTTTACGAAAAAAAAATTTTGCTAAAATTTCGTAAGGCGGGACCCTTACAAAAAATTCAAAAAAACGGACTTGCTTCAGCAGCACATTTCTGGTGCTGTAGTTGTATAAAATGTCTCAAAATGTCATCAGGAGTCCCGACACAACCTAAAAATAGAAGAAAATGCATCGTTTACGAAAAAAAAATGTTGCTAAAATTTCGTAAGGCGGGACCCTTACAAAAAATTCAAAAAAACGGACTTGCTTCAGCAGCACATTTCAGGTGCTGTAGTTGTATAAAATGTCTCAAAATGTCATCAGGAGTCCCGACACAACCTAAAAATAGAAGAAAATGCATCGTTTACGAAAAAAAAATTTTGCTAAAATTTCGTAAGGCGGGACCCTTACAAAAAATTCAAAAAAACGGACTTGCTTCAGCAGCACATTTCTGCTGCTGTAGTTGTATAAAATGTCTCAAAACGTCATCAGGAGTCCCGACACAACCTAAAAATAGAAGAAAATGCATAGTTTACGGAAAAAAATGTTTGCTAAAATGTCGTAAGGCGGGACCTTTACAAAAATTTCAAAAAAACGGACTTGCTTCAGCAGCACATTTCAGGTGCTGTAGTTGTATAAAATGTCTCAAAACGTCATCAGAAGTCCCGACACAACCTGAAAATAGAAGAAAATGCATAGTTTACGGAAAACATTTTTTGCTAAAATTTCGTAAGGCGGGACCCTTACAAAAAATTCAAAAAAACGGACTTGCTTCAGCAGCACATTTCTGCTGCTGTAGTTGTATAAAATGTTTCAAAACGTCATCAGGAGTCCCGACACAACCTAAAAATAGAAGAAAATGCATCGTTTATGGAAAAAAATGTTTGCTAAAATTTCGTAAGGCGGGACCCTTACAAAAAATTCAAAAAAACGGACTTGCTTCAGCAGCACATTTCTGCTGCTGTAGTTGTATAAAATGTTTCAAAACGTCATCAGGTGTCCCGACACAACCTAAAAATAGAATAAAATGCATCGTTTACGAAAAAAAATTTTGCTAAAATTTCGTAAGGCGGGACCCTTACAAAAAATTAGAAAAAACGGACTTGCTTCAGCAGCACATTTCTGCTGCTGTAGTTGTATAAAATGTCTCAAAACGTCATCAGGTGTCCCGACACAACCTAAAAATAGAAGAAAAAGCATCGTTTACGAAAAAAAAATTTTGCTAAAATTTCGTAAGGCGGGACCCTTACAAAAAATTCAAAAAAACGGACTTGCTTCAGCAGCACATTTCTGCTGCTGTAGTTGTATAAAATGTCTCAAAATGTCATCAGGAGTCCCGACACAACCAAAAAATAGAAAAAAATGCATCGTTTACGAAAAAAAAATTTTGCTAAAATTTCGTAAGGCGGGACCCTTACAAAAAATTCAAAAAAACGGACTTGCTTCAGCAGCACATTTCTGGTGCTGTAGTTGTATAAAATGTCTCAAAACGTCATCAGGAGTCCCGAAACAACCTAAAAATAGAAGAAAATGCATAGTTTACGGAAAAAATTTTTGCTAAAATTTCGTAAGGTGGGACCCTTACAAAAAATTCAAAAGAACGGACTTGCTTCAGCAGCACATTTCTGCTGCTGTAGTTGTATAAAATGTCTCAAAACGTCATCAGGTGTCCCAACACAACCTAAAAATAGAAAAAAAAATGCGTCGTTTACGAAACAAAATGTTGCTAAAATTTCGTAAGGCGGGACCCTTACAAAAAATTCAGAAAAACGGACTTGCTTCAGCAGCACATTTCAGGTGCTGTAGTTGTATAAAATGTCTCAAAATGTCATCAGGAGTCCCGACACAACCTAAAAATAGAATAAAATGCATCGTTTACGAAAAAAAATTTTGCTAAAATTTTGTAAGGCGGGACCCTTACAAAAAATTCAAAAAAACGGACTTGCTTCAGCAGCACATTTCAGGTGCTGTAGTTGTATAAAATGTCTCAAAATGTCATCAGGTGTCCCGACACAACCTAAAAATAGAATAAAATGCATCGTTTACGAAAAAAAATTTTGCTAAAATTTCGTAAGGCGGGACCCTTACAAAAAATTCAAAAAAACGGACTTGCTTCAGCAGCACATTTCTGGTGCTGTAGTTGTATAAAATGTCTCAAAATGTCATCAGGAGTCCCGACACAACCTAAAAATAGAAGAAAATGCATCGTTTACGAAAAAAAAATTTTGCTAAAATTTCGTAAGGCGGGACCCTCACAAAAAATTCAAAAAAACGGACTTGCTTCAGCAGCACATTTCTGGTGCTGTAGTTGTATAAAATGTCTCAAAATGTCATCAGGAGTCCCGACACAACCTAAAAATAGAAGAAAATGCATCGTTTACGAAAAAAAATTTTGCTAAAATTTCGTAAGGCGGGACCCTTACAAAAAATTCAAAAAAACGGACTTGCTTCAGCAGCACATTTCTGCTGCTGTAGTTGTATAAAATGTTTCAAAACGTCATCAGGAGTCCCGACACAACCTAAAAATAGATGAAAATGCATCGTTTACGAAGAAAAATTTTGCTAAAATTTCGTAAGGCGGGACCCTAACAAAAAATTCAAAATAACGGACTTGCTTCAGCAGCACATTTCTGCTGCTGTAGTTGTATAAAATGTCTCAAAATGTCATCAGGAGTCCCGACACAACCTAAAAATAGAAGAAAATGCATCGTTTACGAAAAAAAAATTTTGCTAAAATTTCGTAAGGCGGGACCCTTACAAAAAATTCAAAAAAACGGACTTGCTTCAGCAGCACATTTCAGGTGCTGTAATTGTATAAAACGTCTCAAAATGTCATCAGGAGTCCCGACACAACCTAAAAATAGAATAAAATGCATCGTTTACGGAAAAAAATGTTTGCTAAAATTTCGTAAGGCGGGACCCTTACAAAAATTTCAAAAAAACGGAATTGCTTCAGCAGCACATTTCAGGTGCTGTAGTTGTATAAAATGTCTCAAAACGTCATCAGGTGTCCCGACACAACCTAAATATAGAAAAAAATGCATAGTTTACGGAAAACATTTTTTGCTAAAATTTCGTAAGGCGGGACCCTTACAAAAAATTCAAAAAAACGGACTTGCTTCAGCAGCACATTTCTGCTGCTGTAGTTGTATAAAATGTCTCAAAACGTCATCAGGTGTCCCGACACAACCTAAAAATAGAATAAAAAGCATCGTTTACGAAAAAAAAATTTTGCTAAAATTTCGTAAGGCGGGACCCTTACAAAAAATTCAAAAAAACGGACTTGCTTCAGCAGCACATTTCTGGTGCTGTAGTTGTATAAAATGTCTCAAAACGTCATCAGGTGTCCCGACACAACCTAAAAATAGAAAAAAAAATGCGTTGTTTACGAAAAAAAATGTTGCTAAAATTTCGTAAGGCGGGACCCTTACAAAAAATTCAAAAAAACGGACTTGCTTCAGCAGCACATTTCTGCTGCTGTAGTTGTATAAAATGTCTCAAAACGTCATCAGGTGTCCCGACACAACCTAAAAATAGAAGAAAATGCATCGTTTACGAAAAAAAAATTTTGCTAAAATTTCGTAAGGCGGGACCCTTACAAAAAATTCAAAAAAACGGACTTGCTTCAGCAGCACATTTCAGGTGCTGTAGTTGTATAAAATGTCTCATAATGTCATCAGGAGTCCCGACACAACCTAAAAATAGAAGAAAATGCATAGTTTACGGAAAAAAATGTTGCTAAAATTTCGTAAGGCGGGACCCTTACAAAAAATTCAAAAAAACGGACTTGCTTCAGCAGCACATTTCTGGTGCTGTAGTTGTATAAAATGTCTCAAAATGTCATCAGGTGTCCCGACACAACCTAAAAATAGAAAAAAATGCATAGTTTACGGAAAACATTTTTTGCTAAAATTTCGTAAGGCGGGACCCTTACAAAAAATTCAAAAAAACGGACTTGCTTCAGCAGCACATTTCTACTGCTGTAGTTGTATAAAATGTCTCAAAACGTCATCAGGTGTCCCGACACAACCTAAAAATAGAAGAAAATGCATCGTTTACGAAAAAAAAATTTTGCTAAAATTTCGTAAGGCGGGACCCTTACAAAAAATTCAAAAAAACGGACTTGCTTCAGCAGCACATTTCTGGTGCTGTAGTTGTATAAAATGTCTCAAAATGTCATCAGAAGTCCCGACACAACCTAAAAATAGAATAAAATGCATCGTTTACGAAAAAAATTTTTGCTAAAATTTCGTAAGGCGGGACCCTTACAAAAAATTCAAAAAAACGGACTTGCTTCAGCAGCACATTTCTGGTGCTGTAGTTGTATAAAATGTCTCAAAATGTCATCAGGAGTCCCGACACAACCTAAAAATAGAAGAAAATGCATTGTTTACGAAAAAAAATTTTGCTAAAATTTCGTAAGGCGGGACCCTTACAAAAAATTCAAAAAAACGGACTTGCTTCAGCAGCACATTTCTGCTGCTGTAGTTGTATAAAATGTTTCAAAACGTCATCAGGAGTCCCGACACAACCTAAAAATAGAATAAAATGCATCGTTTACGAAAAAAAATTTTGCTAAAATTTCGTAAGGCGGGACCTTACAAAAAATTCAAAAAAACGGACTTGCTTCAGCAGCACATTTCTGATGCTGTAGTTGTATAAAATGTTTCAAAACGTCATCAGGAGTCCCGACACAACCTAAAAATAGAATAAAATGCATCGTTTACGAAAAAAAATTTTGCTAAAATTTCGTAAGGCGGGACCCTTACAAAAAATTCAAAAAAACGGACTTGCTTCAGCAGCACATTTCTGGTGCTGTAGTTGTATAAAATGTCTCAAAACGTCATCAGGTGTCCCGACACAACCTAAAAATAGAAGAAAATGCATCGTTTACGAAAAAAAATTTTGCTAAAATTTCGTAAGGCGGGACCCTTACAAAAAATTCAAAAAAACGGACTTGCTTCAGCAGCTCATTTCAGGTGCTGTAGTTGTATAAAATGTCTCAAAATGTCATCAGGAGTCCCCACACAACCTAAAAATAGAAGAAAATGCATCGTTTACGAAAAAAAAATTTTGCTAAAATTTCGTAAGGCGGGACCCTTACAAAAAATTCAAAAAAACGGACTTGCTTCAGCAGCACATTTCTGCTGCTGTAGTTGTATAAAATGTTTCAAAACGTCATCAGGTGTCCCGACACAACCTAAAAATAGAAGAAAATGCATCGTTTACGAAAAAAAAATTTTGCTAAAATTTCGTTAGGCGGGACCCTTACAAAAAATTCAAAAAAACGGACTTGCTTCAGCAGCACATTTCTGGTGCTGTAGTTGTATAAAATGTTTCAAAACGTCATCAGGAGTCCCGACACAACCTAAAAATAGAATAAAATGCATCGTTTACGAAAAAAAATTTTGCTAAAATTTCGTAAGGCGGGACCCTTACAAAAAATTCAAAAAAACGGACTTGCTTCAGCAGCACATTTCTGGTGCTGTAGTTGTATAAAATGTCTCAAAATGTCATCAGGAGTCCCGACACAACCTAAAAATAGAAGAAAATGCATCGTTTATGAAAAAAAAAATGTTGCTAAAATTTCGTAAGGCGGGACCCTTACAAAAAATTCAAAAAAACGGACTTGCTTCAGCAGCACATTTCTGGTGCTGTAGTTGTATAAAATGTCTCAAAACGTCATCAGGAGTCCCGAAACAACCTAAAAATAGAAGAAAATGCATAGTTTACGGAAAAAATTTTTGCTAAAATTTCGTAAGGTGGGACCCTTACAAAAAATTCAAAAGAACGGACTTGCTTCAGCAGCACATTTCTGCTGCTGTAGTTGTATAAAATGTCTCAAAACGTCATCAGGTGTCCCAACACAACCTAAAAATAGAAAAAAAATGCGTCGTTTACGAAACAAAATGTTGCTAAAATTTCGTAAGGCGGGACCCTTACAAAAAATTCAGAAAAACGGACTTGCTTCAGCAGCACATTTCTGCTGCTGTAGTTGTATAAAATGTCTCAAAATGTCATCAGGAGTCCCGACACAACCTAAAAATAGAAGAAAATGCATCGTTTACGAAAATTTTTTTTTATAAAATTTCGTAAGGCGGGACCCTTACAAAAAATTCAAAAAAACGGACTTGCTTCAGCAGCACATTTCTGATGCTGTAGTTGTATAAAATGTTTCAAAACGTCATCAGGAGTCCCGACACAACCTAAAAATAGAATAAAATGCATCGTTTACGAAAAAAATTTTTGCTAAAATTTCGTAAGGCGGGACCCTTACAAAAAATTCAAAAAAACGGACTTGCTTCAGCAGCACATTTCAGGTGCTGTAGTTGTATAAAATGTCTCAAAA
This sequence comes from Nerophis lumbriciformis, assembly GCF_033978685.3. Taxonomy (NCBI): domain Eukaryota; kingdom Metazoa; phylum Chordata; class Actinopteri; order Syngnathiformes; family Syngnathidae; genus Nerophis; species Nerophis lumbriciformis. Next base: position 30,439,736 of record NC_084579.2, read on the forward strand.
TGTCATCAGGTGTCCCGACACAACCTAAAAATAGAATAAAATGCATCGTTTACGAAAAAAAATTTTGCTAAAATTTCGTAAGGCGGGACCCTTACAAAAAATTCAAAAAAACGGACTTGCTTCAGCAGCACATTTCTGGTGCTGTAGTTGTATAAAATGTCTCAAAATGTCATCAGGAGTCCCGACACAACCTAAAAATAGAAGAAAATGCATCGTTTACGAAAAAAAAATTTTGCTAAAATTTGTAAGGCGGGACCCTCACAAAAAATTCAAAAAAACGGACTTGCTTCAGCAGCACATTTCTGGTGCTGTAGTTGTATAAAATGTCTCAAAATGTCATCAGGAGTCCCGACACAACCTAAAAATAGAAGAAAATGCATCGTTTACGAAAAAAAATTTTAATAAAATTTCGTAAGGCGGGACCCTTACAAAAAATTCAAAAAAACGGACTTGCTTCAGCAGCACATTTCTGATGCTGTAGTTGTATAAAATGTTTCAAAACGTCATCAGGTGTCCCGACACAACCTAAAAATAGAAAAAAATGCATAGTTTACGGAAAACATTTTTTGCTAAAATTTCGTAAGGCGGGACCCTTACAAAAAATTCAAAAAAACGGACTTGCTTCAGCAGCACATTTCTGGTGCTGTAGTTGTATAAAATGTCTCAAAACGTCATCAGGTGTCCCGACACAACCTAAAAATAGAATAAAATGCATCGTTTACGAAAAAAAAATGTTGCTAAAATTTCGAAAGGCGGGACCCTTACAAAAAATTCAAAAAAACGGACTTGCTTCAGCAGCACATTTCTGATGCTGTAGTTGTATAAAATGTCTCAAAACGTCATCAGGTGTCCCGACACAACCTAAAAATAGAAGAAAATGCATCGTTTACGAAAAAAAATTTTGCTAAAATTTCGTAAGGCGGGACCCTTACAAAAAATTCAAAAAAACGGACTTGCTTCAGCAGCACATTTCAGGTGCTGTAGTTGTATAAAATGTCTCAAAATGTCATCAGGAGTCCCCACACAACCTAAAAATAGAAGAAAATGCATCGTTTACGAAAAAAAAATTTTGCTAAAATTTCGTAAGGCGGGACCCTTACAAAAAATTCAAAAAAACGGACTTGCTTCAGCAGCACATTTCTGCTGCTGTAGTTGTATAAAATGTTTCAAAACGTCATCAGGTGTCCCGACACAACCTAAAAATAGAAGAAAATGCATCGTTTACGAAAAAAAAATTTTGCTAAAATTTCGTTAGGCGGGACCCTTACAAAAAATTCAAAAAAACGGACTTGCTTCAGCAGCACGTTTCTGATGCTGTAGTTGTATAAAATGTTTCAAAACGTCATCAGGAGTCCCGACACAACCTAAAATCAGAATAAAATGCATCGTTTACGAAAAAAAATTTTGCTAAAATTTCGTAAGGCGGGACCCTTACAAAAAATTCAAAAAAACGGACTTGCTTCAGCAGCACATTTCTGGTGCTGTAGTTGTATAAAATGTTTCAAAACGTCATCAGGAGTCCCGACACAACCTAAAAATAGAATAAAATGCATCGTTTACGAAAAAAAATTTTGCTAAAATTTCGTAAGGCGGGACCCTTACAAAAAATTCAAAAAAACGGACTTGCTTCAGCAGCACATTTCTGGTGCTGTAGTTGTATAAAATGTCTCAAAACGTCATCAGGTGTCCCGACACAACCTAAAAATAGAAAAAAAAAATGCGTTGTTTACGAAAAAAAATGTTGCTAAAATTTCGTAAGGCGGGACCCTTACAAAAAATTCAAAAAAACGGACTTGCTTCAGCAGCACATTTCTGCTGCTGTAGTTGTATAAAATGTCTCAAAACGTCATCAGGTGTCCCGACACAACCTAAAAATAGAAGAAAATGCATCGTTTACGAAAAAAAAATTTTGCTAAAATTTCGTAAGGCGGGACCCTTACAAAAAATTCAAAAAAACGGACTTGCTTCAGCAGCACATTTCAGGTGCTGTAGTTGTATAAAATGTCTCATAATGTCATCAGGAGTCCCGACACAACCTAAAAATAGAAGAAAATGCATAGTTTACGGAAAAAAATGTTGCTAAAATTTCGTAAGGCGGGACCCTTACAAAAAATTCAAAAAAACGGACTTGCTTCAGCAGCACATTTCTGGTGCTGTAGTTGTATAAAATGTCTCAAAATGTCATCAGGTGTCCCGACACAACCTAAAAATAGAAAAAAATGCATAGTTTACGGAAAACATTTTTTGCTAAAATTTCGTAAGGCGGGACCCTTACAAAAAATTCAAAAAAACGGACTTGCTTCAGCAGCACATTTCTACTGCTGTAGTTGTATAAAATGTCTCAAAACGTCATCAGGTGTCCCGACACAACCTAAAAATAGAAGAAAATGCATCGTTTACGAAAAAAAAATTTTGCTAAAATTTCGTAAGGCGGGACCCTTACAAAAAATTCAAAAAAACGGACTTGCTTCAGCAGCACATTTCTGGTGCTGTAGTTGTATAAAATGTCTCAAAATGTCATCAGGAGTCCCGACACAACCTAAAAATAGAAGAAAATGCATCGTTTACGAAAAAAATTTTTGCTAAAATTTCGTAAGGCGGGACCCTTACAAAAAATTCAAAAAAACGGACTTGCTTCAGCAGCACATTTCTGGTGCTGTAGTTGTATAAAATGTCTCAAAATGTCATCAGGAGTCCAGACACAACCTAAAAATAGAATAAAATGCATCGTTTACGAAAAAAAAATGTTGCTAAAATTTCGAAAGGCGGGACCCTTACAAAAAATTCAAAAAAACGGACTTGCTTCAGCAGCACATTTCTGATGCTGTAGTTGTATAAAATGTCTCAAAACGTCATCAGGTGTCCCGACACAACCTAAAAATAGAAGAAAATGCATCGTTTACGAAAAAAAATTTTGCTAAAATTTCGTAAGGCGGGACCCTTACAAAAAATTCAAAAAAACGGACTTGCTTCAGCAGCACATTTCAGGTGCTGTAGTTGTATAAAATGTCTCAAAATGTCATCAGGAGTCCCCACACAACCTAAAAATAGAAGAAAATGCATCGTTTACGAAAAAAAATTTTTGCTAAAATTTCGTAAGGCGGGACCCTTACAAAAAATTCAAAAAAACGGACTTGCTTCAGCAGCACATTTCTGCTGCTGTAGTTGTATAAAATGTTTCAAAACGTCATCAGGAGTCCCGACACAACCTAAAAATAGAATAAAATGCATCGTTTACGAAAAAAAATGTTGCTAAAATTTCGTAAGGCGGGACCCTTACAAAAAATTCAAAAAAACGGACTTGCTTCAGCAGCACATTTCTGGTGCTGTAGTTGTATAAAATGTTTCAAAACGTCATCAGGAGTCCCGACACAACCTAAAAATAGAATAAAATGCATCGTTTACGAAAAAAAATTTTGCTAAAATTTCGTAAGGCGGGACCCTTACAAAAAATTCAAAAAAACGGACTTGCTTCAGCAGCACATTTCTGATGCTGTAGTTGTATAAAATGTTTCAAAACGTCATCAGGAGTCCCGACACAACCTAAAAATAGAATAAAATGCATCGTTTACGAAAAAAAATTTTGCTAAAATTTCGTAAGGCGGGACCCTTACAAAAAATTCAAAAAAACGGACTTGCTTCAGCAGCACATTTCTGGTGCTGTAGTTGTATAAAATGTCTCAAAACGTCATCAGGTGTCCCGACACAACCTAAAAATAGAAGAAAATGCATCGTTTACGAAAAAAAATTTTGCTAAAATTTCGTAAGGCGGGACCCTTACAAAAAATTCAAAAAAACGGACTTGCTTCAGCAGCTCATTTCAGGTGCTGTAGTTGTATAAAATGTCTCAAAATGTCATCAGGAGTCCCCACACAACCTAAAAATAGAAGAAAATGCATCGTTTACGAAAAAAAATTTTTGCTAAAATTTCGTAAGGCGGGACCCTTACAAAAAATTCAAAAAAACGGACTTGCTTCAGCAGCACATTTCTGCTGCTGTAGTTGTATAAAATGTTTCAAAACGTCATCAGGTGTCCCGACACAACCTAAAAATAGAAGAAAATGCATCGTTTACGAAAAAAAAATTTTGCTAAAATTTCGTTAGGCGGGACCCTTACAAAAAATTCAAAAAAACGGACTTGCTTCAGCAGCACGTTTCTGATGCTGTAGTTGTATAAAATGTTTCAAAACGTCATCAGGAGTCCCGACACAACCTAAAAATAGAATAAAATGCATCGTTTACGAAAAAAAATTTTGCTAAAATTTCGTAAGGCGGGACCCTTACAAAAAATTCAAAAAAACGGACTTGCTTCAGCAGCACATTTCTGGTGCTGTAGTTGTATAAAATGTTTCAAAACGTCATCAGGAGTCCCGACACAACCTAAAAATAGAATAAAATGCATCGTTTACGAAAAAAAAATGTTGCTAAAATTTCGAAAGGCGGGACCGTTACAAAAAATTCAAAAAAACGGACTTGCTTCAGCAGCACATTTCTGCTGCTGTAGTTGTATAAAATGTCTCAAAACGTCATCAGGTGTCCCGACACAACCTAAAAATAGAATAAAATGCATCGTTTACGAAAAAAATTTTTGCTAAAATTTCGTAAGGCGGGACCCTTACAAAAAATTCAAAAAAACGGACTTGCTTCAGCAGCACATTTCTGATGCTGTAGTTGTATAAAATGTCTCAAAACGTCATCAGGTGTCCCGACACAACCTAAAAATAGAATAAAATGCATCGTTTACGAAAAAAATTTTTGCTAAAATTTCGTAAGGCGGGACCCTTACAAAAAATTCAAAAAAACGGACTTGCTTCAGCAGCACATTTTTGATGCTGTAGTTGTATAAAATGTTTCAAAACGTCATCAGGAGTCCCGACACAACCTAAAAATAGAATAAAATGCATCGTTTACGAAAAAAATTTTTGCTAAAATTTCGTAAGGCGGGACCCTTACAAAAAATTCAAAAAAACGGACTTGCTTCAGCAGCACATTTCTGGTGCTGTAGTTGTATAAAATGTCTCAAAATGTCATCAGGAGTCCCGACACAACCTAAAAATAGAAGAAAATGCATCGTTTACGAAAAAAAATTTTGCTAAAATTTCGTAAGGCGGGACCCTTACAAAAAATTCAAAAAAACGGACTTGCTTCAGCAGCACATTTCTGGTGCTGTAGTTGTATAAAATGTCTCAAAATGTCATCAGGAGTCCCGACACAACCTAAAAATAGAAGAAAATGCATCGTTTACGAAAAAAAAATTTGCTAAAATTTCGTAAGGCGGGACCCTTACAAAAAATTCAAAAAAACGGACTTGCTTCAGCAGCACATTTCTGGTGCTGTAGTTGTATAAAATGTTTCAAAACGTCATCAGGAGTCCCGACACAACCTAAAAATAGAATAAAATGCATCGTTTACGAAAAAAAATTTTTGCTAAAATTTCGTAAGGCGGGACCCTTACAAAAAATTCAAAAAAACGGACTTGCTTCAGCAGCACATTTCAGGTGCTGTAGTTGTATAAAATGTCTCAAAATGTCATCAGGAGTCCCGACACAACCTAAAAATAGAAGAAAATGCATCGTTTACGAAAAGAAAATTTTGCTAAAATTTCGTAAGGCGGGACCCTTACAAAAAATTCAAAAAAACGGACTTGCTTCAGCAGCACATTTCTGGTGCTGTAGTTGTATAAAATGTTTCAAAACGTCATCAGGAGTCCCGACACAACCTAAAAATAGAATAAAATGCATCGTTTACGAAAAAAAATTTTGCTGAAATTTCGTAAGGCGGGACCCTTACAAAAAATTCAAAAAAACGGACTTGCTTCAGCAGCACATTTCTGGTGCTGTAGTTGTATAAAATGTCTCAAAATGTCATCAGGAGTCCCGACACAACCTAAAAATAGAAGAAAATGCATCGTTTACGAAAAAAAAAATTTGCTAAAATTTCGTAAGGCGGGACCCTTACAAAAAATTCAAAAAAACGGACTTGCTTCAGCAGCACATTTCTGATGCTGTAGTTGTATAAAATGTTTCAAAACGTCATCAGGAGTCCCGACACAACCTAAAAATAGAATAAAATGCATCGTTTACGGAAAACATTTTTTGCTAAAATTTCGTAAGGCGGGACCCTAACAAAAAATTCAAAAAAACGGACTTGCTTCAGCAGCACATTTCTGCTGCTGTAGTTGTATAAAATGTCTCAAAACGTCATCAGGTGTCCCGACACAACCTAAAAATAGAAGAAAATGCATCGTTTACGAAAAAAAATTTTGCTAAAATTTCGTAAGGCGGGACCCTTACAAAAAATTCAAAAAAACGGACTTGCTTCAGCAGCACATTTCTGATGCTGTAGTTGTATAAAATGTTTCAAAACGTCATCAGGAGTCCCGACACAACCTAAAAATAGAATAAAATGCATCGTTTACGAAAAAAAATTTTGCTAAAATTTCGTAAGGCGGGACCCTTACAAAAAATTCAAAAAAACGGACTTGCTTCAGCAGCACATTTCTGGTGCTGTAGTTGTATAAAATGTTTCAAAACGTCATCAGGAGTCCCGACACAACCTAAAAATAGAATAAAATGCATCGTTTACGAAAAAAAAAATTTTGCTAAAATTTCGTAAGGCGGGACCCTTACAAAAAATTCAAAAAAACGGACTTGCTTCAGCAGCACATTTCTGATGCTGTAGTTGTATAAAATGTTTCAAAACGTCATCAGGAGTCCCGACACAACCTAAAAATAGAAAAAAATGCATAGTTTACGGAAAACATTTTTTGCTAAAATTTCGTAAGGCGGGACCCTTACAAAAAATTCAAAAAAACGGATTTGCTTCAGCAGCACATTTCTGATGCTGTAGTTGTATAAAATGTTTCAAAACGTCATCAGGAGTCCCGACACAACCTAAAAATAGAATAAAATGCATCGTTTACGAAAAAAAAATGTTGCTAAAATTTCGAAAGGCGGGACCCTTACAAAAAATTCAAAAAAACGGACTTGCTTCAGCAGCACATTTCTGCTGCTGTAGTTGTATAAAATGTCTCAAAATGTCATCAGGAGTCCCGACACAACCTAAAAATAGAATAAAATGCATCGTTTACGAAAAAAAATTTTGCTAAAATTTCGTAAGGCGGGACCCTTACAAAAAATTCAAAAAAACGGACTTGCTTCAGCAGCACATTTCTGGTGCTGTAGTTGTATAAAATGTCTCAAAACGTCATCAGGTGTCCCGACACAACCTAAAAATAGAAGAAAATGCATCGTTTACGAAAAAAAATTTTGCTAAAATTTCGTAAGGCGGGACCCTTACAAAAAATTCAAAAAAACGGACTTGCTTCAGCAGCACATTTCAGGTGCTGTAGTTGTATAAAATGTCTCAAAATGTCATCAGGAGTCCCCACACAACCTAAAAATAGAAGAAAATGCATCGTTTACGAAAAAAAAATTTTGCTAAAATTTCGTAAGGCGGGACCCTTACAAAAAATTCAAAAAAACGGACTTGCTTCAGCAGCACATTTCTGCTGCTGTAGTTGTATAAAATGTTTCAAAACGTCATCAGGTGTCCCGACACAACCTAAAAATAGAAGAAAATGCATCGTTTACGAAAAAAAATTTTTGCTAAAATTTCGTTAGGCGGGACCCTTACAAAAAATTCAAAAAAACGGACTTGCTTCAGCAGCACGTTTCTGATGCTGTAGTTGTATAAAATGTTTCAAAACGTCATCAGGAGTCCCGACACAACCTAAAAATAGAATAAAATGCATCGTTTACGAAAAAACATTTTTGCTAAAATTTCGTAAGGCGGGACCCTTACAAAAAATTCAAAAAATCGGACTTGCTTCAGCAGCATATTTCTGATGCTGTAGTTGTATAAAATGTTTCAAAACGTCATCAGGAGTCCCGACACAACCTAAAATCAGAATAAAATGCATCGTTTACGAAAAAAAATTTTGCTAAAATTTCGTAAGGCGGGACCCTTACAAAAAATTCAAAAAAACGGACTTGCTTCAGCAGCACATTTCTGGTGCTGTAGTTGTATAAAATGTTTCAAAACGTCATCAGGAGTCCCGACACAACCTAAAAATAGAATAAAATGCATCGTTTACGAAAAAAAATTTTGCTAAAATTTCGTAAGGCGGGACCCTTACAAAAAATTCAAAAAAACGGACTTGCTTCAGCAGCACATTTCTGGTGCTGTAGTTGTATAAAATGTCTCAAAATGTCATCAGGAGTCCCGACACAACCTAAAAATAGAAGAAAATGCATCGTTTACGAAAAAAAAATGTTGCTAAAATTTCGTAAGGCGGGACCCTTACAAAAAATTCAAAAAAACGGACTTGCTTCAGCAGCACATTTCTGGTGCTGTAGTTGTATAAAATGTCTCAAAACGTCATCAGGTGTCCCGACACAACCTAAAAATAGAAGAAAATGCATTGTTTACGAATAAAAATGTTTGCTAAAATTTCGTAGGCGGGACCCTTACAAAAAAATTCAAAAAAACGGACTTGCTTCAGCAGCACATTTCTGCTGCTGTAGTTGTATAAAATGTCTCAAAACGTCATCAGGTGTCCCGACACAACCTAAAAATAGAAGAAAATGCATCGTTTACGAAAAAAAATTTTGCTAAAATTTCGTAAGGCGGGACCCTTACAAAAAATTCAAAAAAACGGACTTGCTTCAGCAGCACATTTCTGATGCTGTAGTTGTATAAAATGTTTCAAAACGTCATCAGGAGTCCCGACACAACCTAAAAATAGAATAAAATGCATCGTTTACGAAAAAAAATTTTGCTAAAATTTCGTAAGGCGGGACCCTTACAAAAAATTCAAAAAAACGGACTTGCTTCAGCAGCACATTTCTGGTGCTGTAGTTGTATAAAATGTTTCAAAACGTCATCAGGAGTCCCGACACAACCTAAAAATAGAATAAAATGCATCGTTTACGAAAAAAAAAATTTTGCTAAAATTTCGTAAGGCGGGACCCTTACAAAAAATTCAAAAAAACGGACTTGCTTCAGCAGCACATTTCTGATGCTGTAGTTGTATAAAATGTTTCAAAACGTCATCAGGAGTCCCGACACAACCTAAAAATAGAAAAAAATGCATAGTTTACGGAAAACATTTTTTGCTAAAATTTCGTAAGGCGGGACCCTTACAAAAAATTCAAAAAAACGGATTTGCTTCAGCAGCACATTTCTGATGCTGTAGTTGTATAAAATGTTTCAAAACGTCATCAGGAGTCCCGACACAACCTAAAAATAGAATAAAATGCATCGTTTACGAAAAAAAAATGTTGCTAAAATTTCGAAAGGCGGGACCCTTACAAAAAATTCAAAAAAACGGACTTGCTTCAGCAGCACATTTCTGCTGCTGTAGTTGTATAAAATGTCTCAAAATGTCATCAGGAGTCCCGACACAACCTAAAAATAGAATAAAATGCATCGTTTACGAAAAAAAAATGTTGCTAAAATTTCGAAAGGCGGGACCCTTACAAAAAATTCAAAAAAACGGACTTGCTTCAGCAGCACATTTCTGATGCTGTAGTTGTATAAAATGTTTCAAAACGTCATCAGGAGTCCCGACACAACCTAAAAATAGAATAAAATGCATCGTTTACGAAAAAAAATTTTGCTAAAATTTCGTAAGGCGGGACCCTTACAAAAAATTCAAAAAAACGGACTTGCTTCAGCAGCACATTTCTGGTGCTGTAGTTGTATAAAATGTCTCAAAACGTCATCAGGTGTCCCGACACAACCTAAAAATAGAAGAAAATGCATCGTTTACGAAAAAAAAATTTGCTAAAATTTCGTAAGGCGGGACCCTTACAAAAAATTCAAAAAAACGGACTTGCTTCAGCAGCACATTTCAGGTGCTGTAGTTGTATAAAATGTCTCAAAATGTCATCAGGAGTCCCCACACAACCTAAAAATAGAAGAAAATGCATCGTTTACGAAAAAAAAATTTTGCTAAAATTTCGTAAGGCGGGACCCTTACAAAAAATTCAAAAAAACGGACTTGCTTCAGCAGCACATTTCTGCTGCTGTAGTTGTATAAAATGTTTCAAAACGTCATCAGGTGTCCCGACACAACCTAAAAATAGAAGAAAATGCATCGTTTACGAAAAAAAATTTTTGCTAAAATTTCGTTAGGCGGGACCCTTACAAAAAATTCAAAAAAACGGACTTGCTTCAGCAGCACGTTTCTGATGCTGTAGTTGTATAAAATGTTTCAAAACGTCATCAGGAGTCCCGACACAACCTAAAAATAGAATAAAATGCATCGTTTACGAAAAAACATTTTTGCTAAAATTTCGTAAGGCGGGACCCTTACAAAAAATTCAAAAAATCGGACTTGCTTCAGCAGCATATTTCTGATGCTGTAGTTGTATAAAATGTTTCAAAACGTCATCAGGAGTCCCGACACAACCTAAAATCAGAATAAAATGCATCGTTTACGAAAAAAAATTTTGCTAAAATTTCGTAAGGCGGGACCCTTACAAAAAATTCAAAAAAACGGACTTGCTTCAGCAGCACATTTCTGGTGCTGTAGTTGTATAAAATGTTTCAAAACGTCATCAGGAGTCCCGACACAACCTAAAAATAGAATAAAATGCATCGTTTACGAAAAAACATTTTGCTAAAATTTCGTAAGGCGGGACCCTTACAAAAAATTCAAAAAAACGGACTTGCTTCAGCAGCACATTTCTGGTGCTGTAGTTGTATAAAATGTCTCAAAATGTCATCAGGAGTCCCGACACAACCTAAAAATAGAAGAAAATGCATCGTTTACGAAAAAAAAATGTTGCTAAAATTTCGTAAGGCGGGACCCTTACAAAAAATTCAAAAAAACGGACTTGCTTCAGCAGCACATTTCTGGTGCTGTAGTTGTATAAAATGTCTCAAAACGTCATCAGGTGTCCCGACACAACCTAAAAATAGAAGAAAATGCATCGTTTACGAATAAAAATGTTTGCTAAAATTTCGTAAGGCGGGACCCTTACAAAAAATTCAAAAAAACGGACTTGCTTCAGCAGCACATTTCAGGTGCTGTAGTTGTATAAAATGTCTCAAAATGTCATCAGGAGTCCCGACACAACCTAAAAATAGAAGAAAATGCATCGTTTAGGAAAAAAAAATTTTGCTAAAATTTCGTAAGGCGGGACCCTTACAAAAAATTCAAAAAAACGGACTTGCTTCAGCAGCACATTTCTGGTGCTGTAGTTGTATAAAATGTTTCAAAACGTCATCAGGTGTCCCGACACAACCTAAAAATAGAACAAAATGCATCGTTTACGAAAAAAAAATTTTGCTAAAATTTCGTAAGGCGGGACCCTTACAAAAAATTCAAAAAAACGGACTTGCTTCAGCAGCACATTTCTGATGCTGTAGTTGTATAAAATGTTTCAAAACGTCATCAGGGGTCCCGACACAACCTAAAAATAGAATAAAATGCATCGTTTACGAAAAAAATTTTTTCTAAAATTTCGTAAGGCGGGACCCTTACAAAAAATTCAAAAAAACGGACTTGATTCAGCAGCACATTTCTGGTGCTGTAGTTGTATAAAATGTTTCAAAACGTCATCAGGAGTCCCGACACAACCTAAAAATAGAATAAAATGCATCGTTTACGAAAAAAAATTTTGCTAAAATTTCGTAAGGCGGGACCCTTACAAAAAATTCAAAAAAACGGACTTGCTTCAGCAGCATATTTCTGATGCTGTAGTTGTATAAAATGTTTCAAAACGTCATCAGGAGTCCCGACACAACCTAAAATCAGAATAAAATGCATCGTTTACGAAAAAAAATTTTGCTAAAATTTCGTAAGGCGGGACCCTTACAAAAAATTCAAAAAAACGGACTTGCTTCAGCAGCACATTTCTGGTGCTGTAGTTGTATAAAATGTTTCAAAACGTCATCAGGAGTCCCGACACAACCTAAAAATAGAATAAAATGCATCGTTTACGAAAAAAAATTTTGCTAAAATTTCGTAAGGCGGGACCCTTACAAAAAATTCAAAAAAACGGACTTGCTTCAGCAGCACATTTCTGATGCTGTAGTTGTATAAAATGTTTCAAAACGTCATCAGGAGTCCCGACACAACCTAAAAATAGAATAAAATGCATCGTTTACGAAAAAAAATTTTGCTAAAATTTCGTAAGGCGGGACCCTTACAAAAAATTCAAAAAAACGGACTTGCTTCAGCAGCACATTTCTGGTGCTGTAGTTGTATAAAATGTCTCAAAATGTCATCAGGAGTCCCGACACAACCTAAAAATAGAAGAAAACGCATCGTTTACGAAAAAAATTTTTGCTAAAATTTCGTAAGGCGGGACCCTTACAAAAAATTCAAAAAAACGGACTTGCTTCAGCAGCACATTTCTGGTGCTGTAGTTGTATAAAATGTCTCAAAATGTCATCAGGAGTCCCGACACAACCTAAAAATAGAAGAAAATGCATCGTTTACGAAAAAAAAAATTTGCTAAAATTTCGTAAGGCGGGACCCTTACAAAAAATTCAAAAAAACGGACTTGCTTCAGCAGCACATTTCTGATGCTGTAGTTGTATAAAATGTTTCAAAACGTCATCAGGAGTCCCGACACAACCTAAAAATAGAATAAAATGCATCGTTTACGAAAAAAAATTTTGCTAAAATTTCGTAAGGCGGGACCCTAACAAAAAATTCAAAAAAACGGACTTGCTTCAGCAGCACATTTCTGGTGCTGTAGTTGTATAAAATGTCTCAAAATGTCATCAGGAGTCCCGACACAACCTAAAAATAGAAGAAAATGCATCGTTTACGAAAAAAATTTTTGCTAAAATTTCGTAAGGCGGGACCCTTACAAAAAATTCAAAAAAACGGACTTGCTTCAGCAGCACATTTCTGGTGCTGTAGTTGTATAAAATGTCTCAAAATGTCATCAGGAGTCCCGACACAACCTAAAAATAGAAGAAAATGCATCGTTTACGAAAAAAAAATTTGCTAAAATTTCGTAAGGCGGGACCCTTACAAAAAATTCAAAAAAACGGACTTGCTTCAGCAGCACATTTCTGGTGCTGTAGTTGTATAAAATGTTTCAAAACGTCATCAGGAGTCCCGACACAACCTAAAAATAGAATAAAATGCATCGTTTACGAAAAAAAAATTTTGCTAAAATTTCGTAAGGCGGGACCCTTACAAAAAATTCAAAAAAACGGACTTGCTTCAGCAGCACATTTCAGGTGCTGTAGTTGTATAAAATGTCTCAAAATGTCATCAGGAGTCCCGACACAACCTAAAAATAGAAGAAAATGCATCGTTTACGGAAAGAAAATTTTGCTAAAATTTCGTAAGGCGGGACCCTTACAAAAAATTCAAAAAAACGGACTTGCTTCAGCAGCACATTTCTGCTGCTGTAGTTGTATAAAATGTTTCAAAACGTCATCAGGTGTCCCGACACAACCTAAAAATAGAATAAAATGCATCGTTTACGAAAAAAATTTTTGCTAAAATTTCGTAAGGCGGGACCCTTACAAAAAATTCAAAAAAACGGACTTGCTTCAGCAGCACATTTCTGGTGCTGTAGTTGTATAAAATGTCTCAAAATGTCATCAGGAGTCCCGACACAACCTAAAAATAGAAGAAAATGCATCGTTTACGAAAAAAAAAATTTGCTAAAATTTCGTAAGGCGGGACCCTTACAAAAAATTCAAAAAAACGGACTTGATTCAGCAGCACATTTCTGATGCTGTAGTTGTATAAAATGTTTCAAAACGTCATCAGGAGTCCCGACACAACCTAAAAATAGAATAAAATGCATCGTTTACGAAAAATTTTTTTGCTGAAATTTCGTAAGGCGGGACCCTTACAAAAAATTCAAAAAAACGGACTTGCTTCAGCAGCACATTTCTGGTGCTGTAGTTGTATAAAATGTCTCAAAATGTCATCAGGAGTCCCGACACAACCTAAAAATAGAAGAAAATGCATCGTTTACGAAAAAAAAAATTTGCTAAAATTTCGTAAGGCGGGACCCTTACAAAAAATTCAAAAAAACGGACTTGCTTCAGCAGCACATTTCTGATGCTGTAGTTGTATAAAATGTTTCAAAACGTCATCAGGAGTCCCGACACAACCTAAAAATAGAATAAAATGCATCGTTTACGAAAAAACATTTTGCTAAAATTTCGTAAGGCGGGACCCTTACAAAAAATTCAAAAAAACGGACTTGCTTCAGCAGCACATTTCTGCTGCTGTAGTTGTATAAAATGTCTCAAAACGTCATCAGAAGTCCCGACACAACCTAAAAATAGAAAAAAATGCATAGTTTACGGAAAACATTTTTTGCTAAAATTTCGTAAGGCGGGACCCTAACAAAAAATTCAAAAAAACGGAATTGCTTCAGCAGCACATTTCTGCTGCTGTAGTTGTATAAAATGTCTCAAAACGTCATCAGGTGTCCCGACACAACCTAAAAATAGAAGAAAATGCATCGTTTACGAAAAAAAAATTTTGCTAAAATTTCGTAAGGCGGGACCCTTACAAAAAATTCAAAAAAACGGACTTGCTTCAGCAGCACATTTCTGATGCTGTAGTTGTATAAAATGTTTCAAAACGTCATCAGGAGTCCCGACACAACCTAAAAGTAGAATAAAATGCATCGTTTACGAAAAAAAATTTTGCTAAAATTTCGTAAGGCGGGACCCTTACAAAAAATTCAAAAAAACGGACTTGCTTCAGCAGCACATTTCTGGTGCTGTAGTTGTATAAAATGTTTCAAAACGTCATCAGGAGTCCCGACACAACCTAAAAATAGAATAAAATGCATCGTTTACGAAAAAAATTTTTGCTAAAATTTCGTAAGGCGGGACCCTTACAAAAAATTCAAAAAAACGGACTTGCTTCAGCAGCACATTTCTGGTGCTGTAGTTGTATAAAATGTCTCAAAACGTCATCAGGTGTCCCGACACAACCTAAAAATAGAAGAAAATGCATCGTTTACGAAAAAAAAAATTTGCTAAAATTTCGTAAGGCGGGACCCTTACAAAAAATTCAAAAAAACGGACTTGCTTCAGCAGCACATTTCTGATGCTGTAGTTGTATAAAATGTCTCAAAATGTCATCAGGAGTCCCGACACAACCTAAAAATAGAATAAAATGCATCGTTTACGAAAAAAAAATGTTGCTAAAATTTCGAAAGGCGGGACCCTTACAAAAAATTCAAAAAAACGGACTTGCTTCAGCAGCACATTTCTGATGCTGTAGTTGTATAAAATGTTTCAAAACGTCATCAGGAGTCCCGACACAACCTAAAAATAGAATAAAATGCATCGTTTACGAAAAAAAAATTTGCTAAAATTTCGTAAGGCGGGACCCTTACAAAAAATTCAAAAAAACGGACTTGATTCAGCAGCACATTTCTGGTGCTGTAGTTGTATAAAATGTTTCAAAACGTCATCAGGAGTCCCGACACAACCTAAAAATAGAATAAAATGCATCGTTTACGAAAAAAAATTTTGCTAAAATTTCGTAAGGCGGGACCCTTACAAAAAATTCAAAAAAACGGACTTGCTTCAGCAGCACATTTCTGGTGCTGTAGTTGTATAAAATGTCTCAAAATGTCATCAGGAGTCCCGACACAACCTAAAAATAGAAGAAAATGCATCGTTTACGAAAAAAAATTTTGCTAAAATTTCGTAAGGCGGGACCCTTACAAAAAATTCAAAAAAACGGACTTGCTTCAGCAGCACATTTCTGGTGCTGTAGTTGTATAAAATGTCTCAAAATGTCATCAGGAGTCCCGACACAACCTAAAAATAGAAGAAAATGCATCGTTTACGAAAAAAAATTTGCTAAAATTTCGTAAGGCGGGACCCTTACAAAAAATTCAAAAAAACGGACTTGCTTCAGCAGCACATTTCAGGTGCTGTAGTTGTATAAAATGTCTCAAAATGTCATCAGGAGTCCCGACACAACCTAAAAATAGAAGAAAATGCATCGTTTACGAAAAAAAAAATTTGCTAAAATTTCGTAAGGCGGGACCCTTACAAAAAATTCAAAAAAACGGACTTGCTTCAGCAGCACATTTCTGGTGCTGTAGTTGTAGAAAATGTCTCAAAATGTCATCAGGAGTCCCGACACAACCTAAAAATAGAAGAAAATGCATCGTTTACGAAAAAAAAAATTTGCTAAAATTTCGTAAGGCGGGACCCTTACAAAAAATTCAAAAAAACGGACTTGCTTCAGCAGCACATTTCTGATGCTGTAGTTGTATAAAATGTTTCAAAACGTCATCAGGAGTCCCGACACAACCTAAAAATAGAATAAAATGCATCGTTTACGAAAAAAAATTTTGCTAAAATTTCGTAAGGCGGGACCCTTACAAAAAATTCAAAAAAACGGACTTGCTTCAGCAGCACATTTCTGCTGCTGTAGTTGTATAAAATGTCTCAAAACGTCATCAGAAGTCCCGACACAACCTAAAAATAGAAAAAAATGCATAGTTTACGGAAAACATTTTTTGCTAAAATTTCGTAAGGCGGGACCCTAACAAAAAATTCAAAAAAACGGACTTGCTTCAGCAGCACATTTCTGCTGCTGTAGTTGTATAAAATGTCTCAAAACGTCATCAGGTGTCCCGACACAACCTAAAAATAGAAGAAAATGCATCGTTTACGAAAAAAAATTTTTGCTAAAATTTCGTAAGGCGGGACCCTTACAAAAAATTCAAAAAAACAGACTTGCTTCAGCAGCACATTTCTGATGCTGTAGTTGTATAAAATGTTTCAAAACGTCATCAGGAGTCCCGACACAACCTAAAAATAGAATAAAATGCATCGTTTACGAAAAAAAATTTTGCTAAAATTTCGTAAGGCGGGACCCTTACAAAAAATTCAAAAAAACGGACTTGCTTCAGCAGCACATTTCTGCTGCTGTAGTTGTATAAAATGTCTCAAAACGTCATCAGAAGTCCCGACACAACCTAAAAATAGAAAAAATGCATAGTTTACGGAAAACATTTTTTGCTAAAATTTCGTAAGGCGGGACCCTAACAAAAAATTCAAAAAAACGGACTTGCTTCAGCAGCACATTTCTGCTGCTGTAGTTGTATAAAATGTCTCAAAACGTCATCAGGTGTCCCGACACAACCTAAAAATAGAAGAAAATGCATCGTTTACGAAAAAAAATTTTTGCTAAAATTTCGTAAGGCGGGACCCTTACAAAAAATTCAAAAAAACGGACTTGCTTCAGCAGCACATTTCTGGTGCTGTAGTTGTATAAAATGTTTCAAAACGTCATCAGGAGTCCCGACACAACCTAAAAATAGAATAAAATGCATCGTTTACGAAAAAAAATTTTGCTAAAATTTCGTAAGGCGGGACCCTTACAAAAAATAAAAAAAAACGGACTTGCTTCAGCAGCACATTTCTGGTGCTGTAGTTGTATAAAATGTCTCAAAATGTCATCAGGAGTCCCGACACAACCTAAAAATAGAAGAAAATGCATCATTTACGAAAAAAAAAATTTGCTAAAATTTCGTAAGGCGGGACCCTTACAAAAAATTCAAAAAAACGGACTTGCTTCAGCAGCACATTTCTGATGCTGTAGTTGTATAAAATGTTTCAAAACGTCATCAGGAGTCCCGACACAACCTAAAAATAGAATAAAATGCATCGTTTACGAAAAAAAAATGTTGCTAAAATTTCGAAAGGCGGGACCCTTACAAAAAATTCAAAAAAACGGACTTGCTTCAGCAGCACATTTCTGCTGCTGTAGTTGTATAAAATGTCTCAAAATGTCATCAGGAGTCCCGACACAACCTAAAAATAGAATAAAATGCATCGTTTACGAAAAAAAAATGTTGCTAAAATTTCGAAAGGCGGGACCCTTACAAAAAATTCAAAAAAACGGACTTGCTTCAGCAGCACATTTCTGATGCTGTAGTTGTATAAAATGTTTCAAAACGTCATCAGGAGTCCCGACACAACCTAAAAATAGAATAAAATGCATCGTTTACGAAAAAAAATTTTGCTAAAATTTCGTAAGGCGGGACCCTTACAAAAAATTCAAAAAAACGGACTTGCTTCAGCAGCACATTTCTGATGCTGTAGTTGTATAAAATGTTTCAAAACGTCATCAGGAGTCCCGACACAACCTAAAAATAGAATAAAATGCATCGTTTACGAAAAAAAATGTTGCTAAAATTTCGTAAGGCGGGACCCTTACAAAAAATTCAAAAAAACGGACTTGCTTCAGCAGCACATTTCTGCTGCTGTAGTTGTATAAAATGTCTCAAAACGTCATCAGAAGTCCCGACACAACCTAAAAATAGAAAAAATGCATAGTTTACGGAAAACATTTTTTGCTAAAATTTCGTAAGGCGGGACCCTAACAAAAAATTCAAAAAAACGGACTTGCTTCAGCAGCACATTTCTGCTGCTGTAGTTGTATAAAATGTCTCAAAACGTCATCAGGTGTCCCGACACAACCTAAAAATAGAAGAAAATGCATCGTTTACGAAAAAAAATTTTTGCTAAAATTTCGTAAGGCGGGACCCTTACAAAAAATTCAAAAAAACGGACTTGCTTCAGCAGCACATTTCTGATGCTGTAGTTGTATAAAATGTTTCAAAACGTCATCAGGAGTCCCGACACAACCTAAAAATAGAATAAAATGCATCGTTTACGAAAAAAATTTTTGCTAAAATTTCGTAAGGCGGGACCCTTACAAAAAATTCAGAAAAACGGACTTGCTTCAGCAGCACATTTCTGGTGCTGTAGTTGTATAAAATGTTTCAAAACGTCATCAGGAGTCCCGACACAACCTAAAAATAGAATAAAATGCATCGTTTACGAAAAAAATGTTTGCTAAAATTTCGTAAGGCGGGACCCTTACAAAAAATTCAAAAAAACGGACTTGCTTCAGCAGCACATTTCTGGTGCTGTAGTTGTATAAAATGTCTCAAAATGTCATCAGGAGTCCCGACACAACCTAAAAATAGAAGAAAATGCATCATTTACGAAAAAAAAAATTTGCTAAAATTTCGAAAGGCGGGACCCTTACAAAAAAATTCAAAAAAACGGACTTGCTTCAGCAGCACATTTCTGCTGCTGTAGTTGTATAAAATGTTTCAAAACGTCATCAGGAGTCCCGACACAACCTAAAAATAGAATAAAATGCATCGTTTACGAAAAAAAAATGTTGCTAAAATTTCGAAAGGCGGGACCCTTACAAAAAATTCAAAAAAACGGACTTGCTTCAGCAGCACATTTCTGATGCTGTAGTTGTATAAAATGTTTCAAAACGTCATCAGGAGTCCCGACACAACCTAAAAATAGAATAAAATGCATCGTTTACGAAAAAAATTTTTGCTAAAATTTCGTAAGGCGGGACCCTTACAAAAAATTCAAAAAAACGGACTTGCTTCAGCAGCACATTTCTGGTGCTGTAGTTGTATAAAATGTCTCAAAACGTCATCAGGTGTCCCGACACAACCTAAAAATAGAAGAAAATGCATCGTTTACGAAAAAAAATTTTGCTAAAATTTCGTAAGGCGGGACCCTTACAAAAAATTCAAAAAAACGGACTTGCTTCAGCAGCACATTTCAGGTGCTGTAGTTGTATAAAATGTCTCAAAATGTCATCAGGAGTCCCGACACAACCTAAAAATAGAAGAAAATGCATTGTTTACGAAAAAAAAATTTTGCTAAAATTTCGTAAGGCGGGACCCTTACAAAAAATTCAAAAAAACGGACTTGCTTCAGCAGCACATTTCTGGTGCTGTAGTTGTATAAAATGTTTCAAAACGTCATCAGGTGTCCCGACACAACCTAAAAATAGAACAAAATGCATCGTTTACGAAAAAAAAATTTTGCTAAAATTTCGTAAGGCGGGACCCTTACAAAAAATTCAAAAAAACGGACTTGCTTCAGCAGCACATTTCTGATGCTGTAGTTGTATAAAATGTTTCAAAACGTCATCAGGGGTCCCGACACAACCTAAAAATAGAATAAAATGCATCGTTTACGAAAAAAATTTTTGCTAAAATTTCGTAAGGCGGGACCCTTACAAAAAATTCAAAAAAACGGACTTGCTTCAGCAGCACATTTCTGATGCTGTAGTTGTATAAAATGTTTCAAAACGTCATCAGGAGTCCCGACACAACCTAAAAATAGAATAAAATGCATCGTTTACGAAAAAAAATTTTGCTAAAATTTCGTAAGGCGGGACCCTTACAAAAAATTCAAAAAAACGGACTTGCTTCAGCAGCACATTTCTGGTGCTGTAGTTGTATAAAATGTTTCAAAACGTCATCAGGAGTCCCGACACAACCTAAAAATAGAATAAAATGCATCGTTTACGAAAAAAAAATGTTGCTAAAATTTCGAAAGGCGGGACCGTTACAAAAAATTCAAAAAAACGGACTTGCTTCAGCAGCACATTTCTGCTGCTGTAGTTGTATAAAATGTCTCAAAACGTCATCAGGTGTCCCGACACAACCTAAAAATAGAAAAAAATGCATAGTTTACGGAAAACATTTTTTGCTAAAATTTCGTAAGGCGGGACCCTTACAAAAAATTCAAAAAAACGGACTTGCTTCAGCAGCACATTTCTGCTGCTGTAGTTGTATAAAATGTCTCAAAACGTCATCAGGTGTCCCGACACAACCTAAAAATAGAAAAAAATGCATAGTTTACGGAAAACATTTTTTGCTAAAATTTCGTAAGGCGGGACCCTTACAAAAAATTCAAAAAAACGGACTTGCTTCAGCAGCACATTTCTGATGCTGTAGTTGTATAAAATGTCTCAAAACGTCATCAGGTGTCCCGACACAACCTAAAAATAGAATAAAATGCATCGTTTACGAAAAAATTTTTTGCTAAAATTTCGTAAGGCGGGACCCTTACAAAAAATTCAAAAAAACGGACTTGCTTCAGCAGCACATTTCTGGTGCTGTAGTTGTATAAAATGTCTCAAAATGTCATCAGGAGTCCCGACACAACCTAAAAATAGAAGAAAATGCATCGTTTACGAAAAAAAAAATTTGCTAAAATTTCGTAAGGCGGGACCCTTACAAAAAATTCAAAAAAACGGACTTGCTTCAGCAGCACATTTCTGATGCTGTAGTTGTATAAAATGTTTCAAAACGTCATCAGGAGTCCCGACACAACCTAAAAATAGAATAAAATGCATCGTTTACGAAAAAAAAAATTTGCTAAAATTTCGTAAGGCGGGACCCTTACAAAAAATTCAAAAAAACGGACTTGCTTCAGCAGCACATTTCTGGTGCTGTAGTTGTATAAAATGTCTCAAAATGTCATCAGGAGTCCCGACACAACCTAAAAATAGAAGAAAATGCATCGTTTACGAAAAAAAAAATTTGCTAAAATTTCGTAAGGCGGGACCCTTACAAAAAATTCAAAAAAATGGACTTGCTTCAGCAGCACATTTCTGATGCTGTAGTTGTATAAAATGTTTCAAAACGTCATCAGGAGTCCCGACACAACCTAAAAATAGAATAAAATGCATCGTTTACGAAAAAAAAAATTGCTAAAATTTCGTAAGGCGGGACCCTTACAAAAAATTCAAAAAAACGGACTTGATTCAGCAGCACATTTCTGATGCTGTAGTTGTATAAAATGTTTCAAAACGTCATCAGGAGTCCCGACACAACCTAAAAATAGAATAAAATGCATCGTTTACGAAAAAAAATTTTGCTAAAATTTCGTAAGGCGGGACCCTTACAAAAAATTCAAAAAAACGGACTTGCTTCAGCAGCACATTTCTGCTGCTGTAGTTGTATAAAATGTCTCAAAACGTCATCAGAAGTCCCGACACAACCTAAAAATAGAAAAAAATGCATAGTTTACGGAAAACATTTTTTGCTAAAATTTCGTAAGGCGGGACCCTAACAAAAAATTCAAAAAAACGGACTTGCTTCAGCAGCACATTTCTGCTGCTGTAGTTGTATAAAATGTCTCAAAACGTCATCAGGTGTCCCGACACAACCTAAAAATAGAAGAAAATGCATCGTTTACGAAAAAAATTTTTTGCTAAAATTTCGTAAGGCGGGACCTTTACAAAAAATTCAAAAAAACGGACTTGCTTCAGCAGCACATTTCTGATGCTGTAGTTGTATAAAATGTTTCAAAACGTCATCAGGAGTCCCGACACAACCTAAAAATAGAATAAAATGCATCGTTTACGAAAAAAAAATGTTGCTAAAATTTCGAAAGGCGGTACCCTTACAAAAAATTCAAAAAAACGGACTTGCTTCAGCAGCACATTTCTGCTGCTGTAGTTGTATAAAATGTCTCAAAATGTCATCAGGAGTCCCGACACAACCTAAAAATAGAATAAAATGCATCGTTTACGAAAAAAAAATGTTGCTAAAATTTCGAAAGGCGGGACCCTTACAAAAAATTCAAAAAAACGGACTTGCTTCAGCAGCACATTTCTGATGCTGTAGTTGTATAAAATGTTTCAAAACGTCATCAGGAGTCCCGACACAACCTAAAAATAGAATAAAATGCATCGTTTACGAAAAAAAATTTTGCTAAAATTTCGTAAGGCGGGACCCTTACAAAAAATTCAAAAAAACGGACTTGCTTCAGCAGCACATTTCTGGTGCTGTAGTTGTATAAAATGTCTCAAAACGTCATCAGGTGTCCCGACACAACCTAAAAATAGAAGAAAATGCATCGTTTACGAAAAAAAATTTTGCTAAAATTTCGTAAGGCGGGACCCTTACAAAAAATTCAAAAAAACGGACTTGCTTCAGCAGCACATTTCAGGTGCTGTAGTTGTATAAAATGTCTCAAAATGTCATCAGGAGTCCCGACACAACCTAAAAATAGAAGAAAATGCATCGTTTACGAAAAAAAAATTTTGCTAAAATTTCGTAAGGCGGGACCCTTACAAAAAATTCAAAAAAACGGACTTGCTTCAGCAGCACATTTCTGGTGCTGTAGTTGTATAAAATGTTTCAAAACGTCATCAGGTGTCCCGACACAACCTAAAAATAGAACAAAATGCATCGTTTACGAAAAAAAAATTTTGCTAAAATTTCGTAAGGCGGGACCCTTACAAAAAATTCAAAAAAACGGACTTGCTTCAGCAGCACATTTCTGATGCTGTAGTTGTATAAAATGTTTCAAAACGTCATCAGGGGTCCCGACACAACCTAAAAATAGAATAAAATGCATCGTTTACGAAAAAAAATTTTGCTAAAATTTCGTAAGGCGGGACCCTTACAAAAAATTCAAAAAAACGGACTTGCTTCAGCAGCACATTTCTGATGCTGTAGTTGTATAAAATGTTTCAAAACGTCATCAGGAGTCCCGACACAACCTAAAAATAGAATAAAATGCATCGTTTACGAAAAAAAATTTTGCTAAAATTTCGTAAGGCGGGACCCTTACAAAAAATTCAAAAAAACGGACTTGCTTCAGCAGCACATTTCTGATGCTGTAGTTGTATAAAATGTTTCAAAACGTCATCAGGAGTCCCGACACAACCTAAAAATAGAATAAAATGCATCGTTTACGAAAAAAAATTTTGCTAAAATTTCGTAAGGCGGGACCCTTACAAAAAATTCAAAAAAACGGACTTGCTTCAGCAGCACATTTCTGGTGCTGTAGTTGTATAAAATGTTTCAAAACGTCATCAGGAGTCCCGACACAACCTAAAAATAGAATAAAATGCATCGTTTACGAAAAAAAAATGTTGCTAAAATTTCGAAAGGCGGGACCGTTACAAAAAATTCAAAAAAACGGACTTGCTTCAGCAGCACATTTCTGCTGCTGTAGTTGTATAAAATGTCTCAAAACGTCATCAGGTGTCCCGACACAACCTAAAAATAGAAAAAAATGCATAGTTTACGGAAAACATTTTTTGCTAAAATTTCGTAAGGCGGGACCCTTACAAAAAATTCAAAAAAACGGACTTGCTTCAGCAGCACATTTCTGCTGCTGTAGTTGTATAAAATGTCTCAAAACGTCATCAGGTGTCCCGACACAACCTAAAAATAGAAAAAAATGCATAGTTTACGGAAAACATTTTTTGCTAAAATTTCGTAAGGCGGGACCCTTACAAAAAATTCAAAAAAACGGACTTGCTTCAGCAGCACATTTCTGATGCTGTAGTTGTATAAAATGTCTCAAAACGTCATCAGGTGTCCCGACACAACCTAAAAATAGAATAAAATGCATCGTTTACGAAAAAAAATTTTGCTAAAATTTCGTAAGGCGGGACCCTTACAAAAAATTCAAAAAAACGGACTTGCTTCAGCAGCACATTTCTGCTGCTGTAGTTGTATAAAATGTCTCAAAATGTCATCAGGAGTCCCGACACAACCTAAAAATAGAATAAAATGCATCGTTTACGAAAAAAAAATGTTGCTAAAATTTCGAAAGGCGGGACCCTTACAAAAAATTCAAAAAAACGGACTTGCTTCAGCAGCACATTTCTGATGCTGTAGTTGTATAAAATGTTTCAAAACGTCATCAGGAGTCCCGACACAACCTAAAAATAGAATAAAATGCATCGTTTACGAAAAAAAATTTTGCTAAAATTTCGTAAGGCGGGACCCTTACAAAAAATTCAAAAAAACGGACTTGCTTCAGCAGCACATTTCTGGTGCTGTAGTTGTATAAAATGTCTCAAAACGTCATCAGGTGTCCCGACACAACCTAAAAATAGAAGAAAATGCATCGTTTACGAAAAAAAATTTTGCTAAAATTTCGTAAGGCGGGACCCTTACAAAAAATTCAAAAAAACGGACTTGCTTCAGCAGCACATTTCAGGTGCTGTAGTTGTATAAAATGTCTCAAAATGTCATCAGGAGTCCCGACACAACCTAAAAATAGAAGAAAATGCATCGTTTACGAAAAAAAAATTTTGCTAAAATTTCGTAAGGCGGGACCCTTACAAAAAATTCAAAAAAACGGACTTGCTTCAGCAGCACATTTCTGGTGCTGTAGTTGTATAAAATGTTTCAAAACGTCATCAGGTGTCCCGACACAACCTAAAAATAGAACAAAATGCATCGTTTACGAAAAAAAAATTTTGCTAAAATTTCGTAAGGCGGGACCCTTACAAAAAATTCAAAAAAACGGACTTGCTTCAGCAGCACATTTCTGATGCTGTAGTTGTATAAAATGTTTCAAAACGTCATCAGGGGTCCCGACACAACCTAAAAATAGAATAAAATGCATCGTTTACGAAAAAAAATTTTGCTAAAATTTCGTAAGGCGGGACCCTTACAAAAAATTCAAAAAAACGGACTTGCTTCAGCAGCACATTTCTGATGCTGTAGTTGTATAAAATGTTTCAAAACGTCATCAGGAGTCCCGACACAACCTAAAAATAGAATAAAATGCATCGTTTACGAAAAAAAATTTTGCTAAAATTTCGTAAGGCGGGACCCTTACAAAAAATTCAAAAAAACGGACTTGCTTCAGCAGCACATTTCTGATGCTGTAGTTGTATAAAATGTTTCAAAACGTCATCAGGAGTCCCGACACAACCTAAAAATAGAATAAAATGCATCGTTTACGAAAAAAAATTTTGCTAAAATTTCGTAAGGCGGGACCCTTACAAAAAATTCAAAAAAACGGACTTGCTTCAGCAGCACATTTCTGGTGCTGTAGTTGTATAAAATGTTTCAAAACGTCATCAGGAGTCCCGACACAACCTAAAAATAGAATAAAATGCATCGTTTACGAAAAAAAAATGTTGCTAAAATTTCGAAAGGCGGGACCGTTACAAAAAATTCAAAAAAACGGACTTGCTTCAGCAGCACATTTCTGCTGCTGTAGTTGTATAAAATGTCTCAAAACGTCATCAGGTGTCCCGACACAACCTAAAAATAGAAAAAAATGCATAGTTTACGGAAAACATTTTTTGCTAAAATTTCGTAAGGCGGGACCCTTACAAAAAATTCAAAAAAACGGACTTGCTTCAGCAGCACATTTCTGCTGCTGTAGTTGTATAAAATGTCTCAAAACGTCATCAGGTGTCCCGACACAACCTAAAAATAGAAAAAAATGCATAGTTTACGGAAAACATTTTTTGCTAAAATTTCGTAAGGCGGGACCCTTACAAAAAATTCAAAAAAACGGACTTGCTTCAGCAGCACATTTCTGATGCTGTAGTTGTATAAAATGTCTCAAAACGTCATCAGGTGTCCCGACACAACCTAAAAATAGAATAAAATGCATCGTTTACGAAAAAAAATTTTGCTAAAATTTCGTAAGGCGGGACCCTTACAAAAAATTCAAAAAAACGGACTTGCTTCAGCAGCACATTTCTGGTGCTGTAGTTGTATAAAATGTCTCAAAATGTCATCAGGAGTCCCGACACAACCTAAAAATAGAAGAAAATGCATCGTTTACGAAAAAAAAAATTTGCTAAAATTTCGTAAGGCGGGACCCTTACAAAAAATTCAAAAAAACGGACTTGCTTCAGCAGCACATTTCTGATGCTGTAGTTGTATAAAATGTTTCAAAACGTCATCAGGAGTCCCGACACAACCTAAAAATAGAATAAAATGCATCGTTTACGAAAAAAAAAATTTGCTAAAATTTCGTAAGGCGGGACCCTTACAAAAAATTCAAAAAAACGGACTTGCTTCAGCAGCACATTTCTGGTGCTGTAGTTGTATAAAATGTCTCAAAATGTCATCAGGAGTCCCGACACAACCTAAAAATAGAAGAAAATGCATCGTTTACGAAAAAAAAAATTTGCTAAAATTTCGTAAGGCGGGACCCTTACAAAAATTTCAAAAAAACGGACTTGCTTCAGCAGCACATTTCTGATGCTGTAGTTGTATAAAATGTTTCAAAACGTCATCAGGAGTCCCGACACAACCTAAAAATAGAATAAAATGCATCGTTTACGAAAAAAAAAATTTGCTAAAATTTCGTAAGGCGGGACCCTTACAAAAAATTCAAAAAAACGGACTTGATTCAGCAGCACATTTCTGATGCTGTAGTTGTATAAAATGTTTCAAAACGTCATCAGGAGTCCCGACACAACCTAAAAATAGAATAAAATGCATCGTTTACGAAAAAAAATTTTGCTAAAATTTCGTAAGGCGGGACCCTTACAAAAAATTCAAAAAAACGGACTTGCTTCAGCAGCACATTTCTGCTGCTGTAGTTGTATAAAATGTCTCAAAACGTCATCAGAAGTCCCGACACAACCTAAAAATAGAAAAAAATGCATAGTTTACGGAAAACATTTTTTGCTAAAATTTCGTAAGGCGGGACCCTAACAAAAAATTCAAAAAAACGGACTTGCTTCAGCAGCACATTTCTGCTGCTGTAGTTGTATAAAATGTCTCAAAACGTCATCAGGTGTCCCGACACAACCTAAAAATAGAAGAAAATGCATCGTTTACGAAAAAAAATTTTTGCTAAAATTTCGTAAGGTGGGACCCTTACAAAAAATTCAAAAAAACGGACTTGCTTCAGCAGCACATTTCTGATGCTGTAGTTGTATAAAATGTTTCAAAACGTCATCAGGAGTCCCGACACAACCTAAAAATAGAATAAAATGCATCGTTTACGAAAAAAAATTTTGCTAAAATTTCGTAAGGCGGGACCCTTACAAAAAATTCAAAAAAACGGACTTGCTTCTTCAGCAGCACATTTCAGGTGCTGTAGTTGTATAAAATGTCTCAAATTGTCATCAGGAGTCCCGACACAACCTAAAAATAGAAGAAAATGCATCGTTTACGAAAAAAAAATTTTGCTAAAATTTCGTAAGGCGGGACCCTTACAAAAAATTCAAAAAAACGGACTTGCTTCAGCAGCACATTTCTGGTGCTGTAGTTGTATAAAATGTCTCAAAATGTCATCAGGAGTCCCGACACAACCTAAAAATAGAAGAAAATGCATAGTTTACGAAAAAAAAAATTTGCTAAAATTTCGTAAGGCGGGACCCTTACAAAAAATTCAAAAAAACGGACTTGCTTCAGCAGCACATTTCTGATGCTGTAGTTGTATAAAATGTTTCAAAACGTCATCAGGAGTCCCGACACAACCTAAAAATAGAATAAAATGCATTGTTTACGAAAAAAAAATGTTGCTAAAATTTCGAAAGGCGGGACCCTTACAAAAAATTCAAAAAAACGGACTTGCTTCAGCAGCACATTTCTGCTGCTGTAGTTGTATAAAATGTCTCAAAATGTCATCAGGAGTCCCGACACAACCTAAAAATAGAATAAAATGCATCGTTTACGAAAAAAAAATGTTGCTAAAATTTCGAAAGGCGGGACCCTTACAAAAAATTCAAAAAAACGGACTTGCTTCAGCAGCACATTTCTGATGCTGTAGTTGTATAAAATGTTTCAAAACGTCATCAGGAGTCCCGACACAACCTAAAAATAGAATAAAATGCATCGTTTACGAAAAAAAATTTTGCTAAAATTTCGTAAGGCGGGACCCTTACAAAAAATTCAAAAAAACGGACTTGCTTCAGCAGCACATTTCTGGTGCTGTAGTTGTATAAAATGTCTCAAAACGTCATCAGGTGTCCCGACACAACCTAAAAATAGAAGAAAATGCATCGTTTACGAAAAAAAATTTTGCTAAAATTTCGTAAGGCGGGACCCTTACAAAAAAATTCAAAAAAACGGACTTGCTTCAGCAGCACATTTCAGGTGCTGTAGTTGTATAAAATGTCTCAAAATGTCATCAGGAGTCCCGACACAACCTAAAAATAGAAGAAAATGCATCGTTTACGAAAAAAAATTTTTGCTAAAATTTCGTAAGGCGGGACCCTTACAAAAAAATTCAAAAAAACGGACTTGCTTCAGCAGCACATTTCTGCTGCTGTAGTTGTATAAAATGTCTCAAAACGTCATCAGGTGTCCCGACAACCTAAAAATAGAAGAAAATGCATCGTTTACGAAAAAAAATTTTTGCTAAAATTTCGTAAGGCGGGACCCTTACAAAAAATTCAAAAAAACGGACTTGCTTCTTCAGCAGCACATTTCAGGTGCTGTAGTTGTATAAAATGTCTCAAAATGTCATCAGGAGTCCCGACACAACCTAAAAATAGAAGAAAATGCATCGTTTACGAAAAAAAAATTTTGCTAAAATTTCGTAAGGCGGGACCCTTACAAAAAATTCAAAAAAACGGACTTGCTTCAGCAGCACATTTCTGGTGCTGTAGTTGTATAAAATGTTTCAAAACGTCATCAGGTGTCCCGACACAACCTAAAAATAGAACAAAATGCATCGTTTACGAAAAAAAAATTTTGCTAAAATTTCGTAAGGCGGGACCCTTACAAAAAATTCAAAAAAACGGACTTGCTTCAGCAGCACATTTCTGATGCTGTAGTTGTATAAAATGTTTCAAAACGTCATCAGGGGTCCCGACACAACCTAAAAATAGAATAAAATGCATCGTTTACGAAAAAAATTTTTGCTAAAATTTCGTAAGGCGGGACCCTTACAAAAAATTCAAAAAAACGGACTTGCTTCAGCAGCACATTTCTGATGCTGTAGTTGTATAAAATGTTTCAAAACGTCATCAGGAGTCCCGACACAACCTAAAAATAGAATAAAATGCATCGTTTACGAAAAAAAATTTTGCTAAAATTTCGTAAGGCGGGACCCTTACAAAAAATTCAAAAAAACGGACTTGCTTCAGCAGCACATTTCTGGTGCTGTAGTTGTATAAAATGTTTCAAAACGTCATCAGGAGTCCCGACACAACCTAAAAATAGAATAAAATGCATCGTTTACGAAAAAAAATTTTGCTAAAATTTCGTAAGGCGGGACCCTTACAAAAAATTCAAAAAAACGGACTTGCTTCAGCAGCACATTTCTGATGCTGTAGTTGTATAAAATGTTTCAAAACGTCATCAGGAGTCCCGACACAACCTAAAAATAGAATAAAATGCATCGTTTACGAAAAAAAATTTTGCTAAAATTTCGTAAGGCGGGACCCTTACAAAAAATTCAAAAAAACGGACTTGCTTCAGCAGCACATTTCTGATGCTGTAGTTGTATAAAATGTTTCAAAACGTCATCAGGAGTCCCGACACAACCTAAAAATAGAATAAAATGCATCGTTTACGAAAAAAAAAATTTGCTAAAATTTCGTAAGGCGGGACCCTTACAAAAAATTCAAAAAAACGGACTTGCTTCAGCAGCACATTTCTGGTGCTGTAGTTGTATAAAATGTCTCAAAATGTCATCAGGAGTCCCGACACAACCTAAAAATAGAAGAAAATGCATCGTTTACGAAAAAAAAAATTTGCTAAAATTTCGTAAGGCGGGACCCTTACAAAAATTTCAAAAAAACGGACTTGCTTCAGCAGCACATTTCTGATGCTGTAGTTGTATAAAATGTTTCAAAACGTCATCAGGAGTCCCGACACAACCTAAAAATAGAATAAAATGCATCGTTTACGAAAAAAAAAATTTGCTAAAATTTCGTAAGGCGGGACCCTTACAAAAAATTCAAAAAAACGGACTTGATTCAGCAGCACATTTCTGATGCTGTAGTTGTATAAAATGTTTCAAAACGTCATCAGGAGTCCCGACACAACCTAAAAATAGAATAAAATGCATCGTTTACGAAAAAAAATTTTGCTAAAATTTCGTAAGGCGGGACCCTTACAAAAAATTCAAAAAAACGGACTTGCTTCAGCAGCACATTTCTGCTGCTGTAGTTGTATAAAATGTCTCAAAACGTCATCAGAAGTCCCGACACAACCTAAAAATAGAAAAAAATGCATAGTTTACGGAAAACATTTTTTGCTAAAATTTCGTAAGGCGGGACCCTAACAAAAAATTCAAAAAAACGGACTTGCTTCAGCAGCACATTTCTGCTGCTGTAGTTGTATAAAATGTCTCAAAACGTCATCAGGTGTCCCGACACAACCTAAAAATAGAAGAAAATGCATCGTTTACGAAAAAAAATTTTTGCTAAAATTTCGTAAGGTGGGACCCTTACAAAAAATTCAAAAAAACGGACTTGCTTCAGCAGCACATTTCTGATGCTGTAGTTGTATAAAATGTTTCAAAACGTCATCAGGAGTCCCGACACAACCTAAAAATAGAATAAAATGCATCGTTTACGAAAAAAAATTTTGCTAAAATTTCGTAAGGCGGGACCCTTACAAAAAATTCAAAAAAACGGACTTGCTTCTTCAGCAGCACATTTCAGGTGCTGTAGTTGTATAAAATGTCTCAAAATGTCATCAGGAGTCCCGACACAACCTAAAAATAGAAGAAAATGCATCGTTTACGAAAAAAAAATTTTGCTAAAATTTCGTAAGGCGGGACCCTTACAAAAAATTCAAAAAAACGGACTTGCTTCAGCAGCACATTTCTGGTGCTGTAGTTGTATAAAATGTCTCAAAATGTCATCAGGAGTCCCGACACAACCTAAAAATAGAAGAAAATGCATAGTTTACGAAAAAAAAAATTTGCTAAAATTTCGTAAGGCGGGACCCTTACAAAAAATTCAAAAAAACGGACTTGCTTCAGCAGCACATTTCTGATGCTGTAGTTGTATAAAATGTTTCAAAACGTCATCAGGAGTCCCGACACAACCTAAAAATAGAATAAAATGCATTGTTTACGAAAAAAAAATGTTGCTAAAATTTCGAAAGGCGGGACCCTTACAAAAAATTCAAAAAAACGGACTTGCTTCAGCAGCACATTTCTGCTGCTGTAGTTGTATAAAATGTCTCAAAATGTCATCAGGAGTCCCGACACAACCTAAAAATAGAATAAAATGCATCGTTTACGAAAAAAAAATGTTGCTAAAATTTCGAAAGGCGGGACCCTTACAAAAAATTCAAAAAAACGGACTTGCTTCAGCAGCACATTTCTGATGCTGTAGTTGTATAAAATGTTTCAAAACGTCATCAGGAGTCCCGACACAACCTAAAAATAGAATAAAATGCATCGTTTACGAAAAAAAATTTTGCTAAAATTTCGTAAGGCGGGACCCTTACAAAAAATTCAAAAAAACGGACTTGCTTCAGCAGCACATTTCTGGTGCTTTAGTTGTATAAAATGTCTCAAAACGTCATCAGGTGTCCCGACACAACCTAAAAATAGAAGAAAATGCATCGTTTACGAAAAAAAATTTTGCTAAAATTTCGTAAGGCGGGACCCTTACAAAAAAATTCAAAAAAACGGACTTGCTTCAGCAGCACATTTCAGGTGCTGTAGTTGTATAAAATGTCTCAAAATGTCATCAGGAGTCCCGACACAACCTAAAAATAGAAGAAAATGCATCGTTTACGAAAAAAAATTTTTGCTAAAATTTCGTAAGGCGGGACCCTTACAAAAAAATTCAAAAAAACGGACTTGCTTCAGCAGCACATTTCTGCTGCTGTAGTTGTATAAAATGTTTCAAAACGTCATCAGGAGTCCCGACACAACCTAAAAATAGAAGAAAATGCATCGTTTACGAAAAAAAATTTTTGCTAAAATTTCGTAAGGCGGGACCCTTACAAAAAATTCAAAAAAACGGACTTGCTTCTTCAGCAGCACATTTCAGGTGCTGTAGTTGTATAAAATGTCTCAAAATGTCATCAGGAGTCCCGACACAACCTAAAAATAGAAGAAAATGCATCGTTTACGAAAAAAAAATTTTGCTAAAATTTCGTAAGGCGGGACCCTTACAAAAAATTCAAAAAAACGGACTTGCTTCAGCAGCACATTTCTGGTGCTGTAGTTGTATAAAATGTTTCAAAACGTCATCAGGTGTCCCGACACAACCTAAAAATAGAACAAAATGCATCGTTTACGAAAAAAAAATTTTGCTAAAATTTCGTAAGGCGGGACCCTTACAAAAAATTCAAAAAAACGGACTTGCTTCAGCAGCACATTTCTGATGCTGTAGTTGTATAAAATGTTTCAAAACGTCATCAGGGGTCCCGACACAACCTAAAAATAGAATAAAATGCATCGTTTACGAAAAAAATTTTTGCTAAAATTTCGTAAGGCGGGACCCTTACAAAAAATTCAAAAAAACGGACTTGCTTCAGCAGCACATTTCTGATGCTGTAGTTGTATAAAATGTTTCAAAACGTCATCAGGAGTCCCGACACAACCTAAAAATAGAATAAAATGCATCGTTTACGAAAAAAAATTTTGCTAAAATTTCGTAAGGCGGGACCCTTACAAAAAATTCAAAAAAACGGACTTGCTTCAGCAGCACATTTCTGGTGCTGTAGTTGTATAAAATGTTTCAAAACGTCATCAGGAGTCCCGACACAACCTAAAAATAGAATAAAATGCATCGTTTACGAAAAAAAATTTTGCTAAAATTTCGTAAGGCGGGACCCTTACAAAAAATTCAAAAAAACGGACTTGCTTCAGCAGCACATTTCTGATGCTGTAGTTGTATAAAATGTTTCAAAACGTCATCAGGAGTCCCGACACAACCTAAAAATAGAATAAAATGCATCGTTTACGAAAAAAAATTTTGCTAAAATTTCGTAAGGCGGGACCCTTACAAAAAATTCAAAAAAACGGACTTGCTTCAGCAGCACATTTCTGGTGCTGTAGTTGTATAAAATGTTTCAAAACGTCATCAGGAGTCCCGACACAACCTAAAAATAGAATAAAATGCATCGTTTACGAAAAAAAAATGTTGCTAAAATTTCGAAAGGCGGGACCGTTACAAAAAATTCAAAAAAACGGACTTGCTTCAGCAGCACATTTCTGATGCTGTAGTTGTATAAAATGTCTCAAAACGTCATCAGGTGTCCCGACACAACCTAAAAATAGAATAAAATGCATCGTTTACGAAAAAATTTTTTGCTAAAATTTCGTAAGGCGGGACCCTTACAAAAAATTCAAAAAAACGGACTTGCTTCAGCAGCACATTTCTGGTGCTGTAGTTGTATAAAATGTTTCAAAACGTCATCAGGAGTCCCGACACAACCTAAAAATAGAATAAAATGCATCGTTTACGAAAAAAAAAATTTGCTAAAATTTCGTAAGGCGGGACCCTTACAAAAAATTCAAAAAAACGGACTTGCTTCAGCAGCACATTTCTGATGCTGTAGTTGTATAAAATGTTTCAAAACGTCATCAGGAGTCCCGACACAACCTAAAAATAGAATAAAATGCATCGTTTACGAAAAAAAATTTTGCTAAAATTTCGTAAGGCGGGACCCTTACAAAAAATTCAAAAAAACGGACTTGCTTCAGCAGCACATTTCTGGTGCTGTAGTTGTATAAAATGTCTCAAAATGTCATCAGGAGTCCCGACACAACCTAAAAATAGAAGAAAATGCATCGTTTACGAAAAAAAAAATTTGCTAAAATTTCGTAAGGCGGGACCCTTACAAAAAATTCAAAAAAACGGACTTGCTTCAGCAGCACATTGCTGATGCTGTAGTTGTATAAAATGTTTCAAAACGTCATCAGGAGTCCCGACACAACCTAAAAATAGAATAAAATGCATCGTTTACGAAAAAAAAAATTTGCTAAAATTTCGTAAGGCGGGACCCTTACAAAAAATTCAAAAAAACGGACTTGATTCAGCAGCACATTTCTGATGCTGTAGTTGTATAAAATGTTTCAAAACGTCATCAGGAGTCCCGACACAACCTAAAAATAGAATAAAATGCATCGTTTACGAAAAAAAATTTTGCTGAAATTTCGTAAGGCGGGACCCTTACAAAAAATTCAAAAAAACGGACTTGCTTCAGCAGCACATTTCTGATGCTGTAGTTGTATAAAATGTTTCAAAACGTCATCAGGAGTCCCGACACAACCTAAAAATAGAATAAAATGCATCGTTTACGAAAAAAAAAATTTGCTAAAATTTCGTAAGGCGGGACCCTTACAAAAAATTCAAAAAAACGGACTTGCTTCAGCAGCACATTTCTGGTGCTGTAGTTGTATAAAATGTTTCAAAACGTCATCAGGAGTCCCGACACAACCTAAAAATAGAATAAAATGCATCGTTTACGAAAAAAAAAATTTGCTAAAATTTCGTAAGGCGGGACCCTTACAAAAAATTCAAAAAAACGGACTTGCTTCAGCAGCACATTTCTGATGCTGTAGTTGTATAAAATGTTTCAAAACGTCATCAGGAGTCCCGACACAACCTAAAAATAGAATAAAATGCATCGTTTACGAAAAAAAATTTTGCTAAAATTTCGTAAGGCGGGACCCTTACAAAAAATTCAAAAAAACGGACTTGCTTCAGCAGCACATTTCTGGTGCTGTAGTTGTATAAAATGTCTCAAAATGTCATCAGGAGTCCCGACACAACCTAAAAATAGAAGAAAATGCATCGTTTACGAAAAAAAAAATTTGCTAAAATTTGGTAAGGCGGGACCCTTACAAAAAATTCAAAATAACGGACTTGCTTCAGCAGCACATTTCTGATGCTGTAGTTGTATAAAATGTTTCAAAACGTCATCAGGAGTCCCGACACAACCTAAAAATAGAATAAAATGCATCGTTTACGAAAAAAAAAATTTGCTAAAATTTCGTAAGGCGGGACCCTTACAAAAAATTCAAAAAAACGGACTTGATTCAGCAGCACATTTCTGATGCTGTAGTTGTATAAAATGTTTCAAAACGTCATCAGGAGTCCCGACACAACCTAAAAATAGAATAAAATGCATCGTTTACGAAAAAAAATTTTGCTGAAATTTCGTAAGGCGGGACCCTTACAAAAAATTCAAAAAAACGGACTTGCTTCAGCAGCACATTTCTGATGCTGTAGTTGTATAAAATGTTTCAAAACGTCATCAGGAGTCCCGACACAACCTAAAAATAGAATAAATGCATCGTTTACAAAAAAAAATTTTGCTAAAATTTCGTAAGGCGGGACCCTTACAAAAAATTCAAAAAAACGGACTTGCTTCAGCAGCACATTTCTGCTGCTGTAGTTGTATAAAATGTCTCAAAACGTCATCAGAAGTCCCGACACAACCTAAAAATAGAAAAAAATGCATAGTTTACGGAAAACATTTTTTGCTAAAATTTCGTAAGGCGGGACCCTTACAAAAAATTCAAAAAAACGGACTTGCTTCAGCAGCACATTTCTGGTGCTGTAGTTGTATAAAATGTCTCAAAATGTCATCAGGAGTCCCGACACAACCTAAAAATAGAAGAAAATGCATCGTTTACGAAAAAAAAAATTTGCTAAAATTTCGTAAGGCGGGACCCTTACAAAAAATTCAAAAAAACGGACTTGCTTCAGCAGCACATTTCTGATGCTGTAGTTGTATAAAATGTTTCAAAACGTCATCAGGAGTCCCGACACAACCTAAAAATAGAATAAAATGCATCGTTTACGAAAAAAAAATGTTGCTAAAATTTCGAAAGGCGGGACCCTTACAAAAAATTCAAAAAAACGGACTTGCTTCAGCAGCACATTTCTGCTGCTGTAGTTGTATAAAATGTCTCAAAATGTCATCAGGAGTCCCGACACAACCTAAAAATAGAATAAAATGCATCGTTTACGAAAAAAAAATGTTGCTAAAATTTCGAAAGGCGGGACCCTTACAAAAAATTCAAAAAAACGGACTTGCTTCAGCAGCACATTTCTGATGCTGTAGTTGTATAAAATGTTTCAAAACGTCATCAGGAGTCCCGACACAACCTAAAAATAGAATAAAATGCATCGTTTACGAAAAAAAATTTTGCTAAAATTTCGTAAGGCGGGACCCTTACAAAAAATTCAAAAAAACGGACTTGCTTCAGCAGCACATTTCTGGTGCTGTAGTTGTATAAAATGTCTCAAAACGTCATCAGGTGTCCCGACACAACCTAAAAATAGAAGAAAATGCATCGTTTACGAAAAAAAATTTTGCTAAAATTTCGTAAGGCGGGACCCTTACAAAAAATTCAAAAAAACGGACTTGCTTCAGCAGCACATTTCAGGTGCTGTAGTTGTATAAAATGTCTCAAAATGTCATCAGGAGTCCCGACACAACCTAAAAACAGAAGAAAATGCATCGTTTCCGAAAAAAAAATTTTGCTAAAATTTCGTAAGGCGGGACCCTTACAAAAAATTCAAAAAAACGGACTTGCTTCAGCAGCACATTTCTGGTGCTGTAGTTGTATAAAATGTTTCAAAACGTCATCAGGTGTCCCGACACAACCTAAAAATAGAACAAAATGCATCGTTTACGAAAAAAAAATTTTGCTAAAATTTCGTAAGGCGGGACCCTTACAAAAAATTCAAAAAAACGGACTTGCTTCAGCAGCACATTTCTGATGCTGTAGTTGTATAAAATGTTTCAAAACGTCATCAGGGGTCCCGACACAACCTAAAAATAGAATAAAATGCATCGTTTACGAAAAAAATTTTTGCTAAAATTTCGTAAGGCGGGACCCTTACAAAAAATTCAAAAAAACGGACTTGCTTCAGCAGCACATTTCTGATGCTGTAGTTGTATAAAATGTTTCAAAACGTCATCAGGAGTCCCGACACAACCTAAAAATAGAATAAAATGCATCGTTTACGAAAAAAAATTTTGCTAAAATTTCGTAAGGCGGGACCCTTACAAAAAATTCAAAAAAACGGACTTGCTTCAGCAGCACATTTCTGATGCTGTAGTTGTATAAAATGTTTCAAAACGTCATCAGGAGTCCCGACACAACCTAAAAATAGAATAAAATGCATCGTTTACGAAAAAAAATTTTGCTAAAATTTCATAAGGCGGGACCCTTACAAAAAATTCAAAAAAACGGACTTGCTTCAGCAGCACATTTCTGGTGCTGTAGTTGTATAAAATGTTTCAAAACGTCATCAGGAGTCCCGACACAACCTAAAAATAGAATAAAATGCATCGTTTACGAAAAAAAAATGTTGCTAAAATTTCGAAAGGCGGGACCGTTACAAAAAATTCAAAAAATCGGACTTGCTTCAGCAGCACATTTCTGCTGCTGTAGTTGTATAAAATGTCTCAAAACGTCATCAGGTGTCCCGACACAACCTAAAAATAGAAAAAAATGCATAGTTTACGAAAAAAAATTTTGCTAAAATTTCGTAAGGCGGGACCCTTACAAAAAATTCAAAAAAACGGACTTGCTTCAGCAGCACATTTCTGCTGCTATAGTTGTATAAAATGTCTCAAAACGTCATCAGGTGTCCCGACACAACCTAAAAATAGAAAAAAATGCATAGTTTACGAAAAAAAATTTTGCTAAAATTTCGTAAGGCGGGACCCTTACAAAAAATTCAAAAAAACGGACTTGCTTCAGCAGCACATTTCTGGTGCTGTAGTTGTATAAAATGTCTCAAAATGTCATCAGGAGTCCCGACACAACCTAAAAATAGAAGAAAATGCATCGTTTACGAAAAAAAAAATTTGCTAAAATTTCGTTAGGCGGGACCCTTACAAAAAATTCAAAAAAACGGACTTGCTTCAGCAGCACATTTCTGATGCTGTAGTTGTATAAAATGTTTCAAAACGTCATCAGGAGTCCCGACACAACCTAAAAATAGAATAAAATGCATCGTTTACGAAAAAAAAAATTTGCTAAAATTTCGTAAGGCGGGACCCTTACAAAAAATTCAAAAAAACGGACTTGATTCAGCAGCACATTTCTGATGCTGTAGTTGTATAAAATGTTTCAAAACGTCATCAGGAGTCCCGACACAACCTAAAAATAGAATAAAATGCATCGTTTACGAAAAAAAATTTTGCTGAAATTTCGTAAGGCGGGACCCTTACAAAAAATTCAAAAAAACGGACTTGCTTCAGCAGCACATTTCTGGTGCTGTAGTTGTATAAAATGTCTCAAAATGTCATCAGGAGTCCCGACACAACCTAAAAATAGAAGAAAATGCATCGTTTATGAAAAAAAAAATTTGCTAAAATTTCGTAAGGCGGGACCCTTACAAAAAATTAAAAAAAACGGACTTGCTTCAGCAGCACATTTCTGGTGCTGTAGTTGTATAAAATGTCTCAAAATGTCATCAGGAGTCCCGACACAACCTAAAAATAGAAGAAAATGCATCGTTTACGAAAAAAAAATTTTGCTAAAATTTCGTAAGGCGGGACCCTTACAAAAAATTCAAAAAAACGGACTTGCTTCAGCAGCACATTTCTGATGCTGTAGTTGTATAAAATGTTTCAAAACGTCATCAGGAGTCCCGACACAACCTAAAAATAGAATAAAATGCATCGTTTACGAAAAAAAATTTTGCTGAAATTTCGTAAGGCGGGACCCTTACAAAAAATTCAAAAAAACGGACTTGCTTCAGCAGCACATTTCTGGTGCTGTAGTTGTATAAAATGTCTCAAAATGTCATCAGGAGTCCCGACACAACCTAAAAATAGAAGAAAATGCATCGTTTACGAAAAAAAAAATTAGCTAAAATTTCGTAAGGCGGGACCCTTACAAAAAATTCAAAAAAACGGACTTGCTTCAGCAGCACATTTCTGATGCTGTAGTTGTATAAAATGTTTCAAAACGTCATCAGGAGTCCCGACACAACCTAAAAATAGAATAAAATGCATCGTTTACGTAAAAAAATTTTGCTAAAATTTCGTAAGGCGGGACCCTTACAAAAAATTCAAAAAAACGGACTTGCTTCAGCAGCACATTTCTGGTGCTGTAGTTGTATAAAATGTTTCAAAACGTCATCAGGAGTCCCGACACAACCTAAAAATAGAATAAAATGCATCGTTTACGAAAAAAATTTTTGCTAAAATTTCGTAAGGCGGGACCCTTACAAAAAATTCAAAAAAACGGACTTGCTTCAGCAGCACATTTCTGGTGCTGTAGTTGTATAAAATGTCTCAAAATGTCATCAGGAGTCCCGACACAACCGAAAAATAGAAGAAAATGCATCGTTTACGAAAAAAAAAATTTGCTAAAATTTCGTAAGGCGGGACCCTTACAAAAAATTCAAAAAAACGGACTTGCTTCAGCAGCACATTTCTGATGCTGTAGTTGTATAAAATGTTTCAAAACGTCATCAGGAGTCCCGACACAACCTAAAAATAGAATAAAATGCATCGTTTACGAAAAAAAAATGTTGCTAAAATTTCGAAAGGCGGGACCCTTACAAAAAATTCAAAAAAACGGACTTGCTTCAGCAGCACATTTCTGATGCTGTAGTTGTATAAAATGTTTCAAAACGTCATCAGGAGTCCCGACACAACCTAAAAATAGAATAAAATGCATCGTTTACGAAAAAAAATTTTGCTAAAATTTCGTAAGGCGGGACCCTTACAAAAAATTCAAAAAAACGGACTTGCTTCAGCAGCACATTTCTGGTGCTGTAGTTGTATAAAATGTCTCAAAACGTCATCAGGTGTCCCGACACAACCTAAAAATAAAATAAAATGCATCGTTTACGAAAAAACATTTTTGCTAAAATTTCGTAAGGCGGGACCCTTACAAAAAATTCAAAAAATCGGACTTGCTTCAGCAGCATATTTCTGATGCTGTAGTTGTATAAAATGTTTCAAAACGTCATCAGGAGTCCCGACACAACCTAAAATCAGAATAAAATGCATCGTTTACGAAAAAAAATTTTGCTAAAATTTCGTAAGGCGGGACCCTTACAAAAAATTCAAAAAAACGGACTTGCTTCAGCAGCACATTTCTGGTGCTGTAGTTGTATAAAATGTTTCAAAACGTCATCAGGAGTCCCGACACAACCTAAAAATAGAATAAAATGCATCGTTTACGAAAAAAAATTTTGCTAAAATTTCGTAAGGCGGGACCCTTACAAAAAATTCAAAAAAACGGACTTGCTTCAGCAGCACATTTCTGATGCTGTAGTTGTATAAAATGTTTCAAAACGTCATCAGGAGTCCCGACACAACCTAAAAATAGAATAAAATGCATCGTTTAGGAAAAAAATTTTTGCTAAAATTTCGTAAGGCGGGACCCTTACAAAAAATTAAAAAAAACGGACTTGCTTCAGCAGCACATTTCTGGTGCTGTAGTTGTATAAAATGTCTCAAAATGTCATCAGGAGTCCCGACACAACCTAAAAATAGAAGAAAATGCATCGTTTACGAAAAAAAAATTTTGCTAAAATTTCGTAAGGCGGGACCCTTACAAAAAATTCAAAAAAACGGACTTGCTTCAGCAGCACATTTCTGGTGCTGTAGTTGTATAAAATGTTTCAAAACGTCATCAGGTGTCCCGACACAACCTAAAAATAGAACAAAATGCATCGTTTACGAAAAAAAAATTTTGCTAAAATTTCGTAAGGCGGGACCCTTACAAAAAATTCAAAAAAACGGACTTGCTTCAGCAGCACATTTCTGATGCTGTAGTTGTATAAAATGTTTCAAAACGTCATCAGGGGTCCCGACACAACCTAAAAATAGAATAAAATGCATCGTTTACGAAAAAAAATGTTGCTAAAATTTCGTAAGGCGGGACCCTTACAAAAAATTCAAAAAAACGGACTTGCTTCAGCAGCACATTTCTGGTGCTGTAGTTGTATAAAATGTCTCAAAATGTCATCAGGAGTCCCGACACAACCTAAAAATAGAAGAAAATGCATCGTTTACGAAAAAAAAAAATTGCTAAAATTTCGTAAGGCGGGACCCTTACAAAAAATTCAAAAAAACGGACTTGCTTCAGCAGCACATTTCTGATGCTGTAGTTGTATAAAATGTTTCAAAACGTCATCAGGAGTCCCGACACAACCTAAAAATAGAATAAAATGCATCGTTTACGAAAAAAAATTTTGCTGAAATTTCGTAAGGCGGGAGACCCTTACAAAAAATTC
Source organism: Nerophis lumbriciformis (assembly GCF_033978685.3). Lineage (NCBI taxonomy): Eukaryota > Metazoa > Chordata > Actinopteri > Syngnathiformes > Syngnathidae > Nerophis > Nerophis lumbriciformis. Next base: position 30,481,407 of record NC_084579.2, read on the forward strand.
AAAAAAACGGACTTGCTTCAGCAGCACATTTCTGGTGCTGTAGTTGTATAAAATGTCTCAAAATGTCATCAGGAGTCCCGACACAACCTAAAAATAGAAGAAAATGCATCGTTTACGAAAAAAAAAATTTGCTAAAATTTCGTAAGGCGGGACCCTTACAAAAAATTCAAAAAAACGGACTTGCTTCAGCAGCACATTTCTGATGCTGTAGTTGTATAAAATGTTTCAAAACGTCATCAGGAGTCCCGACACAACCTAAAAATAGAATAAAATGCATCGTTTACGAAAAAAAATTTTGCTAAAATTTCGTAAGGCGGGACCCTTACAAAAAATTCAAAAAAACGGACTTGCTTCAGCAGCACATTTCTGATGCTGTAGTTGTATAAAATGTTTCAAAACGTCATCAGGGGTCCCGACACAACCTAAAAATAGAATAAAATGCATCGTTTACGAAAAAAATTTTTGCTAAAATTTCGTAAGGCGGGACCCTTACAAAAAATTCAAAAAAACGGACTTGCTTCAGCAGCACATTTCTGATGCTGTAGTTGTATAAAATGTTTCAAAACGTCATCAGGAGTCCCGACACAACCTAAAAATAGAATAAAATGCATCGTTTACGAAAAAAAATTTTGCTAAAATTTCGTAAGGCGGGACCCTTACAAAAAATTCAAAAAAACGGACTTGCTTCAGCAGCACATTTCTGATGCTGTAGTTGTATAAAATGTTTCAAAACGTCATCAGGAGTCCCGACACAACCTAAAAATAGAATAAAATGCATCGTTTACGAAAAAAAATTTTGCTAAAATTTCATAAGGCGGGACCCTTACAAAAAATTCAAAAAAACGGACTTGCTTCAGCAGCACATTTCTGGTGCTGTAGTTGTATAAAATGTTTCAAAACGTCATCAGGAGTCCCGACACAACCTAAAAATAGAATAAAATGCATCGTTTACGAAAAAAAAATGTTGCTAAAATTTCGAAAGGCGGGACCGTTACAAAAAATTCAAAAAAACGGACTTGCTTCAGCAGCACATTTCTGCTGCTGTAGTTGTATAAAATGTCTCAAAACGTCATCAGGTGTCCCGACACAACCTAAAAATAGAAAAAAATGCATAGTTTACGAAAAAAATTTTTGCTAAAATTTCGTAAGGCGGGACCCTTACAAAAAATTCAAAAAAACGGACTTGCTTCAGCAGCACATTTCTGCTGCTATAGTTGTATAAAATGTCTCAAAACGTCATCAGGTGTCCCGACACAACCTAAAAATAGAAAAAAATGCATAGTTTACGAAAAAAATTTTTGCTAAAATTTCGTAAGGCGGGACCCTTACAAAAAATTCAAAAAAACGGACTTGCTTCAGCAGCACATTTCTGGTGCTGTAGTTGTATAAAATGTCTCAAAATGTCATCAGGAGTCCCGACACAACCTAAAAATAGAAGAAAATGCATCGTTTACGAAAAAAAAAATTTGCTAAAATTTCGTAAGGCGGGACCCTTACAAAAAATTCAAAAAAACGGACTTGCTTCAGCAGCACATTTCTGATGCTGTAGTTGTATAAAATGTTTCAAAACGTCATCAGGAGTCCCGACACAACCTAAAAATAGAATAAAATGCATCGTTTACGAAAAAAAAAATTTGCTAAAATTTCGTAAGGCGGGACCCTTACAAAAAATTCAAAAAAACGGACTTGATTCAGCAGCACATTTCTGATGCTGTAGTTGTATAAAATGTTTCAAAACGTCATCAGGAGTCCCGACACAACCTAAAAATAGAATAAAATGCATCGTTTACGAAAAAAAATTTTGCTGAAATTTCGTAAGGCGGGACCCTTACAAAAAATTCAAAAAAACGGACTTGCTTCAGCAGCACATTTCTGGTGCTGTAGTTGTATAAAATGTCTCAAAATGTCATCAGGAGTCCCGACACAACCTAAAAATAGAAGAAAATGCATCGTTTATGAAAAAAAAAATTTGCTAAAATTTCGTAAGGCGGGACCCTTACAAAAAATTCAAAAAAACGGACTTGCTTCAGCAGCACATTTCTGATGCTGTAGTTGTATAAAATGTTTCAAAACGTCATCAGGAGTCCCGACACAACCTAAAAATAGAATAAAATGCATCGTTTACGAAAAAAAATTTTGCTAAAATTTCGTAAGGCGGGACCCTTACAAAAAATTCAAAAAAACGGACTTGCTTCAGCAGCACATTTCTGGTGCTGTAGTTGTATAAAATGTCTCAAAATGTCATCAGGAGTCCCGACACAACCTAAAAATAGAAGAAAATGCATCGTTTACGAAAAAAAAAATTTGCTAAAATTTCGTAAGGCGGGACCCTTACAAAAAATTCAAAAAAACGGACTTGCTTCAGCAGCACATTTCTGATGCTGTAGTTGTATAAAATGTTTCAAAACGTCATCAGGAGTCCCGACACAACCTAAAAATAGAATAAAATGCATCGTTTACGAAAAAAAAAATTTGCTAAAATTTCGTAAGGCGGGACCCTTACAAAAAATTCAAAAAAACGGACTTGATTCAGCAGCACATTTCTGATGCTGTAGTTGTATAAAATGTTTCAAAACGTCATCAGGAGTCCCGACACAACCTAAAAATAGAATAAAATGCATCGTTTACGAAAAAAAATTTTGCTGAAATTTCGTAAGGCGGGACCCTTACAAAAAATTCAAAAAAACGGACTTGCTTCAGCAGCACATTTCTGGTGCTGTAGTTGTATAAAATGTCTCAAAATGTCATCAGGAGTCCCGACACAACCTAAAAATAGAAGAAAATGCATCGTTTACGAAAAAAAAATTTTGCTAAAATTTCATAAGGCGGGACCCTTACAAAAAATTCAAAAAAACGGACTTGCTTCAGCAGCACATTTCTGATGCTGTAGTTGTATAAAATGTTTCAAAACGTCATCAGGAGTCCCGACACAACCTAAAAATAGAATAAAATGCATCGTTTACGTAAAAAAATTTTGCTAAAATTTCGTAAGGCGGGACCCTTACAAAAAATTCAAAAAAACGGACTTGCTTCAGCAGCACATTTCTGGTGCTGTAGTTGTATAAAATGTTTCAAAACGTCATCAGGAGTCCCGACACAACCTAAAAATAGAAAAAAATGCATAGTTTACGAAAAAAATTTTTGCTAAAATTTCGTAAGGCGGGACCCTTACAAAAAATTCAAAAAAACGGACTTGCTTCAGCAGCACATTTCTGGTGCTGTAGTTGTATAAAATGTCTCAAAATGTCATCAGGTGTCCCGACACAACCTAAAAATAGAAAAAAATGCATAGTTTACGAAAAAAAAAATTTGCTAAAATTTCGTAAGGCGGGACCCTTACAAAAAATTCAAAAAAACGGACTTGCTTCAGCAGCACATTTCTGATGCTGTAGTTGTATAAAATGTTTCAAAACGTCATCAGGAGTCCCGACACAACCTAAAAATAGAATAAAATGCATCGTTTACGAAAAAAAAATGTTGCTAAAATTTCGAAAGGCGGGACCCTTACAAAAAATTCAAAAAAACGGACTTGCTTCAGCAGCACATTTCTGATGCTGTAGTTGTATAAAATGTTTCAAAACGTCATCAGGAGTCCCGACACAACCTAAAAATAGAATAAAATGCATCGTTTACGAAAAAAAATTTTGCTAAAATTTCGTAAGGCGGGACCCTTACAAAAAATTCAAAAAAACGGACTTGCTTCAGCAGCACATTTCTGGTGCTGTAGTTGTATAAAATGTCTCAAAACGTCATCAGGTGTCCCGACACAACCTAAAAATAGAATAAAATGCATCGTTTACGAAAAAACATTTTTGCTAAAATTTCGTAAGGCGGGACCCTTACAAAAAATTCAAAAAATCGGACTTGCTTCAGCAGCATATTTCTGATGCTGTAGTTGTATAAAATGTTTCAAAACGTCATCAGGAGTCCCGACACAACCTAAAATCAGAATAAAATGCATCGTTTACGAAAAAAAATTTTGCTAAAATTTCGTAAGGCGGGACCCTTACAAAAAATTCAAAAAAACGGACTTGCTTCAGCAGCACATTTCTGGTGCTGTAGTTGTATAAAATGTTTCAAAACGTCATCAGGAGTCCCGACACAACCTAAAAATAGAATAAAATGCATCGTTTACGAAAAAAAATTTTGCTAAAATTTCGTAAGGCGGGACCCTTACAAAAAATTCAAAAAAACGGACTTGCTTCAGCAGCACATTTCTGATGCTGTAGTTGTATAAAATGTTTCAAAACGTCATCAGGAGTCCCGACACAACCTAAAAATAGAATAAAATGCATCGTTTAGGAAAAAAAATTTTGCTAAAATTTCGTAAGGCGGGACCCTTACAAAAAATTAAAAAAAACGGACTTGCTTCAGCAGCACATTTCTGGTGCTGTAGTTGTATAAAATGTCTCAAAATGTCATCAGGAGTCCCGACACAACCTAAAAATAGAAGAAAATGCATCGTTTACGAAAAAAAAATGTTGCTAAAATTTCGTAAGGCGGGACCCTTACAAAAAATTCAAAAAAACGGACTTGCTTCAGCAGCACATTTCTGATGCTGTAGTTGTATAAAATGTTTCAAAACGTCATCAGGAGTCCCGACACAACCTAAAAATAGAATAAAATGCATCGTTTACGAAAAAAAATTTTGCTAAAATTTCGTAAGGCGGGACCCTTACAAAAAATTCAAAAAAACGGACTTGCTTCAGCAGCACATTTCTGATGCTGTAGTTGTATAAAATGTTTCAAAACGTCATCAGGAGTCCCGACACAACCTAAAAATAGAATAAAATGCATCGTTTACGAAAAAAAATTTTGCTAAAATTTCGTAAGGCGGGACCCTTACAAAAAATTCAAAAAAACGGACTTGCTTCAGCAGCACATTTCTGGTGCTGTAGTTGTATAAAATGTTTCAAAACGTCATCAGGAGTCCCGACACAACCTAAAAATAGAATAAAATGCATCGTTTACGAAAAAAAAATGTTGCTAAAATTTCGAAAGGCGGGACCGTTACAAAAAATTCAAAAAAACGGACTTGCTTCAGCAGCACATTTCTGCTGCTGTAGTTGTATAAAATGTCTCAAAACGTCATCAGGTGTCCCGACACAACCTGAAAATAGAAAAAAATGCATAGTTTACGGAAAACATTTTTTGCTAAAATTTCGTAAGGCGGGACCCTTACAAAAAATTCAAAAAAACGGACTTGCTTCAGCAGCACATTTCTGCTGCTGTAGTTGTATAAAATGTCTCAAAACGTCATCAGGTGTCCCGACACAACCTAAAAATAGAATAAAATGCATCGTTTACGAAAAAATTTTTTGCTAAAATTTCGTAAGGCGGGACCCTTACAAAAAATTCAAAAAAACGGACTTGCTTCAGCAGCACATTTCTGGTGCTGTAGTTGTATAAAATGTCTCAAAACGTCATCAGGTGTCCCGACACAACCTGAAAATAGAAAAAAATGCATAGTTTACGGAAAACATTTTTTGCTAAAATTTCGTAAGGCGGGACCCTTACAAAAAATTCAAAAAAACGGACTTGCTTCAGCAGCACATTTCTGATGCTGTAGTTGTATAAAATGTCTCAAAACGTCATCAGGTGTCCCGACACAACCTAAAAATAGAATAAAATGCATCGTTTACGAAAAAATTTTTTGCTAAAATTTCGTAAGGCGGGACCCTTACAAAAAATTCAAAAAAACGGACTTGCTTCAGCAGCACATTTCTGGTGCTGTAGTTGTATAAAATGTTTCAAAACGTCATCAGGAGTCCCGACACAACCTAAAAATAGAATAAAATGCATCGTTTACGAAAAAAAAAATTTGCTAAAATTTCGTAAGGCGGGACCCTTACAAAAAATTCAAAAAAACGGACTTGCTTCAGCAGCACATTTCTGATGCTGTAGTTGTATAAAATGTTTCAAAACGTCATCAGGAGTCCCGACACAACCTAAAAATAGAATAAAATGCATCGTTTACGAAAAAAAATTTTGCTAAAATTTCGTAAGGCGGGACCCTTACAAAAAATTCAAAAAAACGGACTTGCTTCAGCAGCACATTTCTGATGCTGTAGTTGTATAAAATGTTTCAAAACGTCATCAGGAGTCCCGACACAACCTAAAAATAGAATAAAATGCATCGTTTACGAAAAAAAAAATTTGCTAAAATTTCGTAAGGCGGGACCCTTACAAAAAATTCAAAAAAACGGACTTGATTCAGCAGCACATTTCTGATGCTGTAGTTGTATAAAATGTTTCAAAACGTCATCAGGAGTCCCGACACAACCTAAAAATAGAATAAAATGCATCGTTTACGAAAAAAAATTTTGCTGAAATTTCGTAAGGCGGGACCCTTACAAAAAATTCAAAAAAACGGACTTGCTTCAGCAGCACATTTCTGATGCTGTAGTTGTATAAAATGTTTCAAAACGTCATCAGGAGTCCCGACACAACCTAAAAATAGAATAAAATGCATCGTTTACGAAAAAAAAAATTTGCTAAAATTTCGTAAGGCGGGACCCTTACAAAAAATTCAAAAAAACGGACTTGCTTCAGCAGCACATTTCTGGTGCTGTAGTTGTATAAAATGTTTCAAAACGTCATCAGGAGTCCCGACACAACCTAAAAATAGAATAAAATGCATCGTTTACGAAAAAAAAAATTTGCTAAAATTTCGTAAGGCGGGACCCTTACAAAAAATTCAAAAAAACGGACTTGCTTCAGCAGCACATTTCTGGTGCTGTAGTTGTATAAAATGTCTCAAAATGTCATCAGGAGTCCCGACACAACCTAAAAATAGAAGAAAATGCATCGTTTACGAAAAAAAAAATTTGCTAAAATTTCGTAAGGCGGGACCCTTACAAAAAATTCAAAAAAACGGACTTGCTTCAGCAGCACATTTCTGATGCTGTAGTTGTATAAAATGTTTCAAAACGTCATCAGGAGTCCCGACACAACCTAAAAATAGAATAAAATGCATCGTTTACGAAAAAAAAATGTTGCTAAAATTTCGAAAGGCGGGACCCTTACAAAAAATTCAAAAAAACGGACTTGCTTCAGCAGCACATTTCTGCTGCTGTAGTTGTATAAAATGTCTCAAAATGTCATCAGGAGTCCCGACACAACCTAAAAATAGAATAAAATGCATCGTTTACGAAAAAAAAATGTTGCTAAAATTTCGAAAGGCGGGACCCTTACAAAAAATTCAAAAAAACGGACTTGCTTCAGCAGCACATTTCTGATGCTGTAGTTGTATAAAATGTTTCAAAACGTCATCAGGAGTCCCGACACAACCTAAAAATAGAATAAAATGCATCGTTTACGAAAAAAAATTTTGCTAAAATTTCGTAAGGCGGGACCCTTACAAAAAATTCAAAAAAACGGACTTGCTTCAGCAGCACATTTCTGGTGCTGTAGTTGTATAAAATGTCTCAAAACGTCATCAGGTGTCCCGACACAACCTAAAAATAGAATAAAATGCATCGTTTACGAAAAAAAATTTTGCTAAAATTTCGTAAGGCGGGACCCTTACAAAAAATTCAAAAAAACGGACTTGCTTCAGCAGCACATTTCTGCTGCTGTAGTTGTATAAAATGTCTCAAAACGTCATCAGAAGTCCCGACACAACCTAAAAATAGAAAAAAATGCATAGTTTACGGAAAACATTTTTTGCTAAAATTTCGTAAGGCGGGACCCTTACAAAAAATTCAAAAAAACGGACTTGCTTCAGCAGCACATTTCTGGTGCTGTAGTTGTATAAAATGTCTCAAAATGTCATCAGGAGTCCCGACACAACCTAAAAATAGAAGAAAATGCATCGTTTACGAAAAAAAAAATTTGCTAAAATTTCGTAAGGCGGGACCCTTACAAAAAATTCAAAAAAACGGACTTGCTTCAGCAGCACATTTCTGATGCTGTAGTTGTATAAAATGTTTCAAAACGTCATCAGGAGTCCCGACACAACCTAAAAATAGAATAAAATGCATCGTTTACGAAAAAAAAATGTTGCTAAAATTTCGAAAGGCGGGACCCTTACAAAAAATTCAAAAAAACGGACTTGCTTCAGCAGCACATTTCTGCTGCTGTAGTTGTATAAAATGTCTCAAAATGTCATCAGGAGTCCCGACACAACCTAAAAATAGAATAAAATGCATCGTTTACGAAAAAAAAATGTTGCTAAAATTTCGAAAGGCGGGACCCTTACAAAAAATTCAAAAAAACGGACTTGCTTCAGCAGCACATTTCTGATGCTGTAGTTGTATAAAATGTTTCAAAACGTCATCAGGAGTCCCGACACAACCTAAAAATAGAATAAAATGCATCGTTTACGAAAAAAAATTTTGCTAAAATTTCGTAAGGCGGGACCCTTACAAAAAATTCAAAAAAACGGACTTGCTTCAGCAGCACATTTCTGGTGCTGTAGTTGTATAAAATGTCTCAAAACGTCATCAGGTGTCCCGACACAACCTAAAAATAGAACAAAATGCATCGTTTACGAAAAAAAATTTTGCTAAAATTTCGTAAGGCGGGACCCTTACAAAAAATTCAAAAAAACGGACTTGCTTCAGCAGCACATTTCAGGTGCTGTAGTTGTATAAAATGTCTCAAAATGTCATCAGGAGTCCCGACACAACCTAAAAATAGAAGAAAATGCATCGTTTACGAAAAAAAAATTTTGCTAAAATTTCGTAAGGCGGGACCCTTACAAAAAATTCAAAAAAACGGACTTGCTTCAGCAGCACATTTCTGGTGCTGTAGTTGTATAAAATGTTTCAAAACGTCATCAGGTGTCCCGACACAACCTAAAAATAGAACAAAATGCATCGTTTACGAAAAAAAAATTTTGCTAAAATTTCGTAAGGCGGGACCCTTACAAAAAATTCAAAAAAACGGACTTGCATCAGCAGCACATTTCTGATGCTGTAGTTGTATAAAATGTTTCAAAACGTCATCAGGGGTCCCGACACAACCTAAAAATAGAATAAAATGCATCGTTTACGAAAAAAATTTTTGCTAAAATTTCGTAAGGCGGGACCCTTACAAAAAATTCAAAAAAACGGACTTGCTTCAGCAGCACATTTCTGATGCTGTAGTTGTATAAAATGTTTCAAAACGTCATCAGGAGTCCCGACACAACCTAAAAATAGAATAAAATGCATCGTTTACGAAAAAAAATTTTGCTAAAATTTCGTAAGGCGGGACCCTTACAAAAAATTCAAAAAAACGGACTTGCTTCAGCAGCACATTTCTGATGCTGTAGTTGTATAAAATGTTTCAAAACGTCATCAGGAGTCCCGACACAACCTAAAAATAGAATAAAATGCATCGTTTACGAAAAAATTTTTTGCTAAAATTTCATAAGGCGGGACCCTTACAAAAAATTCAAAAAAACGGACTTGCTTCAGCAGCACATTTCTGGTGCTGTAGTTGTATAAAATGTTTCAAAACGTCATCAGGAGTCCCGACACAACCTAAAAATAGAATAAAATGCATCGTTTACGAAAAAAAAATGTTGCTAAAATTTCGAAAGGCGGGACCGTTACAAAAAATTCAAAAAAACGGACTTGCTTCAGCAGCACATTTCTGCTGCTGTAGTTGTATAAAATGTCTCAAAACGTCATCAGGTGTCCCGACACAACCTAAAAATAGAAAAAAATGCATAGTTTACGAAAAAAATTTTTGCTAAAATTTCTTAAGGCGGGACCCTTACAAAAAATTCAAAAAAACGGACTTGCTTCAGCAGCACATTTCTGCTGCTATAGTTGTATAAAATGTCTCAAAACGTCATCAGGTGTCCCGACACAACCTAAAAATAGAAAAAAATGCATAGTTTACGAAAAAAATTTTTGCTAAAATTTCGTAAGGCGGGACCCTTACAAAAAATTCAAAAAAACGGACTTGCTTCAGCAGCACATTTCTGGTGCTGTAGTTGTATAAAATGTCTCAAAATGTCATCAGGAGTCCCGACACAACCTAAAAATAGAAGAAAATGCATCGTTTACGAAAAAAAAAATTTGCTAAAATTTCGTAAGGCGGGACCCTTACAAAAAATTCAAAAAAACGGACTTGCTTCAGCAGCACATTTCTGCTGCTGTAGTTGTATAAAATGTCTCAAAACGTCATCAGGAGTCCCGACACAACCTAAAAATAGAATAAAATGCATCGTTTACGAAAAAAAAATGTTGCTAAAATTTCGAAAGGCGGGACCCTTACAAAAAATTCAAAAAAACGGACTTGCTTCAGCAGCACATTTCTGATGCTGTAGTTGTATAAAATGTTTCAAAACGTCATCAGGAGTCCCGACACAACCTAAAAATAGAATAAAATGCATCGTTTACGAAAAAAAATTTTGCTAAAATTTCGTAAGGCGGGACCCTTACAAAAAATTCAAAAAAACGGACTTGCTTCAGCAGCACATTTCTGGTGCTGTAGTTGTATAAAATGTCTCAAAACGTCATCAGGTGTCCCGACACAACCTAAAAATAGAACAAAATGCATCGTTTACGAAAAAAAATTTTGCTAAAATTTCGTAAGGCGGGACCCTTACAAAAAATTCAAAAAAACGGACTTGCTTCAGCAGCACATTTCAGGTGCTGTAGTTGTATAAAATGTCTCAAAATGTCATCAGGAGTCCCGACACAACCTAAAAATAGAAGAAAATGCATCGTTTACGAAAAAAAAATTTTGCTAAAATTTCGTAAGGCGGGACCCTTACAAAAAATTCAAAAAAACGGACTTGCTTCAGCAGCACATTTCTGGTGCTGTAGTTGTATAAAATGTTTCAAAACGTCATCAGGTGTCCCGACACAACCTAAAAATAGAACAAAATGCATCGTTTACGAAAAAAAAATTTTGCTAAAATTTCGTAAGGCGGGACCCTTACAAAAAATTCAAAAAAACGGACTTGCTTCAGCAGCACATTTCTGATGCTGTAGTTGTATAAAATGTTTCAAAACGTCATCAGGGGTCCCGACACAACCTAAAAATAGAATAAAATGCATCGTTTACGAAAAAATTTTTTGCTAAAATTTCGTAAGGCGGGACCCTTACAAAAAATTCAAAAAAACGGACTTGCTTCAGCAGCACATTTCTGATGCTGTAGTTGTATAAAATGTTTCAAAACGTCATCAGGAGTCCCGACACAACCTAAAAATAGAATAAAATGCATCGTTTACGAAAAAAAATTTTGCTAAAATTTCGTAAGGCGGGACCCTTACAAAAAATTCAAAAAAACGGACTTGCTTCAGCAGCACATTTCTGATGCTGTAGTTGTATAAAATGTTTCAAAACGTCATCAGGAGTCCCGACACAACCTAAAAATAGAATAAAATGCATCGTTTACGAAAAAAATTTTTGCTAAAATTTCATAAGGCGGGACCCTTACAAAAAATTCAAAAAAACGGACTTGCTTCAGCAGCACATTTCTGGTGCTGTAGTTGTATAAAATGTCTCAAAATGTCATCAGGAGTCCCGACACAACCTAAAAATAGAATAAAATGCATCGTTTACGAAAAAAAAATGTTGCTAAAATTTCGAAAGGCGGGACCGTTACAAAAAATTCAAAAAAACGGACTTGCTTCAGCAGCACATTTCTGCTGCTGTAGTTGTATAAAATGTCTCAAAACGTCATCAGGTGTCCCGACACAACCTAAAAATAGAAAAAAATGCATAGTTTACGAAAAAAATTTTTGCTAAAATTTCGTAAGGCGGGACCCTTACAAAAAATTCAAAAAAACGGACTTGCTTCAGCAGTACATTTCTGCTGCTATAGTTGTATAAAATGTCTCAAAACGTCATCAGGTGTCCCGACACAACCTAAAAATAGAAAAAAATGCATAGTTTACGAAAAAAATTTTTGCTAAAATTTCGTAAGGCGGGACCCTTACAAAAAATTCAAAAAAACGGACTTGCTTCAGCAGCACATTTCTGGTGCTGTAGTTGTATAAAATGTCTCAAAATGTCATCAGGAGTCCCGACACAACCTAAAAATAGAAGAAAATGCATCGTTTACGAAAAAAAAAATTTGCTAAAATTTCGTAAGGCGGGACCCTTACAAAAAATTCAAAAAAACGGACTTGCTTCAGCAGCACATTTCTGATGCTGTAGTTGTATAAAATGTTTCAAAACGTCATCAGGAGTCCCGACACAACCTAAAAATAGAATAAAATGCATCGTTTACGAAAAAAAAAATTTGCTAAAATTTCGTAAGGCGGGACCCTTACAAAAAATTCAAAAAAACGGACTTGATTCAGCAGCACATTTCTGATGCTGTAGTTGTATAAAATGTTTCAAAACGTCATCAGGAGTCCCGACACAACCTAAAAATAGAATAAAATGCATCGTTTACGAAAAAAAATTTTGCTAAAATTTCGTAAGGCGGGACCCTTACAAAAAATTCAAAAAAACGGACTTGCTTCAGCAGCACATTTCTGGTGCTGTAGTTGTATAAAATGTCTCAAAACGTCATCAGGTGTCCCGACACAACCTAAAAATAGAAGAAAATGCATCGTTTACGAAAAAAAAAATTTGCTAAAATTTCGTAAGGCGGGACCCTTACAAAAAATTCAAAAAAACGGACTTGCTTCAGCAGCACATTTCTGATGCTGTAGTTGTATAAAATGTTTCAAAACGTCATCAGGAGTCCCGACACAACCTAAAAATAGAATAAAATGCATCGTTTACGAAAAAAAAAATTTGCTAAAATTTCGTAAGGCGGGACCCTTACAAAAAATTCAAAAAAACGGACTTGATTCAGCAGCACATTTCTGATGCTGTAGTTGTATAAAATGTTTCAAAACGTCATCAGGAGTCCCGACACAACCTAAAAATAGAATAAAATGCATCGTTTACGAAAAAAAATGTTGCTGAAATTTCGTAAGGCGGGACCCTTACAAAAAATTCAAAAAAACGGACTTGCTTCAGCAGCACATTTCTGGTGCTGTAGTTGTATAAAATGTCTCAAAATGTCATCAGGAGTCCCGACACAACCTAAAAATAGAAGAAAATGCATCGTTTACGAAAAAAAAAATTTGTTAAAATTTCGTAAGGCGGGACCCTTACAAAAAATTCAAAAAAACGGACTTGCTTCAGCAGCACATTTCTGATGCTGTAGTTGTATAAAATGTTTCAAAACGTCATCAGGAGTCCCGACACAACCTAAAAATAGAATAAAATGCATCGTTTACGTAAAAAAATTTTGCTAAAATTTCGTAAGGCGGGACCCTTACAAAAAATTCAAAAAAACGGACTTGCTTCAGCAGCACATTTCTGGTGCTGTAGTTGTATAAAATGTTTCAAAACGTCATCAGGAGTCCCGACACAACCTAAAAATAGAATAAAATGCATCGTTTACGAAAAAATTTTTTGCTAAAATTTCGTAAGGCGGGACCCTTACAAAAAATTCAAAAAAACGGACTTGCTTCAGCAGCACATTTCTGGTGCTGTAGTTGTATAAAATGTCTCAAAATGTCATCAGGAGTCCCGACACAACCTAAAAATAGAAGAAAATGCATCGTTTACGAAAAAAAAAATTTGCTAAAATTTCGTAAGGCGGGACCCTTACAAAAAATTCAAAAAAACGGACTTGCTTCAGCAGCACATTTCTGATGCTGTAGTTGTATAAAATGTTTCAAAACGTCATCAGGAGTCCCGACACAACCTAAAAATAGAATAAAATGCATCGTTTACGAAAAAAAAATGTTGCTAAAATTTCGAAAGGCGGGACCCTTACAAAAAATTCAAAAAAACGGACTTGCTTCAGCAGCACATTTCTGATGCTGTAGTTGTATAAAATGTTTCAAAACGTCATCAGGAGTCCCGACACAACCTAAAAATAGAATAAAATGCATCGTTTACGAAAAAAAATTTTGCTAAAATTTCGTAAGGCGGGACCCTTACAAAAAATTCAAAAAAACGGACTTGCTTCAGCAGCACATTTCTGGTGCTGTAGTTGTATAAAATGTCTCAAAACGTCATCAGGTGTCCCGACACAACCTAAAAATAGAATAAAATGCATCGTTTACGAAAAAACATTTTTGCTAAAATTTCGTAAGGCGGGACCCTTACAAAAAATTCAAAAAATCGGACTTGCTTCAGCAGCATATTTCTGATGCTGTAGTTGTATAAAATGTTTCAAAACGTCATCAGGAGTCCCGACACAACCTAAAATCAGAATAAAATGCATCGTTTACGAAAAAAAATTTTGCTAAAATTTCGTAAGGCGGGACCCTTACAAAAAATTCAAAAAAACGGACTTGCTTCAGCAGCACATTTCTGGTGCTGTAGTTGTATAAAATGTTTCAAAACGTCATCAGGAGTCCCGACACAACCTAAAAATAGAATAAAATGCATCGTTTACGAAAAAAAATTTTGCTAAAATTTCGTAAGGCGGGACCCTTACAAAAAATTCAAAAAAACGGACTTGCTTCAGCAGCACATTTCTGATGCTGTAGTTGTATAAAATGTTTCAAAACGTCATCAGGAGTCCCGACACAACCTAAAAATAGAATAAAATGCATCGTTTAGGAAAAAAAATTTTGCTAAAATTTCGTAAGGCGGGACCCTTACAAAAAATTAAAAAAAACGGACTTGCTTCAGCAGCACATTTCTGGTGCTGTAGTTGTATAAAATGTCTCAAAATGTCATCAGGAGTCCCGACACAACCTAAAAATAGAAGAAAATGCATCGTTTACGAAAAAAAAATGTTGCTAAAATTTCGTAAGGCGGGACCCTTACAAAAAATTCAAAAAAACGGACTTGCTTCAGCAGCACATTTCTGGTGCTGTAGTTGTATAAAATGTTTCAAAACGTCATCAGGTGTCCCGACACAACCTAAAAATAGAACAAAATGCATCGTTTACGAAAAAAAAATTTTGCTAAAATTTCGTAAGGCGGGACCCTTACAAAAAATTCAAAAAAACGGACTTGCTTCAGCAGCACATTTCTGATGCTGTAGTTGTATAAAATGTCTCAAAATGTCATCAGGAGTCCCGACACAACCTAAAAATAGAAGAAAATGCATCGTTTACGAAAAAAAAAATTTGCTAAAATTTCGTAAGGCGGGACCCTTACAAAAAATTCAAAAAAACGGACTTGCTTCAGCAGCACATTTCTGATGCTGTAGTTGTATAAAATGTTTCAAAACGTCATCAGGAGTCCCGACACAACCTAAAAATAGAATAAAATGCATCGTTTACGAAAAAAAATTTTGCTGAAATTTCGTAAGGCGGGAGACCCTTACAAAAAATTCAAAAAAACGGACTTGCTTCAGCAGCACATTTCTGGTGCTGTAGTTGTATAAAATGTCTCAAAATGTCATCAGGAGTCCCGACACAACCTAAAAATAGAAGAAAATGCATCGTTTACGAAAAAAAAAATTTGCTAAAATTTCGTAAGGCGGGACCCTTACAAAAAATTCAAAAAAACGGACTTGCTTCAGCAGCACATTTCTGATGCTGTAGTTGTATAAAATGTTTCAAAACGTCATCAGGAGTCCCGACACAACCTAAAAATAGAATAAAATGCATCGTTTACGAAAAAAAATTTTGCTAAAATTTCGTAAGGCGTGACCCTTACAAAAAATTCAAAAAAACGGACTTGCTTCAGCAGCACATTTCTGCTGCTGTAGTTGTATAAAATGTCTCAAAACGTCATCAGAAGTCCCGACACAACCTAAAAATAGAAAAAAATGCATAGTTTACGGAAAACATTTTTTGCTAAAATTTCGTAAGGCGGGACCCTAACAAAAAATTCAAAAAAACGGACTTGCTTCAGCAGCACATTTCTGGTGCTGTAGTTGTATAAAATGTCTCAAAATGTCATCAGGTGTCCCGACACAACCTAAAAATAGAAGAAAATGCATCGTTTACGAAAAAAATTTTTTGCTAAAATTTCGTAAGGCGGGACCCTTACAAAAAATTCAAAAAAACGGACTTGCTTCAGCAGCACATTTCTGATGCTGTAGTTGTATAAAATGTTTCAAAACGTCATCAGGAGTCCCGACACAACCTAAAAATAGAATAAAATGCATCGTTTACGAAAAAAAATTTTGCTAAAATTTCGTAAGGCGGGACCCTTACAAAAAATTCAAAAAAACGGACTTGCTTCAGCAGCACATTTCTGGTGCTGTTGTTGTATAAAATGTCTCAAAATGTCATCAGGAGTCCCGACACAACCTAAAAATAGAAGAAAATGCATCGTTTACGAAAAAAAAAATTTGCTAAAATTTCGTAAGGCGGGACCCTTACAAAAAATTCAAAAAAACGGACTTGCTTCAGCAGCACATTTCTGATGCTGTAGTTGTATAAAATGTTTCAAAACGTCATCAGGAGTCCCGACACAACCTAAAAATAGAATAAAATGCATCGTTTACGAAAAAAAAATGTTGCTAAAATTTCGAAAGGCGGGACCCTTACAAAAAATTCAAAAAAACGGACTTGCTTCAGCAGCACATTTCTGCTGCTGTAGTTGTATAAAATGTCTCAAAATGTCATCAGGAGTCCCGACACAACCTAAAAATAGAATAAAATGCATCGTTTACGAAAAAAAAATGTTGCTAAAATTTCGAAAGGCGGGACCCTTACAAAAAATTCAAAAAAACGGACTTGCTTCAGCAGCACATTTCTGATGCTGTAGTTGTATAAAATGTTTCAAAACGTCATCAGGAGTCCCGACACAACCTAAAAATAGAATAAAATGCATCGTTTACGAAAAAAAAATTTGCTAAAATTTCGTAAGGCGGGACCCTTACAAAAAATTCAAAAAAACGGACTTGATTCAGCAGCACATTTCTGATGCTGTAGTTGTATAAAATGTTTCAAAACGTCATCAGGAGTCCCGACACAACCTAAAAATAGAATAAAATGCATCGTTTACGAAAAAAAATTTTGCTAAAATTTCGTAAGGCGGGACCCTTACAAAAAATTCAAAAAAACGGACTTGCTTCAGCAGCACATTTCTGGTGCTGTAGTTGTATAAAATGTTTCAAAACGTCATCAGGAGTCCCGACACAACCTAAAAATAGAATAAAATGCATCGTTTAAGAAAAAAAAATGTTGCTAAAATTTCGAAAGGCGGGACTGTTACAAAAAATTCAAAAAAACGGACTTGCTTCAGCAGCACATTTCTGCTGCTGTAGTTGTATAAAATGTCTCAAAACGTCATCAGGTGTCCCGACACAACCTAAAAATAGAAAAAAATGCATAGTTTACGGAAAACATTTTTTGCTAAAATTTCGTAAGTCGGGACCCTTACAAAAAATTCAAAAAAACGGACTTGCTTCAGCAGCACATTTCTGGTGCTGTAGTTGTATAAAATGTCTCAAAATGTCATCAGGAGTCCCGACACAACCTAAAAATAGAAGAAAATGCATCGTTTACGAAAAAAATTTTTGCTAAAATTTCGTAAGGCGGGACCCTTACAAAAAATTCAAAAAAACGGACTTGCTTCAGCAGCACATTTCTGGTGCTGTAGTTGTATAAAATGTCTCAAAATGTCATCAGGAGTCCCGACACAACCTAAAAATAGAAGAAAATGCATCGTTTACGAAAAAAAAAATTTGCTAAAATTTCGTAAGGCGGGACCCTTACAAAAAATTCAAAAAAACGGACTTGCTTCAGCAGCACATTTCTGATGCTGTAGTTGTATAAAATGTTTCAAAACGTCATCAGGAGTCCCGACACAACCTAAAAATAGAATAAAATGCATCGTTTACGAAAAAAAATTTTGCTGAAATTTCGTAAGGCGGGAGACCCTTACAAAAAATTCAAAAAAACGGACTTGCTTCAGCAGCACATTTCTGGTGCTGTAGTTGTATAAAATGTCTCAAAATGTCATCAGGAGTCCCGACACAACCTAAAAATAGAAGAAAATGCATCGTTTACGAAAAAAAAAATTTGCTAAAATTTCGTAAGGCGGGACCCTTACAAAAAATTCAAAAAAACGGACTTGCTTCAGCAGCACATTTCTGATGCTGTAGTTGTATAAAATGTTTCAAAACGTCATCAGGAGTCCCGACACAACCTAAAAATAGAATAAAATGCATCGTTTACGAAAAAAAATTTTGCTAAAATTTCGTAAGGCGTGACCCTTACAAAAAATTCAAAAAAACGGACTTGCTTCAGCAGCACATTTCTGCTGCTGTAGTTGTATAAAATGTCTCAAAACGTCATCAGAAGTCCCGACACAACCTAAAAATAGAAAAAAATGCATAGTTTACGGAAAACATTTTTTGCTAAAATTTCGTAAGGCGGGACCCTAACAAAAAATTCAAAAAAACGGACTTGCTTCAGCAGCACATTTCTGCTGCTGTAGTTGTATAAAATGTCTCAAAACGTCATCAGGTGTCCCGACACAACCTAAAAATAGAAGAAAATGCATCGTTTACGAAAAAAATTTTTTGCTAAAATTTCGTAAGGCGGGACCCTTACAAAAAATTCAAAAAAACGGACTTGCTTCAGCAGCACATTTCTGATGCTGTAGTTGTATAAAATGTTTCAAAACGTCATCAGGAGTCCCGACACAACCTAAAAATAGAATAAAATGCATCGTTTACGAAAAAAAATTTTGCTAAAATTTCGTAAGGCGGGACCCTTACAAAAAATTCAAAAAAACGGACTTGCTTCAGCAGCACATTTCTGGTGCTGTAGTTGTATAAAATGTTTCAAAACGTCATCAGGAGTCCCGACACAACCTAAAAATAGAAGAAAATGCATCGTTTACGAAAAAAAAAATGTTGCTAAAATTTCGAAAGGCGGGACCCTTACAAAAAATTCAAAAAAACGGACTTGCTTCAGCAGCACATTTCTGATGCTGTAGTTGTATAAAATGTTTCAAAACGTCATCAGGAGTCCCGACACAACCTAAAAATAGAATAAAATGCATCGTTTACGAAAAAAAATTTTGCTAAAATTTCGTAAGGCGGGACCCTTACAAAAAATTCAAAAAAACGGACTTGCTTCAGCAGCACATTTCTGGTGCTGTAGTTGTATAAAATGTCTCAAAACGTCATCACGTGTCCCGACACAACCTAAAAATAGAAGAAAATGCATCGTTTACGAAAAAAAATTTTGCTAAAATTTCGTAAGGCGGGACCCTTACAAAAAATTCAAAAAAACGGACTTGCTTCAGCAGCACATTTCAGGTGCTGTAGTTGTATAAAATGTCTCAAAATGTCATCAGGAGTCCCGACACAACCTAAAAATAGAAGAAAATGCATCGTTTACGAAAAAAAATTTTTGCTAAAATTTCGTAAGGCGGGACCCTTACAAAAAAATTCAAAAAAACGGACTTGCTTCAGCAGCACATTTCTGTTGCTGTAGTTGTATAAAATGTCTCAAAACGTCATCAGGTGTCCCGACAACCTAAAAATAGAAGAAAATGCATCGTTTACGAAAAAAAATTTTTGCTAAAATTTCGTAAGGCGGGACCCTTACAAAAAATTCAAAAAAACGGACTTGCTTCAGCAGCACATTTCTGGTGCTGTAGTTGTATAAAATGTTTCAAAACGTCATCAGGTGTCCCGACACAACCTAAAAATAGAACAAAATGCATCGTTTACGAAAAAAAAATTTTGCTAAAATTTCGTAAGGCGGGACCCTTACAAAAAATTCAAAAAAACGGACTTGCTTCAGCAGCACATTTCTGATGCTGTAGTTGTATAAAATGTTTCAAAACGTCATCAGGGGTCCCGACACAACCTAAAAATAGAATAAAATGCATCGTTTACGAAAAAAAATTTTGCTAAAATTTCGTAAGGCGGGACCCTTACAAAAAATTCAAAAAAACGGACTTGCTTCAGCAGCACATTTCTGGTGCTGTAGTTGTATAAAATGTTTCAAAACGTCATCAGGAGTCCCGACACAACCTAAAAATAGAATAAAATGCATCGTTTACGAAAAAAAATTTTGCTAAAATTTCGTAAGGCGGGACCCTTACAAAAAATTCAAAAAAACGGACTTGCTTCAGCAGCACATTTCTGATGCTGTAGTTGTATAAAATGTTTCAAAACGTCATCAGGAGTCCCGACACAACCTAAAAATAGAATAAAATGCATCGTTTACGAAAAAAAATTTTGCTAAAATTTCGTAAGGCGGGACCCTTACAAAAAATTCAAAAAAACGGACTTGCTTCAGCAGCACATTTCTGGTGCTGTAGTTGTATAAAATGTTTCAAAACGTCATCAGGAGTCCCGACACAACCTAAAAATAGAATAAAATGCATCGTTTACGAAAAAAAAATGTTGCTAAAATTTCGAAAGGCGGGACCGTTACAAAAAATTCAAAAAAACGGACTTGCTTCAGCAGCACATTTCTGCTGCTGTAGTTGTATAAAATGTCTCAAAACGTCATCAGGTGTCCCGACACAACCTAAAAATAGAAAAAAATGCATAGTTTACGGAAAACATTTTTTGCTAAAATTTCGTAAGGCGGGACCCTTACAAAAAATTCAAAAAAACGGACTTGCTTCAGCAGCACATTTCTGCTGCTGTAGTTGTATAAAATGTCTCAAAACGTCATCAGGTGTCCCGACACAACCTAAAAATAGAAAAAAATGCATAGTTTACGGAAAACATTTTTTGCTAAAATTTCGTAAGGCGGGACCCTTACAAAAAATTCAAAAAAACGGACTTGCTTCAGCAGCACATTTCTGATGCTGTAGTTGTATAAAATGTCTCAAAACGTCATCAGGTGTCCCGACACAACCTAAAAATAGAATAAAATGCATCGTTTACGAAAAAAAATTTTGCTAAAATTTCGTAAGGCGGGACCCTTACAAAAAATTCAAAAAAACGGACTTGCTTCAGCAGCACATTTCTGGTGCTGTAGTTGTATAAAATGTCTCAAAATGTCATCAGGAGTCCCGACACAACCTAAAAATAGAAGAAAATGCATCGTTTACGAAAAAAAAAATTTGCTAAAATTTCGTAAGGCGGGACCCTTACAAAAAATTCAAAAAAACGGACTTGCTTCAGCAGCACATTTCTGATGCTGTAGTTGTATAAAATGTTTCAAAACGTCATCAGGAGTCCCGACACAACCTAAAAATAGAATAAAATGCATCGTTTACGAAAAAAAATTTTGCTAAAATTTCGTAAGGCGGGACCCTTACAAAAAATTCAAAAAAACGGACTTGCTTCAGCAGCACATTTCTGCTGCTGTAGTTGTATAAAATGTCTCAAAACGTCATCAGAAGTCCCGACACAACCTAAAAATAGAAAAAAATGCATAGTTTACGGAAAACATTTTTTGCTAAAATTTCGTAAGGCGGGACCCTTACAAAAAATTCAAAAAAACGGACTTGCTTCAGCAGCACATTTCTGATGCTGTAGTTGTATAAAATGTTTCAAAACGTCATCAGGAGTCCCGACACAACCTAAAAATAGAATAAAATGCATCGTTTACGAAAAAAATTTTTGCTAAAATTTCGTAAGGCGGGACCCTTACAAAAAATTCAAAAAAACGGACTTGCTTCAGCAGCACATTTCTGGTGCTGTAGTTGTATAAAATGTTTCAAAACGTCATCAGGAGTCCCGACACAACCTAAAAAGAGAAGAAAATGCATCGTTTACGAAAAAAATTTTTGCTAAAATTTCGTAAGGCGGGAGGGACCCTTACAAAAAATTCAAAAAAACGGACTTGCTTCAGCAGCACATTTCTGGTGCTGTAGTTGTATAAAATGTCTCAAAACGTCATCAGGAGTCCCGACACAACCTAAAAATAGAAGAAAATGCATCGTTTACGAAAAAAAAAATTTGCTAAAATTTCGTAAGGCGGGACCCTTACAAAAAATTCAAAAAAACGGACTTGCTTCAGCAGCACATTTCTGCTGCTGTAGTTGTATAAAATGTCTCAAAATGTCATCAGGAGTCCCGACACAACCTAAAAATAGAATAAAATGCATCGTTTACGAAAAAAAAATGTTGCT
The DNA here is from genome assembly GCF_033978685.3 of Nerophis lumbriciformis. NCBI lineage: Eukaryota > Metazoa > Chordata > Actinopteri > Syngnathiformes > Syngnathidae > Nerophis > Nerophis lumbriciformis. Next base: position 30,503,325 of record NC_084579.2, read on the forward strand.
TAAATTTCGAAAGGCGGGACCCTTACAAAAAATTCAAAAAAACGGACTTGCTTCAGCAGCACATTTCTGATGCTGTAGTTGTATAAAATGTTTCAAAACGTCATCAGGAGTCCCGACACAACCTAAAAATAGAATAAAATGCATCGTTTACGAAAAAAAATTTTGCTAAAATTTCGTAAGGCGGGACCCTTACAAAAAATTCAAAAAAACGGACTTGCTTCAGCAGCACATTTCTGGTGCTGTAGTTGTATAAAATGTCTCAAAACGTCATCAGGTGTCCCGACACAACCTAAAAATAGAAGAAAATGCATCGTTTACGAAAAAAAATTTTGCTAAAATTTCGTAAGGCGGGACCCTTACAAAAAATTCAAAAAAACGGACTTGCTTCAGCAGCACATTTCAGGTGCTGTAGTTGTATAAAATGTCTCAAAATGTCATCAGGAGTCCCGACACAACCTAAAAATAGAAGAAAATGCATCGTTTACGAAAAAAAAATTTTGCTAAAATTTCGTAAGGCGGGACCCTTACAAAAAAATTCAAAAAAACGGACTTGCTTCAGCAGCACATTTCTGCTGCTGTAGTTGTATAAAATGTCTCAAAACGTCATCAGGTGTCCCGACAACCTAAAAATAGAAGAAAATGCATCGTTTACGAAAAAAAATTTTTGCTAAAATTTCGTAAGGCGGGACCCTTACAAAAAATTCAAAAAAACGGACTTGCTTCTTCAGCAGCACATTTCAGGTGCTGTAGTTGTATAAAATGTCTCAAAATGTCATCAGGAGTCCCGACACAACCTAAAAATAGAAGAAAATGCATCGTTTACGAAAAAAAAATTTTGCTAAAATTTCGTAAGGCGGGACCCTTACAAAAAATTCAAAAAAACGGACTTGCTTCAGCAGCACATTTCTGGTGCTGTAGTTGTATAAAATGTTTCAAAACGTCATCAGGTGTCCCGACACAACCTAAAAATAGAACAAAATGTATCGTTTACGAAAAAAAAATTTTGCTAAAATTTCGTAAGGCGGGACCCTTACAAAAAATTCAAAAAAACGGACTTGCTTCAGCAGCACATTTCTGATGCTGTAGTTGTATAAAATGTTTCAAAACGTCATCAGGGGTCCCGACACAACCTAAAAATAGAATAAAATGCATCGTTTACGAAAAAAATTTTTGCTAAAATTTCGTAAGGCGGGACCCTTACAAAAAATTCAAAAAAACGGACTTGCTTCAGCAGCACATTTCTGATGCTGTAGTTGTATAAAATGTTTCAAAACGTCATCAGGAGTCCCGACACAACCTAAAAATAGAATAAAATGCATCGTTTGCGAAAAAAAATTTTGCTAAAATTTCGTAAGGCGGGACCCTTACAAAAAATTCAAAAAAACGGACTTGCTTCAGCAGCACATTTCTGGTGCTGTAGTTGTATAAAATGTTTCAAAACGTCATCAGGAGTCCCGACACAACCTAAAAATAGAATAAAATGCATCGTTTACGAAAAAAAATTTTGCTAAAATTTCGTAAGGCGGGACCCTTACAAAAAATTCAAAAAAACGGACTTGCTTCAGCAGCACATTTCTGGTGCTGTAGTTGTATAAAATGTTTCAAAACGTCATCAGGTGTCCCGACACAACCTAAAAATAGAACAAAATGCATCGTTTACGAAAAAAAAATTTTGCTAAAATTTCGTAAGGCGGGACCCTTACAAAAAATTCAAAAAAACGGACTTGCTTCAACAGCACATTTCTGATGCTGTAGTTGTATAAAATGTTTCAAAACGTCATCAGGGGTCCCGACACAACCTAAAAATAGAATAAAATGCATCGTTTACGAAAAAAAATTTTGCTAAAATTTCGTAAGGCGGGACCCTTACAAAAAATTCAAAAAAACGGACTTGCTTCAGCAGCACATTTCTGATGCTGTAGTTGTATAAAATGTTTCAAAACGTCATCAGGAGTCCCGACACAACCTAAAAATAGAATAAAATGCATCGTTTACGAAAAAAAATTTTGCTAAAATTTCGTAAGGCGGGACCCTTACAAAAAATTCAAAAAAACGGACTTGCTTCAGCAGCACATTTCTGGTGCTGTAGTTGTATAAAATGTTTCAAAACCTCATCAGGAGTCCCGACACAACCTAAAAATAGAATAAAATGCATCGTTTACGAAAAAAAAATTTGCTAAAATTTCGTAAGGCGGGACCCTTACAAAAAATTAAAAAAAACGGACTTGCTTCAGCAGCACATTTCTGATGCTGTAGTTGTATAAAATGTTTCAAAACGTCATCAGGAGTCCCGACACAACCTAAAAATAGAATAAAATGCATCGTTTACGAAAAAAAATTTTGCTAAAATTTCGTAAGGCGGGACCCTTACAAAAAATTCAAAAAAACGGACTTGCTTCAGCAGCACATTTCTGGTGCTGTAGTTGTATAAAATGTTTCAAAACGTCATCAGGAGTCCCGACACAACCTAAAAATAGAATAAAATGCATCGTTTACGAAAAAAAAATGTTGCTAAAATTTCGAAAGGCGGGACCGTTACAAAAAATTCAAAAAAACGGACTTGCTTCAGCAGCACATTTCTGCTGCTGTAGTTGTATAAAATGTCTCAAAACGTCATCAGGTGTCCCGACACAACCTAAAAATAGAAAAAAATGCATAGTTTACGGAAAACATTTTTTGCTAAAATTTCGTAAGGCGGGACCCTTACAAAAAATTCAAAAAAACGGACTTGCTTCAGCAGCACATTTCTGCTGCTGTAGTTGTATAAAATGTCTCAAAACGTCATCAGGTGTCCCGACACAACCTAAAAATAGAAAAAAATGCATAGTTTACGGAAAACATTTTTTGCTAAAATTTCGTAAGGCGGGACCCTTACAAAAAATTCAAAAAAACGGACTTGCTTCAGCAGCACATTTCTGATGCTGTAGTTGTATAAAATGTCTCAAAACGTCATCAGGTGTCCCGACACAACCTAAAAATAGAATAAAATGCATCGTTTACGGAAAAAATTTTTGCTAAAATTTCGTAAGGCGGGACCCTTACAAAAAATTCAAAAAAACGGACTTGCTTCAGCAGCACATTTCTGGTGCTGTAGTTGTATAAAATGTCTCAAAATGTCATCAGGAGTCCCGACACAACCTAAAAATAGAAGAAAATGCATCGTTTACGAAAAAAAAAATTTGCTAAAATTTCGTAAGGCGGGACCCTTACAAAAAATTCAAAAAAACGGACTTGCTTCAGCAGCACATTTCTGATGCTGTAGTTGTATAAAATGTTTCAAAACGTCATCAGGAGTCCCGACACAACCTAAAAATAGAATAAAATGCATCGTTTACGAAAAAAAAAATTTGCTAAAATTTCGTAAGGCGGGACCCTTACAAAAAATTCAAAAAAACGGACTTGATTCAGCAGCACATTTCTGATGCTGTAGTTGTATAAAATGTTTCAAAACGTCATCAGGAGTCCCGACACAACCTAAAAATAGAATAAAATGCATCGTTTACGAAAAAAAATTTTGCTGAAATTTCGTAAGGCGGGACCCTTACAAAAAATTCAAAAAAACGGACTTGCTTCAGCAGCACATTTCTGATGCTGTAGTTGTATAAAATGTTTCAAAACGTCATCAGGAGTCCCGACACAACCTAAAAATAGAATAAAATGCATCGTTTACGAAAAAAAATTTTGCTAAAATTTCGTAAGGCGGGACCCTTACAAAAAATTCAAAAAAACGGACTTGCTTCAGCAGCACATTTCTGGTGCTGTAGTTGTATAAAATGTCTCAAAATGTCATCAGGAGTCCCGACACAACCTAAAAATAGAAGAAAATGCATCGTTTACGAAAAAAAAAATTTGCTAAAATTTCGTAAGGCGGGACCCTTACAAAAAATTCAAAAAAACGGACTTGCTTCAGCAGCACATTTCTGATGCTGTAGTTGTATAAAATGTTTCAAAACGTCATCAGGAGTCCCGACACAACCTAAAAATAGAATAAAATGCATCGTTTACGAAAAAAAAAATTTGCTAAAATTTCGTAAGGCGGGACCCTTACAAAAAATTCAAAAAAACGGACTTGCTTCAGCAGCACATTTCTGCTGCTGTAGTTGTATAAAATGTCTCAAAACGTCATCAGAAGTCCCGACACAACCTAAAAATAGAAAAAAATGCATAGTTTACGGAAAACATTTTTTGCTAAAATTTCGTAAGGCGGGACCCTAACAAAAAATTCAAAAAAACGGACTTGCTTCAGCAGCACATTTCTGCTGCTGTAGTTGTATAAAATGTCTCAAAACGTCATCAGGTGTCCCGACACAACCTAAAAATAGAAGAAAATGCATCGTTTACGAAAAAATTTTTTTGCTAAAATTTCGTAAGGCGGGACCCTTACAAAAAATTCAAAAAAACGGACTTGCTTCAGCAGCACATTTCTGGTGCTGTAGTTGTATACAATGTTTCAAAACGTCATCAGGAGTCCCGACACAACCTAAAAATAGAATAAAATGCATCGTTTACGAAAAAAAAATGTTGCTAAAATTTCGAAAGGCGGGACCCTTACAAAAAATTCAAAAAAACGGACTTGCTTCAGCAGCACATTTCTGATGCTGTAGTTGTATAAAATGTTTCAAAACGTCATCAGGAGTCCCGACACAACCTAAAAATAGAATAAAATGCATCGTTTACGAAAAAAAATTTTGCTAAAATTTCGTAAGGCGGGACCCTTACAAAAAATTCAAAAAAACGGACTTGCTTCAGCAGCACATTTCTGGTGCTGTAGTTGTATAAAATGTCTCAAAACGTCATCAGGTGTCCCGACACAACCTAAAAATAGAAGAAAATGCATCGTTTACGAAAAAAAATTTTGCTAAAATTTCGTAAGGCGGGACCCTTACAAAAAATTCAAAAAAACGGACTTGCTTCAGCAGCACATTTCAGGTGCTGTAGTTGTATAAAATGTCTCAAAATGTCATCAGGAGTCCCGACACAACCTAAAAATAGAAGAAAATGCATCGTTTACGAAAAAAATGTTTGCTAAAATTTCGTAAGGCGGGACCCTTACAAAAAATTCAAAAAAACGGACTTGCTTCAGCAGCACATTTCAGGTGCTGTAGTTGTATAAAATGTCTCAAAATGTCATCAGGAGTCCCGACACAACCTAAAAATAGAAGAAAATGCATCGTTTACGAAAAAAAAATTTTGCTAAAATTTCGTTAGGCGGGACCCTTACAAAAAATTCAAAAAAACGGACTTGCTTCAGCAGCACGTTTCTGATGCTGTAGTTGTATAAAATGTTTCAAAACGTCATCAGGAGTCCCGACACAACCTAAAAATAGAATAAAATGCATCGTTTACGAAAAAACATTTTTGCTAAAATTTCGTAAGGCGGGACCCTTACAAAAAATTCAAAAAATCGGACTTGCTTCAGCAGCATATTTCTGATGCTGTAGTTGTATAAAATGTTTCAAAACGTCATCAGGAGTCCCGACACAACCTAAAATCAGAATAAAATGCATCGTTTACGAAAAAAAATTTTGCTAAAATTTCGTAAGGCGGGACCCTTACAAAAAATTCAAAAAAACGGACTTGCTTCAGCAGCACATTTCTGGTGCTGTAGTTGTATAAAATGTTTCAAAACGTCATCAGGAGTCCCGACACAACCTAAAAATAGAATAAAATGCATCGTTTACGAAAAAAAATTTTGCTAAAATTTCGTAAGGCGGGACCCTTACAAAAAATTCAAAAAACGGACTTGCTTCAGCAGCACATTTCTGATGCTGTAGTTGTATAAAATGTTTCAAAACGTCATCAGGAGTCCCGACACAACCTAAAAATAGAATAAAATGCATCGTTTACGAAAAAAATTTTTGCTAAAATTTCGTAAGGCGGGACCCTTACAAAAAATTCAAAAAAACGGACTTGCTTCAGCAGCACATTTCTGGTGCTGTAGTTGTATAAAATGTCTCAAAATGTCATCAGGAGTCCCGACACAACCTAAAAATAGAATAAAATGCATCGTTTACGAAAAATAAATGTTGCTAAAATTTCGAAAGGCGAGACCCTTACAAAAAATTCAAAAAAACGGACTTGCTTCAGCAGCACATTTCTGATGCTGTAGTTGTATAAAATGTTTCAAAACGTCATCAGGAGTCCCGACACAACCTAAAAATAGAATAAAATGCATCGTTTACGAAAAAAAATTTTGCTAAAATTTCGTAAGGCGGGACCCTTACAAAAAATTCAAAAAAACGGACTTGCTTCAGCAGCACATTTCTGATGCTGTAGTTGTATAAAATGTTTCAAAACGTCATCAGGAGTCCCGACACAACCTAAAAATAGAATAAAATGCATCGTTTACGAAAAAAAATTTTGCTAAAATTTCGTAAGGCGGGACCCTTACAAAAAATTCAAAAAAACGGACTTGCTTCAGCAGCACATTTCTGGTGCTGTAGTTGTATAAAATGTCTCAAAATGTCATCAGGAGTCCCGACACAACCTAAAAATAGAAGAAAATGCATCGTTTACGAAAAAAAAATTTTGCTAAAATTTCGTAAGGCGGGACCCTTACAAAAAATTCAAAAAAACGGACTTGCTTCAGCAGCACATTTCTGCTGCTGTAGTTGTATAAAATGTCTCAAAACGTCATCAGGTGTCCCGACAACCTAAAAATAGAAGAAAATGCATCGTTTACGAAAAAAAAATTTTTCTAAAATTTCGTAAGGCGGGACCCTTACAAAAAATTCAAAAAAACAGACTTGCTTCAGCAGCACATTTCTGGTGCTGTAGTTGTATAAAATGTTTCAAAACGTCATCAGGTGTCCCGACACAACCTAAAAATAGAACAAAATGCATCGTTTATGAAAAAAAAATTTTGCTAAAATTTCGTAAGGCGGGACCCTTACAAAAAATTCAAAAAAACGGACTTGCTTCAGCAGCACATTTCTGATGCTGTAGTTGTATAAAATGTTTCAAAACGTCATCAGGGGTCCCGACACAACCTAAAAATAGAATAAAATGCATCGTTTACGAAAAAAATGTTTGCTAAAATTTCGTAAGGCGGGACCCTTACAAAAAATTCAAAAAAACGGACTTGCTTCAGCAGCACATTTCTGGTGCTGTAGTTGTATAAAATGTTTCAAAACGTCATCAGGAGTCCCGACACAACCTAAAAATAGAATAAAATGCATCGTTTACGAAAAAAAATTTTGCTAAAATTTCGTAAGGCGGGACCCTTACAAAAAATTCAAAAAAACGGACTTGCTTCAGCAGCACATTTCTGATGCTGTAGTTGTATAAAATGTTTCAAAACGTCATCAGGAGTCCCGACACAACCTAAAAATAGAATAAAATAAATCGTTTACGAAAAAAAATTTTGCTAAAATTTCGTAAGGCGGGACCCTTACAAAAAATTCAAAAAAACGGACTTGCTTCAGCAGCACATTTCTGATGCTGTAGTTGTATAAAATGTTTCAAAACGTCATCAGGAGTCCCGACACAACCTAAAAATAGAATAAAATGCATCGTTTACGAAAAAAAATTTTGCTAAAATTTCGTAAGGCGGGACCCTTACAAAAAATTCAAAAAAACGGACTTGCTTCAGCAGCACATTTCTGGTGCTGTAGTTGTATAAAATGTTTCAAAACGTCATCAGGAGTCCCGACACAACCTAAAAATAGAATAAAATGCATCGTTTACGAAAAAAAAATGTTGCTAAAATTTCGAAAGGCGGGACCGTTACAAAAAATTCAAAAAAACGGACTTGCTTCAGCAGCACATTTCTGCTGCTGTAGTTGTATAAAATGTCTCAAAACGTCATCAGGTGTCCCGACACAACCTAAAAATAGAAAAAAATGCATAGTTTACGGAAAACATTTTTTGCTAAAATTTCGTAAGGCGGGACCCTTACAAAAAATTCAAAAAAACGGACTTGCTTCAGCAGCACATTTCTGCTGCTGTAGTTGTATAAAATGTCTCAAAATGTCATCAGGAGTCCCGACACAACCTAAAAATAGAAGAAAATGCATCGTTTACGAAAAAAAAAATTTGTTAAAATTTCGTAAGGCGGGACCCTTACAAAAAATTCAAAAAAACGGACTTGCTTCAGCAGCACATTTCTGATGCTGTAGTTGTATAAAATGTTTCAAAACGTCATCAGGAGTCCCGACACAACGTAAAAATAGAAGAAAATGCATCGTTTACGAAAAAAAATTTTGCTAAAATTTCGTAAGGCGGGACCCTTACAAAAAATTCAAAAAAACGGACTTGCTTCAGCAGCACATTTCTGGTGCTGTAGTTGTATAAAATGTCTCAAAACGTCATCAGGAGTCCCGACACAACCTAAAAATAGAAGAAAATGCATCGTTTACGAAAAAAAATTTTGCTAAAATTTCGTAAGGCGGTACCCTTACAAAAAATTCAAAAAAACGGACTTGCTTCAGCAGCACATTTCTGCTGCTGTAGTTGTATAAAATGTCTCAAAACGTCATCAGAAGTCCCGACACAACCTAAAAATAGAAAAAAATGCATAGTTTACGGAAAACATTTTTTGCTAAAATTTCGTAAGGCGGGACCCTAACAAAAAATTCAAAAAAACGGACTTGCTTCAGCAGCACATTTCTGCTGCTGTAGTTGTATAAAATGTCTCAAAACGTCATCAGGTGTCCCGACACAACCTAAAAATAGAAGAAAATGCATCGTTTACGAAAAAAAATTTTTGCTAAAATTTCGTAAGGCGGGACCCTTACAAAAAATTCAAAAAAACGGACTTGCTTCAGCAGCACATTTCTGATGCTGTAGTTGTATAAAATGTTTCAAAACGTCATCAGGAGTCCCGACACAACCTAAAAATAGAATAAAATGCATCGTTTACGAAAAAAAATTTTGCTAAAATTTCGTAAGGCGGGACCCTTACAAAAAATTCAAAAAAACGGACTTGCTTCAGCAGCACATTTCTGGTGCTGTAGTTGTATAAAATGTTTCAAAACGTCATCAGGAGTCCCGACACAACCTAAAAATAGAATAAAATGCATCGTTTACGAAAAAAAAATTTGCTAAAATTTCGTAAGGCGGGACCCTTACAAAAAAATTCAAAAAAACGGACTTGCTTCAGCAGCACATTTCTGATGCTGTAGTTGTATAAAATGTTTCAAAACGTCATCAGGAGTCCCGACACAACCTAAAAATAGAATAAAATGCATCGTTTACGAAAAAAATTTTTGCTAAAATTTCGTAAGGCGGGACCCTTACAAAAAATTAAAAAAAACGGACTTGCTTCAGCAGCACATTTCTGGTGCTGTAGTTGTATAAAATGTCTCAAAATGTCATCAGGAGTCCCGACACAACCTAAAAATAGAAGAAAATGCATCGTTTACGAAAAAAAATTTTTGCTAAAATTTCGTAAGGCGGGACCCTTACAAAAAATTCAAAAAAACGGACTTGCTTCAGCAGCACATTTCAGGTGCTGTAGTTGTATAAAATGTCTCAAAATGTCATCAGGAGTCCCGACACAACCTAAAAATAGAAGAAAATGCATCGTTTACGAAAAAAAATTTTTGCTAAAATTTCGTAAGGCGGGACCCTTACAAAAAATTCAAAAAAACGGACTTGCTTCAGCAGCACATTTCAGGTGCTGTAGTTGTATAAAATGTCTCAAAATGTCATCAGGAGTCCCGACACAACCTAAAAATAGAAGAAAATGCATCGTTTACGAAAAAAAATTTTGCTAAAATTTCGTAAGGCGGGACCCTTACAAAAAATTCAAAAAAACGGACTTGCTTCAGCAGCACATTTCTGATGCTGTAGTTGTATAAAATGTTTCAAAACGTCATCAGGTGTCCCGACACAACCTAAAAATAGAAAAAAATGCATAGTTTACGGAAAACATTTTTTGCTAAAATTTCGTAAGGCGGGACCCTTACAAAAAATTCAAAAAAACGGACTTGCTTCAGCAGCACATTTCTGCTGCTGTAGTTGTATAAAATGTCTCAAAACGTCATCAGGTGTCCCGACACAACCTAAAAATAGAAAAAAATGCATAGTTTACGGAAAACATTTTTTGCTAAAATTTCGTAAGGCGGGACCCTTACAAAAAATTCAAAAAAACGGACTTGCTTCAGCAGCACATTTCTGATGCTGTAGTTGTATAAAATGTCTCAAAACGTCATCAGGTGTCCCGACACAACCTAAAAATAGAATAAAATGCATCGTTTACGAAAAAAATTTTTGCTAAAATTTTGTAAGGCGGGACCCTTACAAAAAATTCAAAAAAACGGACTTGCTTCAGCAGCACATTTCTGGTGCTGTAGTTGTATAAAATGTCTCAAAATGTCATCAGGAGTCCCGACACAACCTAAAAATAGAAGAAAATGCATCGTTTACGAAAAAAAAAATTTGCTAAAATTTCGTAAGGCGGGACCCTTACAAAAAATTCAAAAAAACGGACTTGCTTCAGCAGCACATTTCTGATGCTGTAGTTGTATAAAATGTTTCAAAACGTCATCAGGAGTCCCGACACAACCTAAAAATAGAATAAAATGCATCGTTTACGAAAAAAAATTTTGCTAAAATTTCGTAAGGCGGGACCCTTACAAAAAATTCAAAAAAACGGACTTGCTTCAGCAGCACATTTCTGGTGCTGTAGTTGTATAAAATGTCTCAAAATGTCATCAGGAGTCCCGACACAACCTAAAAATAGAAGAAAATGCATCGTTTACGAAAAAAAATTTTTCTAAAATTTCGTAAGGCGGGACCCTTACAAAAAATTCAAAAAAACGGACTTGCTTCAGCAGCACATTTCTGGTGCTGTAGTTGTATAAAATGTTTCAAAACGTCATCAGGAGTCCCGACACAACCTAAAAATAGAATAAAATGCATCGTTTACGAAAAAAAAAATTTGCTAAAATTTCGTAAGGCGGGACCCTTACAAAAAATTCAAAAAAACGGACTTGCTTCAGCAGCACATTTCAGGTGCTGTAGTTGTATAAAATGTCTCAAAATGTCATCAGGAGTCCCGACACAACCTAAAAATAGAAGAAAATGCATCGTTTACGAAAAAAAAATTTTGCTAAAATTTCGTAAGGCGGGACCCTTACAAAAAATTCAAAAAAACGGACTTGCTTCAGCAGCACATTTCTGCTGCTGTAGTTGTATAAAATGTCTCAAAACGTCATCAGAAGTCCCGACACAACCTAAAAATAGAAAAAAATGCATAGTTTACGGAAAACATTTTTTGCTAAAATTTCGTAAGGCGGGACCCTAACAAAAAATTCAAAAAAACGGACTTGCTTCAGCAGCACATTTCTGCTGCTGTAGTTGTATAAAATGTCTCAAAACGTCATCAGGTGTCCCGACACAACCTAAAAATAGAAGAAAATGCATCGTTTACGAAAAAAAAATTTTGCTAAAATTTCGTAAGGCGGGACCCTTACAAAAAATTCAAAAAAACGGACTTGCTTCAGCAGCACATTTCTGGTGCTGTAGTTGTATAAAATGTTTCAAAACGTCATCAGGAGTCCCGACACAACCTAAAAATAGAATAAAATGCATCGTTTACGGAAAAAAATTTTGCTAAAATTTCGTAAGGCGGGACCCTTACAAAAAATTCAAAAAAACGGACTTGCTTCAGCAGCACATTTCTGGTGCTGTAGTTGTATAAAATGTTTCAAAACGTCATCAGGAGTCCCGACACAACCTAACAATAGAATAAAATGCATCGTTTACGAAAAAAAAATTTGCTAAAATTTCGTAAGGCGGGACCCTTACAAAAAAATTCAAAAAAACAGATTTGCTTCAGCAGCACATTTCTGATGCTGTAGTTGTATAAAATGTTTCAAAACGTCATCAGGAGTCCCGACACAACCTAAAAATAGAATAAAATGCATCGTTTACGAAAAAAATTTTTGCTAAAATTTCGTAAGGCGGGACCCTTACAAAAAATTCAAAAAAACGGACTTGCTTCAGCAGCACATTTCTGGTGCTGTAGTTGTATAAAATGTCTCAAAATGTCATCAGGAGTCCCGACACAACCTAAAAATAGAAGAAAATGCATCGTTTACGAAAAAAAAAATTTGCTAAAATTTCGTAATGCGGGACCCTTACAAAAAATTCAAAAAAACGGACTTGCTTCAGCAGCACATTTCTGATGCTGTAGTTGTATAAAATGTTTCAAAACGTCATCAGGAGTCCCGACACAACCTAAAAATAGAATAAAATGCATCGTTTACGAAAAAAAATTTTGCTAAAATTTCGTAAGGCGAGACCCTTACAAAAAATTCAAAAAAACGGACTTGCTTCAGCAGCACATTTCTGCTGCTGTAGTTGTATAAAATGTCTCAAAACGTCATCAGAAGTCCCGACACAACCTAAAAATAGAAAAAAATGCATAGTTTACGGAAAACATTTTTTGCTAAAATTTCGTAAGGCGGGACCCTAACAAAAAATTCAAAAAAACGGACTTGCTTCAGCAGCACATTTCTGCTGCTGTAGTTGTATAAAATGTCTCAAAACGTCATCAGGTGTCCCGACACAACCTAAAAATAGAAGAAAATGCATCGTTTACGAAAAAAATTTTTTGCTAAAATTTCGTAAGGCGGGACCCTTACAAAAAATTCAAAAAAACGGACTTGCTTCAGCAGCACATTTCAGGTGCTGTAGTTGTATAAAATGTCTCAAAATGTCATCAGGAGTCCCGACACAACCTAAAAATAGAAGAAAATGCATCGTTTACGAAAAAAAAATTTTGCTAAAATTTCGTAAGGCGGGACCCTTACAAAAAATTCAAAAAAACGGACTTGCTTCAGCAGCACATTTCTGGTGCTGTAGTTGTATAAAATGTTTCAAAACGTCATCAGGTGTCCCGACACAACCTAAAAATAGAACAAAATGCATCGTTTACGAAAAAAAAATTTTGCTAAAATTTCGTAAGGCGGGACCCTTACAAAAAATTCAAAAAAACGGACTTGCTTCAGCAGCACATTTCTGATGCTGTAGTTGTATAAAATGTTTCAAAACGTCATCAGGGGTCCCGACACAACCTAAAAATAGAATAAAATGCATCGTTTACGAAAAAAAATTTTGCTAAAATTTCGTAAGGCGGGACCCTTACAAAAAATTCAAAAAAACGGACTTGCTTCAGCAGCACATTTCTGATGCTGTAGTTGTATAAAATGTTTCAAAACGTCATCAGGAGTCCCGACACAACCTAAAAATAGAATAAAATGCATCGTTTACGAAAAAAAATTTTGCTAAAATTTCGTAAGGCGGGACCCTTACAAAAAATTCAAAAAAACGGACTTGCTTCAGCAGCACATTTCTGGTGCTGTAGTTGTATAAAATGTTTCAAAACGTCATCAGGAGTCCCGACACAACCTAAAAATAGAATAAAATGCATCGTTTACGAAAAAAAATTTTGCTAAAATTTCGTAAGGCGGGACCCTTACAAAAAATTCAAAAAAACAGACTTGCTTCAGCAGCACATTTCTGATGCTGTAGTTGTATAAAATGTTTCAAAACGTCATCAGGAGTCCCGACACAACCTAAAAATAGAATAAAATGCATCGTTTACGAAAAAAAATTTTGCTAAAATTTCGTAAGGCGGGACCCTTACAAAAAATTCAAAAAAACGGACTTGCTTCAGCAGCACATTTCTGGTGCTGTAGTTGTATAAAATGTTTCAAAACGTCATCAGGAGTCCCGACACAACCTAAAAATAGAATAAAATGCATCGTTTACGAAAAAAAAATGTTGCTAAAATTTTGAAAGGCGGGACCGTTACAAAAAATTCAAAAAAACGGACTTGCTTCAGCAGCACATTTCTGCTGCTGTAGTTGTATAAAATGTCTCAAAACGTCATCAGGTGTCCCGACACAACCTAAAAATAGAAAAAAATGCATAGTTTACGGAAAACATTTTTTGCTAAAATTTCGTAAGGCGGGACCCTTACAAAAAATTCAAAAAAACGGACTTGCTTCAGCAGCACATTTCTGGTGCTGTAGTTGTATAAAATGTCTCAAAATGTCATCAGGAGTCCCGACACAACCTAAAAATAGAAGAAAATGCATCGTTTACGAAAAAAAAAATTTGCTAAAATTTCGTAAGGCGGGACCCTTACAAAAAATTCAAAAAAACGGACTTGCTTCAGCAGCACATTTCTGATGCTGTAGTTGTATAAAATGTTTCAAAACGTCATCAGGAGTCCCGACACAACCTAAAAATAGAATAAAATGCATCGTTTACGAAAAAAAATTTTGCTAAAATTTCGTAAGGCGGGACCCTTACAAAAAATTCAAAAAAACGGACTTGCTTCAGCAGCACATTTCTGCTGCTGTAGTTGTATAAAATGTCTCAAAACGTCATCAGGTGTCCCGACACAACCTAAAAATAGAAGAAAATGCATCGTTTACGAAAAAAAATTTTTGCTAAAATTTCGTAAGGCGGGACCCTTACAAAAAATTCAAAAAAACGGACTTGCTTCAGCAGCACATTTCTGATGCTGTAGTTGTATAAAATGTTTCAAAACGTCATCAGGAGTCCCGACACAACCTAAAAATAGAATAAAATGCATCGTTTACGAAAAAAAATTTTGCTAAAATTTCGTAAGGCGGGACCCTTACAAAAAATTCAAAAAAACGGACTTGCTTCAGCAGCACATTTCTGGTGCTGTAGTTGTATAAAATGTCTCAAAATGTCATCAGGAGTCCCGACACAACCTAAAAATAGAAGAAAATGCATCGTTTACGAAAAAAAAATTTTGCTAAAATTTCGTAAGGCGGGACCCTTACAAAAAAATTCAAAAAAACGGACTTGCTTCAGCAGCACAGTTCTGCTGCTGTAGTTGTATAAAATGTCTCAAAACGTCATCAGGTGTCCCGACAACCTAAAAATAGAAGAAAATGCATCGTTTACGAAAAAAAATTTTTGCTAAAATTTCGTAAGGCGGGACCCTTACAAAAAATTCAAAAAAACGGACTTGCTTCAGCAGCACATTTCAGGTGCTGTAGTTGTATAAAATGTCTCAAAATGTCATCAGGAGTCCCGACACAACCTAAAAATAGAAGAAAATGCATCGTTTACGAAAAAAATTTTTGCTAAAATTTCGTAAGGCGGGACCCTTACAAAAAATTCAAAAAAACGGACTTGCTTCAGCAGCACATTTCTGATGCTGTAGTTGTATAAAATGTTTCAAAACGTCATCAGGTGTCCCGACACAACCTAAAAATAGAAAAAAATGAATAGTTTACGGAAAACATTTTTTGCTAAAATTTCGTAAGGCGGGACCCTTACAAAAAATTCAAAAAAACGGACTTGCTTCAGCAGCACATTTCTGCTGCTGTAGTTGTATAAAATGTCTCAAAACGTCATCAGGTGTCCCGACACAACCTAAAAATAGAAAAAAATGCATAGTTTACGGAAAACATTTTTTGCTAAAATTTCGTAAGGCGGGACCCTTACAAAAAATTCAAAAAAACGGACTTGCTTCAGCAGCACATTTCTGATGCTGTAGTTGTATAAAATGTCTCAAAACGTCATCAGGTGTCCCGACACAACCTAAAAATAGAATAAAATGCATCGTTTACGAAAAAAATTTTTGCTAAAATTTCGTAAGGCGGGACCCTTACAAAAAATTCAAAAAAACGGACTTGCTTCAGCAGCACATTTCTGGTGCTGTAGTTGTATAAAATGTCTCAAAATGTCATCAGGAGTCCCGACACAACCTAAAAATAGAAGAAAATGCATCGTTTACGAAAAAAAAAATTTGCTAAAATTTCGTAAGGCGGGACCCTTACAAAAAATTAAAAAAAACGGACTTGCTTCAGCAGCACATTTCTGATGCTGTAGTTGTATAAAATGTTTCAAAACGTCATCAGGAGTCCCGACACAACCTAAAAATAGAATAAAATGCATCGTTTACGAAAAAAAATTTTGCTAAAATTTCGTAAGGCGGGACCCTTACAAAAAATTCAAAAAAACGGACTTGCTTCAGCAGCACATTTCTGGTGCTGTAGTTGTATAAAATGTCTCAAAATGTCATCAGGAGTCCCGACACAACCTAAAAATAGAAGAAAATGCATCGTTTACGAAAAAAATTTTTGCTAAAATTTCGTAAGGCGGGACCCTTACAAAAAATTCAAAAAAACGGACTTGCTTCAGCAGCACATTTCTGGTGCTGTAGTTGTATAAAATGTCTCAAAATGTCATCAGGAGTCCCGACACAACCTAAAAATAGAAGAAAATGCATCGTTTACGAAAAAAAAATTTGCTAAAATTTCGTAAGGCGGGACCCTTACAAAAAATTCAAAAAAACGGACTTGCTTCAGCAGCACATTTCTGGTGCTGTAGTTGTATAAAATGTTTCAAAACGTCATCAGGAGTCCCGACACAACCTAAAAATAGAATAAAATGCATCGTTTACGAAAAAAAAATTTTGCTAAAATTTCGTAAGGCGGGACCCTTACAAAAAATTCAAAAAAACGGACTTGCTTCAGCAGCACATTTCAGGTGCTGTAGTTGTATAAAATGTCTCAAAATGTCATCAGGAGTCCCGACACAACCTAAAAATAGAAGAAAATGCATCGTTTACGAAAAAAAAATTTTGCTAAAATTTCGTAAGGCGGGACCCTTACAAAAAATTCAAAAAAACGGACTTGCTTCAGCAGCACATTTCTGATGCTGTAGTTGTATAAAATGTTTCAAAACGTCATCAGGAGTCCCGACACAACCTAAAAATAGAATAAAATGCATCGTTTACGAAAAAAAATTTTGCTAAAATTTCGTAAGGCGGGACCCTTACAAAAAATTCAAAAAAACGGACTTGCTTCAGCAGCACATTTCTGCTGCTGTAGTTGTATAAAATGTCTCAAAACGTCATCAGAAGTGCCGACACAACCTAAAAATAGAAAAAAATGCATAGTTTACGGAAAACATTTTTTGCTAAAATTTCGTAAGGCGGGACCCTAACAAAAAATTCAAAAAAACGGACTTGCTTCAGCAGCACATTTCTGCTGCTGTAGTTGTATAAAATGTCTCAAAACGTCATCAGGTGTCCCGACACAACCTAAAAATAGAAGAAAATGCATCGTTTACGGAAAAAAAATTTTGCTAAAATTTCGTAAGGCGGGACCCTTACAAAAAATTCAAAAAAACGGACTTGCTTCAGCAGCACATTTCTGGTGCTGTAGTTGTATAAAATGTTTCAAAACGTCATCAGGAGTCCCGACACAACCTAAAAATAGAATAAAATGCATCGTTTACGAAAAAAAATTTTGCTAAAATTTCGTAAGGCGGGACCCTTACAAAAAATTCAAAAAAACGGACTTGCTTCAGCAGCACATTTCTGGTGCTGTAGTTGTATAAAATGTTTCAAAACGTCATCAGGAGTCCCGACACAACCTAAAAATAGAATAAAATGCA
Organism: Nerophis lumbriciformis; assembly: GCF_033978685.3. Classification (NCBI taxonomy): domain Eukaryota; kingdom Metazoa; phylum Chordata; class Actinopteri; order Syngnathiformes; family Syngnathidae; genus Nerophis; species Nerophis lumbriciformis. The sequence goes on from NC_084579.2 coordinate 30,520,722, forward strand.
TCGTTTACGAAAAAAAAATTTGCTAAAATTTCGTAAGGCGGGACCCTTACAAAAAAATTCAAAAAAACGGACTTGCTTCAGCAGCACATTTCTGATGCTGTAGTTGTATAAAATGTTTCAAAACGTCATCAGGAGTCCCGACACAACCTAAAAATAGAATAAAATGCATCGTTTACGAAAAAATTTTTTGCTAAAATTTCGTAAGGCGGGACCCTTACAAAAAATTCAAAAAAACGGACTTGCTTCAGCAGCACATTTCTGGTGCTGTAGTTGTATAAAATGTCTCAAAATGTCATCAGGAGTCCCGACACAACCTAAAAATAGAAGAAAATGCATCGTTTACGAAAAAAAAAATTTGCTAAAATTTCGTAAGGCGGGGACCCTTACAAAAAATTCAAAAAAACGGACTTGCTTCAGCAGCACATTTCTGATGCTGTAGTTGTATAAAATGTTTCAAAACGTCATCAGGAGTCCCGACACAACCTAAAAATAGAATAAAATGCATCGTTTACGAAAAAAAATTTTGCTAAAATTTCGTAAGGCGGGACCCTTACAAAAAATTCAAAAAAACGGACTTGCTTCAGCAGCACATTTCTGGTGCTGTAGTTGTATAAAATGTCTCAAAATGTCATCAGGAGTCCCGACACAACCTAAAAATAGAAGAAAATGCATCGTTTATGAAAAAAAATTTTTGCTAAAATTTCGTAAGGCGGGACCCTTACAAAAAAATTCAAAAAAACGGACTTGCTTCAGCAGCACATTTCTGCTGCTGTAGTTGTATAAAATGTCTCAAAACGTCATCAGGTGTCCCGACAACCTAAAAATAGAAGAAAATGCATCGTTTACGAAAAAAAAATTTTGCTAAAATTTCGTAAGGCGGGACCCTTACAAAAAATTCAAAAAAACGGACTTGCTTCAGCAGCACATTTCTGATGCTGTAGTTGTATAAAATGTTTCAAAACGTCATCAGGGGTCCCGACACAACCTAAAAATAGAATAAAATGCATCGTTTACGAAAAAAATTTTTGCTAAAATTTCGTAAGGCGGGACCCTTACAAAAAATTCAAAAAAACGGACTTGCTTCAGCAGCACATTTCTGATGCTGTAGTTGTATAAAATGTTTCAAAACGTCATCAGGAGTCCCGACACAACCTAAAAATAGAATAAAATGCATCGTTTACGAAAAAAAATTTTGCTAAAATTTCGTAAGGCGGGACCCTTACAAAAAATTCAAAAAAACGGACTTGCTTCAGCAGCACATTTCTGGTGCTGTAGTTGTATAAAATGTTTCAAAACGTCATCAGGAGTCCCGACACAACCTAAAAATAGAATAAAATGCATCGTTTACGAAAACAAATTTTGCTAAAATTTCGTAAGGCGGGACCCTTACAAAAAATTCAAAAAAACGGACTTGCTTCAGCAGCACATTTCTGATGCTGTAGTTGTATAAAATGTTTCAAAACGTCATCAGGAGTCCCGACACAACCTAAAAATAGAATAAAATGCATCGTTTACGAAAAAAAATTTTGCTAAAATTTCGTAAGGCGGGACCCTTACAAAAAATTCAAAAAAACGGACTTGCTTCAGCAGCACATTTCTGGTGCTGTAGTTGTATAAAATGTTTCAAAACGTCATCAGGAGTCCCGACACAACCTAAAAATAGAATAAAATGCATCGTTTACGAAAAAAAAATGTTGCTAAAATTTCGTAAGGCGGGACCCTTACAAAAAATTCAAAAAAACGGACTTGCTTCAGCAGCACATTTCTGGTGCTGTAGTTGTATAAAATGTCTCAAAATGTCATCAGGAGTCCCGACACAACCTAAAAATAGAAGAAAATGCATCGTTTACGAAAAAAAAAATTTGCTAAAATTTCGTAAGGCGGGGACCCTTACAAAAAATTCAAAAAAACGGACTTGCTTCAGCAGCACATTTCTGATGCTGTAGTTGTATAAAATGTTTCAAAACGTCATCAGGAGTCCCGACACAACCTAAAAATAGAATAAAATGCATCGTTTACGAAAAAAAATTTTGCTAAAATTTCGTAAGGCGGGACCCTTACAAAAAATTCAAAAAAACGGACTTGCTTCAGCAGCACATTTCTGGTGCTGTAGTTGTATAAAATGTCTCAAAATGTCATCAGGAGTCCCGACACAACCTAAAAATAGAAGAAAATGCATCGTTTATGAAAAAAAATTTTTGCTAAAATTTCGTAAGGCGGGACCCTTACAAAAAAATTCAAAAAAACGGACTTGCTTCAGCAGCACATTTCTGCTGCTGTAGTTGTATAAAATGTCTCAAAACGTCATCAGGTGTCCCGACAACCTAAAAATAGAAGAAAATGCATCGTTTACGAAAAAAAAATTTTGCTAAAATTTCGTAAGGCGGGACCCTTACAAAAAATTCAAAAAAACGGACTTGCTTCAGCAGCACATTTCTGATGCTGTAGTTGTATAAAATGTTTCAAAACGTCATCAGGGGTCCCGACACAACCTAAAAATAGAATAAAATGCATCGTTTACGAAAAAAATTTTTGCTAAAATTTCGTAAGGCGGGACCCTTACAAAAAATTCAAAAAAACGGACTTGCTTCAGCAGCACATTTCTGATGCTGTAGTTGTATAAAATGTTTCAAAACGTCATCAGGAGTCCCGACACAACCTAAAAATAGAATAAAATGCATCGTTTACGAAAAAAAATTTTGCTAAAATTTCGTAAGGCGGGACCCTTACAAAAAATTCAAAAAAACGGACTTGCTTCAGCAGCACATTTCTGGTGCTGTAGTTGTATAAAATGTTTCAAAACGTCATCAGGAGTCCCGACACAACCTAAAAATAGAATAAAATGCATCGTTTACGAAAACAAATTTTGCTAAAATTTCGTAAGGCGGGACCCTTACAAAAAATTCAAAAAAACGGACTTGCTTCAGCAGCACATTTCTGATGCTGTAGTTGTATAAAATGTTTCAAAACGTCATCAGGAGTCCCGACACAACCTAAAAATAGAATAAAATGCATCGTTTACGAAAAAAAATTTTGCTAAAATTTCGTAAGGCGGGACCCTTACAAAAAATTCAAAAAAACGGACTTGCTTCAGCAGCACATTTCTGGTGCTGTAGTTGTATAAAATGTTTCAAAACGTCATCAGGAGTCCCGACACAACCTAAAAATAGAATAAAATGCATCGTTTACGAAAAAAAAATGTTGCTAAAATTTCGTAAGGCGGGACCCTTACAAAAAATTCAAAAAAACGGACTTGCTTCAGCAGCACATTTCTGCTGCTGTAGTTGTATAAAATGTCTCAAAACGTCATCAGGTGTCCCGACACAACCTAAAAATAGAAAAAAATACATAGTTTACGGAAAACATTTTTTGCTAAAATTTCGTAAGGCGGGACCCTTACAAAAAATTCAAAAAAACGGACTTGCTTCAGCAGCACATTTCTGATGCTGTAGTTGTATAAAATGTCTCAAAACGTCATCAGGAGTCCCGACACAACCTAAAAATAGAATAAAATGCATCGTTTACGAAAAAAAATTTTGCTAAAATTTCGTAAGGCGGGACCCTTACAAAAAATTCAAAAAAACGGACTTGCTTCAGCAGCACATTTCTGGTGCTGTAGTTGTATAAAATGTCTCAAAACGTCATCAGGAGTCCCGACACAACCTAAAAATAGAATAAAATGCATCGTTTACGAAAAAAAATTTTGCTAAAATTTCGTAAGGCGGGACCCTTACAAAAAATTCAAAAAAACGGACTTGCTTCAGCAGCACATTTCTGGTGCTGTAGTTGTATAAAATGTTTCAAAACGTCATCAGGAGTCCCGACACAACCTAAAAATAGAATAAAATGCATCGTTTACGAAAAAAAAATTTGCTAAAATTTCGTAAGGCGGGACCCTTACAAAAAAATTCAAAAAAACGGACTTGCTTCAGCAGCACATTTCTGATGCTGTAGTTGTATAAAATGTTTCAAAACGTCATCAGGAGTCCCGACACAACCTAAAAATAGAATAAAATGCATCGTTTACGAAAAAAATTTTTGCTAAAATTTCGTAAGGCGGGACCCTTACAAAAAATTCAAAAAAACGGACTTGCTTCAGCAGCACATTTCTGGTGCTGTAGTTGTATAAAATGTCTCAAAATGTCATCAGGAGTCCCGACACAACCTAAAAATAGAAGAAAATGCATCGTTTACGAAAAAAAAAATTTGCTAAAATTTCGTAAGGCGGGACCCTTACAAAAAAATTCAAAAAAACGGACTTGCTTCAGCAGCACATTTCTGCTGCTGTAGTTGTATAAAATGTCTCAAAACGTCATCAGGGGTCCCGACACAACCTAAAAATAGAATAAAATGCATCGTTTACGAAAAAAATTTTGCTAAAATTTCGTAAGGCGGGACCCTTACAAAAAATTCAAAAAAACGGACTTGCTTCAGCAGCACATTTCTGATGCTGTAGTTGTATAAAATGTTTCAAAACGTCATCAGGAGTCCCGACACAACCTAAAAATAGAATAAAATGCATCGTTTACGAAAAAAAATTTTGCTAAAATTTCGTAAGGCGGGACCCTTACAAAAAATTCAAAAAAACCGACTTGCTTCAGCAGCACATTTCTGGTGCTGTAGTTGTATAAAATGTTTCAAAACGTCATCAGGAGTCCCGACACAACCTAAAAATAGAATAAAATGCATCGTTTACGAAAAAAAATTTTGCTAAAATTTCGTAAGGCGGGACCCTTACAAAAAATTCAAAAAAACGGACTTGCTTCAGCAGCACATTTCTGATGCTGTACTTGTATAAAATGTTTCAAAACGTCATCAGGAGTCCCGACACAACCTAAAAATAGAATAAAATGCATCGTTTACGAAAAAAAATTTTGCTAAAATTTCGTAAGGCGGGACCCTTACAAAAAATTCAAAAAAACGGACTTGCTTCAGCAGCACATTTCTGGTGCTGTAGTTGTATAAAATGTTTCAAAACGTCATCAGGAGTCCCGACACAACGTAAAAATAGAATAAAATGCATCGTTTACGAAAAAAAAATGTTGCTAAAATTTCGAAAGGCGGGACCGTTACAAAAAATTCAAAAAAACGGACTTGCTTCAGCAGCACATTTCTGCTGCTGTAGTTGTATAAAATATCTCAAAACGTCATCAGGTGTCCCGACACAACCTAAAAATAGAAAAAAATGCATAGTTTACGGAAAACATTTTTTGCTAAAATTTCGTAAGGCGGGACCCTTACAAAAAATTCAAAAAAACGGACTTGCTTCAGCAGCACATTTCTGCTGCTGTAGTTGTATAAAATGTCTCAAAACGTCATCAGGTGTCCCGACACAACCTAAAAATAGAAAAAAATGCATAGTTTACGGAAAACATTTTTTGCTAAAATTTCGTAAGGCGGGACCCTTACAAAAAATTCAAAAAAACGGACTTGCTTCAGCAGCACATTTCTGATGCTGTAGTTGTATAAAATGTCTCAAAACGTCATCAGGTGTCCCGACACAACCTAAAAATAGAATAAAATGCATCGTTTACGAAAAAAATTTTTGCTAAAATTTCGTAAGGCGGGACCCTTACAAAAAATTCAAAAAAACGGACTTGCTTCAGCAGCACATTTCTGATGCTGTAGTTGTATAAAATGTTTCAAAACGTCATCAGGAGTCCCGACACAACCTAAAAATAGAATAAAATGCATCGTTTACGAAAAAAAATTTTGCTAAAATTTCGTAAGGCGGGACCCTTACAAAAAATTCAAAAAAACGGACTTGCTTCAGCAGCACATTTCTGGTGCTGTAGTTGTATAAAATGTCTCAAAATGTCATCAGGAGTCCCGACACAACCTAAAAATAGAAGAAAATGCATCGTTTACGAAAAAAAAAATTTGCTAAAATTTCGTAAGGCGGGACCCTTACAAAAAATTCAAAAAAACGGACTTGCTTCAGCAGCACATTTCTGCTGCTGTAGTTGTATAAAATGTTTCAAAACGTCATCAGGTGTACCGACACAACCTAAAAATAGAATAAAATGCATCGTTTACGAAAAAAATTTTTGCTAAAATTTCGTAAGGCAAAAAATTCAAAAAAACGGACTTGCTTCAGCAGCACATTTCTGGTGCTGTAGTTGTATAAAATGTCTCAAAACGTCATCAGGTGTCCCGACACAACCTAAAAATAGAAAAAAATGCATAGTTTACGGAAAACATTTTTTGCTAAAATTTCGTAAGGCGGGACCCTAACAAAAAATTCAAAAAAACGGACTTGCTTCAGCAGCACATTTCTGCTGCTGTAGTTGTATAAAATGTCTCAAAACGTCATCAGGTGTCCCGACACAACCTAAAAATAGAAAAAAATGCATAGTTTACGGAAAACATTTTTTGCTAAAATTTCGTAAGGCGGGACCCTAACAAAAAATTCAAAAAAACGGACTTGCTTCAGCAGCACATTTCTGCTGCTGTAGTTGTATAAAATGTCTCAAAACGTCATCAGGTGTCCCGACACAACCTAAAAATAGAAGAAAATGCATCGTTTACGAAAAAAAATTTTTGCTAAAATTTCGTAAGGCGGGACCCTTACAAAAAATTCAAAAAAACGGACTTGCTTCAGCAGCACATTTCTGATGCTGTAGTTGTATAAAATGTTTCAAAACGTCATCAGGAGTCCCGACACAACCTAAAAATAGAATAAAATGCATCGTTTACGAAAAAAAATTTTGCTAAAATTTCGTTAGGCGGGACCCTTACAAAAAATTCAAAAAAACGGACTTGCTTCAGCAGCACATTTCTGGTGCTGTAGTTGTATAAAATGTTTCAAAACGTCATCAGGAGTCCCGACACAACCTAAAAATAGAATAAAATGCATCGTTTACGAAAAAAAAATTTGCTAAAATTTCGTAAGGCGGTACCCTTACAAAAAATTCAAAAAAACGGACTTGCTTCAGCAGCACATTTCTGATGCTGTAGTTGTATAAAATGTTTCAAAACGTCATCAGGAGTCCCGACACAACCTAAAAATAGAATAAAATGCATCGTTTACGTAAAAAATTTTTGCTAAAATTTCGTAAGGCGGGACCCTTACAAAAAATTCAAAAAAACGGACTTGCTTCAGCAGCACATTTCTGGTGCTGTAGTTGTATAAAATGTTTCAAAACGTCATCAGGAGTCCCGACACAACCTAAAAATAGAATAAAATGCATCGTTTACGAAAAAAAATGTTGCTAAAATTTCGTAAGGCGGGACCCTTACAAAAAATTCAAAAAAACGGACTTGCTTCAGCAGCACATTTCTGCTGCTGTAGTTGTATAAAATGTTTCAAAACGTCATCAGGAGTCCCGACACAACCTAAAAATAGAAAAAAATGCATAGTTTACGGAAAACATTTTTTGCTAAAATTTCGTAAGGCGGGACCCTTACAAAAAATTCAAAAAAACGGACTTGCTTCAGCAGCACATTTCTGATGCTGTAGTTGTATAAAATGTCTCAAAACGTCATCAGGTGTCCCGACACAACCTAAAAATAGAATAAAATGCATCGTTTACGAAAAAAATTTTTGCTAAAATTTCGTAAGGCGGGACCCTTACAAAAAATTCAAAAAAACGGACTTGCTTCAGCAGCACATTTCTGGTGCTGTAGTTGTATAAAATGTCTCAAAATGTCATCAGGAGTCCCGACACAACCTAAAAATAGAAGAAAATGCATCGTTTACGAAAAAAAAAATTTGCTAAAATTTCGTAAGGCGGGACCCTTACAAAAAATTCAAAAAAACGGACTTGCTTCAGCAGCACATTTCTGATGCTGTAGTTGTATAAAATGTTTCAAAACGTCATCAGGAGTCCCGACACAACCTAAAAATAGAATAAAATGCATCGTTTACGAAAAAAAAATTTGCTAAAATTTCGTAAGGCGGGACCCTTACAAAAAATTCAAAAAAACGGACTTGCTTCAGCAGCACATTTCTGGTGCTGTAGTTGTATAAAATGTCTCAAAATTTCATCAGGAGTCCCGACACAACCTAAAAATAGAAGAAAATGCATCGTTTACGAAAAAAAAAATTTGCTAAAATTTCGTAAGGCGGGACCCTTACAAAAAATTCAAAAAAACGGACTTGCTTCAGCAGCACATTTCTGATGCTGTAGTTGTATAAAATGTTTCAAAACGTCATCAGGAGTCCCGACACAACCTAAAAATAGAATAAAATGCATCGTTTACGAAAAAAATTTTTGCTAAAATTTCGTAAGGCGGGACCCTTACAAAAAATTCAAAAAAACGGACTTGCTTCAGCAGCACATTTCTGCTGCTGTAGTTGTATAAAATGTTTCAAAACGTCATCAGGTGTACCGACACAACCTAAAAATAGAATAAAATGCATCGTTTACGAAAAAAATTTTTGCTAAAATTTCGTAAGGCAAAAAATTCAAAAAAACGGACTTGCTTCAGCAGCACATTTCTGGTGCTGTAGTTGTATAAAATGTCTCAAAACGTCATCAGGTGTCCCGACACAACCTAAAAATAGAAAAAAATGCATAGTTTACGGAAAACATTTTTTGCTAAAATTTCGTAAGGCGGGACCCTAACAAAAAATTCAAAAAAACGGACTTGCTTCAGCAGCACATTTCTGCTGCTGTAGTTGTATAAAATGTCTCAAAACGTCATCAGGTGTCCCGACACAACCTAAAAATAGAAAAAAATGCATAGTTTACGGAAAACATTTTTTGCTAAAATTTCGTAAGGCGGGACCCTAACAAAAAATTCAAAAAAACGGACTTGCTTCAGCAGCACATTTCTGCTGCTGTAGTTGTATAAAATGTCTCAAAACGTCATCAGGTGTCCCGACACAACCTAAAAATAGAAGAAAATGCATCGTTTACGAAAAAAAATTTTTGCTAAAATTTCGTAAGGCGGGACCCTTACAAAAAATTCAAAAAAACGGACTTGCTTCAGCAGCACATTTCTGATGCTGTAGTTGTATAAAATGTTTCAAAACGTCATCAGGAGTCCCGACACAACCTAAAAATAGAATAAAATGCATCGTTTACGAAAAAAAATTTTGCTAAAATTTCGTTAGGCGGGACCCTTACAAAAAATTCAAAAAAACGGACTTGCTTCAGCAGCACATTTCTGATGCTGTAGTTGTATAAAATGTTTCAAAACGTCATCAGGAGTCCCGACACAACCTAAAAATAGAATAAAATGCATCGTTTACGAAAAAAAATTTTGCTAAAATTTCGTAAGGCGGGACCCTTACAAAAAATTCAAAAAAACGGACTTGCTTCAGCAGCACATTTCTGGTGCTGTAGTTGTATAAAATGTCTCAAAATGTCATCAGGAGTCCCGACACAACCTAAAAATAGAAGAAAATGCATCGTTTATGAAAAAAAATTTTTGCTAAAATTTCGTAAGGCGGGACCCTTACAAAAAAATTCAAAAAAACGGACTTGCTTCAGCAGCACATTTCTGCTGCTGTAGTTGTATAAAATGTCTCAAAACGTCATCAGGTGTCCCGACAACCTAAAAATAGAAGAAAATGCATCGTTTACGAAAAAAAAATTTTGCTAAAATTTCGTAAGGCGGGACCCTTACAAAAAATTCAAAAAAACGGACTTGCTTCAGCAGCACATTTCTGATGCTGTAGTTGTATAAAATGTTTCAAAACGTCATCAGGGGTCCCGACACAACCTAAAAATAGAATAAAATGCATCGTTTACGAAAAAAATTTTTGCTAAAATTTCGTAAGGCGGGACCCTTACAAAAAATTCAAAAAAACGGACTTGCTTCAGCAGCACATTTCTGATGCTGTAGTTGTATAAAATGTTTCAAAACGTCATCAGGAGTCCCGACACAACCTAAAAATAGAATAAAATGCATCGTTTACGAAAAAAAATTTTGCTAAAATTTCGTAAGGCGGGACCCTTACAAAAAATTCAAAAAAACGGACTTGCTTCAGCAGCACATTTCTGGTGCTGTAGTTGTATAAAATGTTTCAAAACGTCATCAGGAGTCCCGACACAACCTAAAAATAGAATAAAATGCATCGTTTACGAAAACAAATTTTGCTAAAATTTCGTAAGGCGGGACCCTTACAAAAAATTCAAAAAAACGGACTTGCTTCAGCAGCACATTTCTGATGCTGTAGTTGTATAAAATGTTTCAAAACGTCATCAGGAGTCCCGACACAACCTAAAAATAGAATAAAATGCATCGTTTACGAAAAAAAATTTTGCTAAAATTTCGTAAGGCGGGACCCTTACAAAAAATTCAAAAAAACGGACTTGCTTCAGCAGCACATTTCTGGTGCTGTAGTTGTATAAAATGTTTCAAAACGTCATCAGGAGTCCCGACACAACCTAAAAATAGAATAAAATGCATCGTTTACGAAAAAAAAATGTTGCTAAAATTTCGTAAGGCGGGACCCTTACAAAAAATTCAAAAAAACGGACTTGCTTCAGCAGCACATTTCTGGTGCTGTAGTTGTATAAAATGTCTCAAAATGTCATCAGGAGTCCCGACACAACCTAAAAATAGAAGAAAATGCATCGTTTACGAAAAAAAAAATTTGCTAAAATTTCGTAAGGCGGGGACCCTTACAAAAAATTCAAAAAAACGGACTTGCTTCAGCAGCACATTTCTGATGCTGTAGTTGTATAAAATGTTTCAAAACGTCATCAGGAGTCCCGACACAACCTAAAAATAGAATAAAATGCATCGTTTACGAAAAAAAATTTTGCTAAAATTTCGTAAGGCGGGACCCTTACAAAAAATTCAAAAAAACGGACTTGCTTCAGCAGCACATTTCTGGTGCTGTAGTTGTATAAAATGTCTCAAAATGTCATCAGGAGTCCCGACACAACCTAAAAATAGAAGAAAATGCATCGTTTATGAAAAAAAATTTTTGCTAAAATTTCGTAAGGCGGGACCCTTACAAAAAAATTCAAAAAAACGGACTTGCTTCAGCAGCACATTTCTGCTGCTGTAGTTGTATAAAATGTCTCAAAACGTCATCAGGTGTCCCGACAACCTAAAAATAGAAGAAAATGCATCGTTTACGAAAAAAAAATTTTGCTAAAATTTCGTAAGGCGGGACCCTTACAAAAAATTCAAAAAAACGGACTTGCTTCAGCAGCACATTTCTGATGCTGTAGTTGTATAAAATGTTTCAAAACGTCATCAGGGGTCCCGACACAACCTAAAAATAGAATAAAATGCATCGTTTACGAAAAAAATTTTTGCTAAAATTTCGTAAGGCGGGACCCTTACAAAAAATTCAAAAAAACGGACTTGCTTCAGCAGCACATTTCTGATGCTGTAGTTGTATAAAATGTTTCAAAACGTCATCAGGAGTCCCGACACAACCTAAAAATAGAATAAAATGCATCGTTTACGAAAAAAAATTTTGCTAAAATTTCGTAAGGCGGGACCCTTACAAAAAATTCAAAAAAACGGACTTGCTTCAGCAGCACATTTCTGGTGCTGTAGTTGTATAAAATGTTTCAAAACGTCATCAGGAGTCCCGACACAACCTAAAAATAGAATAAAATGCATCGTTTACGAAAACAAATTTTGCTAAAATTTCGTAAGGCGGGACCCTTACAAAAAATTCAAAAAAACGGACTTGCTTCAGCAGCACATTTCTGATGCTGTAGTTGTATAAAATGTTTCAAAACGTCATCAGGAGTCCCGACACAACCTAAAAATAGAATAAAATGCATCGTTTACGAAAAAAAATTTTGCTAAAATTTCGTAAGGCGGGACCCTTACAAAAAATTCAAAAAAACGGACTTGCTTCAGCAGCACATTTCTGGTGCTGTAGTTGTATAAAATGTTTCAAAACGTCATCAGGAGTCCCGACACAACCTAAAAATAGAATAAAATGCATCGTTTACGAAAAAAAAATGTTGCTAAAATTTCGTAAGGCGGGACCCTTACAAAAAATTCAAAAAAACGGACTTGCTTCAGCAGCACATTTCTGCTGCTGTAGTTGTATAAAATGTCTCAAAACGTCATCAGGTGTCCCGACACAACCTAAAAATAGAAAAAAATACATAGTTTACGGAAAACATTTTTTGCTAAAATTTCGTAAGGCGGGACCCTTACAAAAAATTCAAAAAAACGGACTTGCTTCAGCAGCACATTTCTGATGCTGTAGTTGTATAAAATGTCTCAAAACGTCATCAGGAGTCCCGACACAACCTAAAAATAGAATAAAATGCATCGTTTACGAAAAAAAATTTTGCTAAAATTTCGTAAGGCGGGACCCTTACAAAAAATTCAAAAAAACGGACTTGCTTCAGCAGCACATTTCTGGTGCTGTAGTTGTATAAAATGTCTCAAAACGTCATCAGGAGTCCCGACACAACCTAAAAATAGAATAAAATGCATCGTTTACGAAAAAAAATTTTGCTAAAATTTCGTAAGGCGGGACCCTTACAAAAAATTCAAAAAAACGGACTTGCTTCAGCAGCACATTTCTGGTGCTGTAGTTGTATAAAATGTTTCAAAACGTCATCAGGAGTCCCGACACAACCTAAAAATAGAATAAAATGCATCGTTTACGAAAAAAAAATTTGCTAAAATTTCGTAAGGCGGGACCCTTACAAAAAAATTCAAAAAAACGGACTTGCTTCAGCAGCACATTTCTGATGCTGTAGTTGTATAAAATGTTTCAAAACGTCATCAGGAGTCCCGACACAACCTAAAAATAGAATAAAATGCATCGTTTACGAAAAAAATTTTTGCTAAAATTTCGTAAGGCGGGACCCTTACAAAAAATTCAAAAAAACGGACTTGCTTCAGCAGCACATTTCTGGTGCTGTAGTTGTATAAAATGTCTCAAAATGTCATCAGGAGTCCCGACACAACCTAAAAATAGAAGAAAATGCATCGTTTACGAAAAAAAAAATTTGCTAAAATTTCGTAAGGCGGGACCCTTACAAAAAAATTCAAAAAAACGGACTTGCTTCAGCAGCACATTTCTGCTGCTGTAGTTGTATAAAATGTCTCAAAACGTCATCAGGGGTCCCGACACAACCTAAAAATAGAATAAAATGCATCGTTTACGAAAAAAATTTTGCTAAAATTTCGTAAGGCGGGACCCTTACAAAAAATTCAAAAAAACGGACTTGCTTCAGCAGCACATTTCTGATGCTGTAGTTGTATAAAATGTTTCAAAACGTCATCAGGAGTCCCGACACAACCTAAAAATAGAATAAAATGCATCGTTTACGAAAAAAAATTTTGCTAAAATTTCGTAAGGCGGGACCCTTACAAAAAATTCAAAAAAACCGACTTGCTTCAGCAGCACATTTCTGGTGCTGTAGTTGTATAAAATGTTTCAAAACGTCATCAGGAGTCCCGACACAACCTAAAAATAGAATAAAATGCATCGTTTACGAAAAAAAATTTTGCTAAAATTTCGTAAGGCGGGACCCTTACAAAAAATTCAAAAAAACGGACTTGCTTCAGCAGCACATTTCTGATGCTGTACTTGTATAAAATGTTTCAAAACGTCATCAGGAGTCCCGACACAACCTAAAAATAGAATAAAATGCATCGTTTACGAAAAAAAATTTTGCTAAAATTTCGTAAGGCGGGACCCTTACAAAAAATTCAAAAAAACGGACTTGCTTCAGCAGCACATTTCTGGTGCTGTAGTTGTATAAAATGTTTCAAAACGTCATCAGGAGTCCCGACACAACGTAAAAATAGAATAAAATGCATCGTTTACGAAAAAAAAATGTTGCTAAAATTTCGAAAGGCGGGACCGTTACAAAAAATTCAAAAAAACGGACTTGCTTCAGCAGCACATTTCTGCTGCTGTAGTTGTATAAAATATCTCAAAACGTCATCAGGTGTCCCGACACAACCTAAAAATAGAAAAAAATGCATAGTTTACGGAAAACATTTTTTGCTAAAATTTCGTAAGGCGGGACCCTTACAAAAAATTCAAAAAAACGGACTTGCTTCAGCAGCACATTTCTGCTGCTGTAGTTGTATAAAATGTCTCAAAACGTCATCAGGTGTCCCGACACAACCTAAAAATAGAAAAAAATGCATAGTTTACGGAAAACATTTTTTGCTAAAATTTCGTAAGGCGGGACCCTTACAAAAAATTCAAAAAAACGGACTTGCTTCAGCAGCACATTTCTGATGCTGTAGTTGTATAAAATGTCTCAAAACGTCATCAGGTGTCCCGACACAACCTAAAAATAGAATAAAATGCATCGTTTACGAAAAAAATTTTTGCTAAAATTTCGTAAGGCGGGACCCTTACAAAAAATTCAAAAAAACGGACTTGCTTCAGCAGCACATTTCTGATGCTGTAGTTGTATAAAATGTTTCAAAACGTCATCAGGAGTCCCGACACAACCTAAAAATAGAATAAAATGCATCGTTTACGAAAAAAAATTTTGCTAAAATTTCGTAAGGCGGGACCCTTACAAAAAATTCAAAAAAACGGACTTGCTTCAGCAGCACATTTCTGGTGCTGTAGTTGTATAAAATGTCTCAAAATGTCATCAGGAGTCCCGACACAACCTAAAAATAGAAGAAAATGCATCGTTTACGAAAAAAAAAATTTGCTAAAATTTCGTAAGGCGGGACCCTTACAAAAAATTCAAAAAAACGGACTTGCTTCAGCAGCACATTTCTGCTGCTGTAGTTGTATAAAATGTTTCAAAACGTCATCAGGTGTACCGACACAACCTAAAAATAGAATAAAATGCATCGTTTACGAAAAAAATTTTTGCTAAAATTTCGTAAGGCAAAAAATTCAAAAAAACGGACTTGCTTCAGCAGCACATTTCTGGTGCTGTAGTTGTATAAAATGTCTCAAAACGTCATCAGGTGTCCCGACACAACCTAAAAATAGAAAAAAATGCATAGTTTACGGAAAACATTTTTTGCTAAAATTTCGTAAGGCGGGACCCTAACAAAAAATTCAAAAAAACGGACTTGCTTCAGCAGCACATTTCTGCTGCTGTAGTTGTATAAAATGTCTCAAAACGTCATCAGGTGTCCCGACACAACCTAAAAATAGAAAAAAATGCATAGTTTACGGAAAACATTTTTTGCTAAAATTTCGTAAGGCGGGACCCTAACAAAAAATTCAAAAAAACGGACTTGCTTCAGCAGCACATTTCTGCTGCTGTAGTTGTATAAAATGTCTCAAAACGTCATCAGGTGTCCCGACACAACCTAAAAATAGAAGAAAATGCATCGTTTACGAAAAAAAATTTTTGCTAAAATTTCGTAAGGCGGGACCCTTACAAAAAATTCAAAAAAACGGACTTGCTTCAGCAGCACATTTCTGATGCTGTAGTTGTATAAAATGTTTCAAAACGTCATCAGGAGTCCCGACACAACCTAAAAATAGAATAAAATGCATCGTTTACGAAAAAAAATTTTGCTAAAATTTCGTTAGGCGGGACCCTTACAAAAAATTCAAAAAAACGGACTTGCTTCAGCAGCACATTTCTGGTGCTGTAGTTGTATAAAATGTTTCAAAACGTCATCAGGAGTCCCGACACAACCTAAAAATAGAATAAAATGCATCGTTTACGAAAAAAAAATTTGCTAAAATTTCGTAAGGCGGTACCCTTACAAAAAATTCAAAAAAACGGACTTGCTTCAGCAGCACATTTCTGATGCTGTAGTTGTATAAAATGTTTCAAAACGTCATCAGGAGTCCCGACACAACCTAAAAATAGAATAAAATGCATCGTTTACGTAAAAAATTT
This sequence comes from Nerophis lumbriciformis, assembly GCF_033978685.3. Lineage (NCBI taxonomy): Eukaryota > Metazoa > Chordata > Actinopteri > Syngnathiformes > Syngnathidae > Nerophis > Nerophis lumbriciformis. The sequence goes on from NC_084579.2 coordinate 30,536,447, forward strand.
TTGCTAAAATTTCGTAAGGCGGGACCCTTACAAAAAATTCAAAAAAACGGACTTGCTTCAGCAGCACATTTCTGGTGCTGTAGTTGTATAAAATGTTTCAAAACGTCATCAGGAGTCCCGACACAACCTAAAAATAGAATAAAATGCATCGTTTACGAAAAAAAATGTTGCTAAAATTTCGTAAGGCGGGACCCTTACAAAAAATTCAAAAAAACGGACTTGCTTCAGCAGCACATTTCTGCTGCTGTAGTTGTATAAAATGTTTCAAAACGTCATCAGGAGTCCCGACACAACCTAAAAATAGAAAAAAATGCATAGTTTACGGAAAACATTTTTTGCTAAAATTTCGTAAGGCGGGACCCTTACAAAAAATTCAAAAAAACGGACTTGCTTCAGCAGCACATTTCTGATGCTGTAGTTGTATAAAATGTCTCAAAACGTCATCAGGTGTCCCGACACAACCTAAAAATAGAATAAAATGCATCGTTTACGAAAAAAATTTTTGCTAAAATTTCGTAAGGCGGGACCCTTACAAAAAATTCAAAAAAACGGACTTGCTTCAGCAGCACATTTCTGGTGCTGTAGTTGTATAAAATGTCTCAAAATGTCATCAGGAGTCCCGACACAACCTAAAAATAGAAGAAAATGCATCGTTTACGAAAAAAAAAATTTGCTAAAATTTCGTAAGGCGGGACCCTTACAAAAAATTCAAAAAAACGGACTTGCTTCAGCAGCACATTTCTGATGCTGTAGTTGTATAAAATGTTTCAAAACGTCATCAGGAGTCCCGACACAACCTAAAAATAGAATAAAATGCATCGTTTACGAAAAAAAAATTTGCTAAAATTTCGTAAGGCGGGACCCTTACAAAAAATTCAAAAAAACGGACTTGCTTCAGCAGCACATTTCTGGTGCTGTAGTTGTATAAAATGTCTCAAAATTTCATCAGGAGTCCCGACACAACCTAAAAATAGAAGAAAATGCATCGTTTACGAAAAAAAAAATTTGCTAAAATTTCGTAAGGCGGGACCCTTACAAAAAATTCAAAAAAACGGACTTGCTTCAGCAGCACATTTCTGATGCTGTAGTTGTATAAAATGTTTCAAAACGTCATCAGGAGTCCCGACACAACCTAAAAATAGAATAAAATGCATCGTTTACGAAAAAAATTTTTGCTAAAATTTCGTAAGGCGGGACCCTTACAAAAAATTCAAAAAAACGGACTTGCTTCAGCAGCACATTTCTGCTGCTGTAGTTGTATAAAATGTTTCAAAACGTCATCAGGTGTACCGACACAACCTAAAAATAGAATAAAATGCATCGTTTACGAAAAAAATTTTTGCTAAAATTTCGTAAGGCAAAAAATTCAAAAAAACGGACTTGCTTCAGCAGCACATTTCTGGTGCTGTAGTTGTATAAAATGTCTCAAAACGTCATCAGGTGTCCCGACACAACCTAAAAATAGAAAAAAATGCATAGTTTACGGAAAACATTTTTTGCTAAAATTTCGTAAGGCGGGACCCTAACAAAAAATTCAAAAAAACGGACTTGCTTCAGCAGCACATTTCTGCTGCTGTAGTTGTATAAAATGTCTCAAAACGTCATCAGGTGTCCCGACACAACCTAAAAATAGAAAAAAATGCATAGTTTACGGAAAACATTTTTTGCTAAAATTTCGTAAGGCGGGACCCTAACAAAAAATTCAAAAAAACGGACTTGCTTCAGCAGCACATTTCTGCTGCTGTAGTTGTATAAAATGTCTCAAAACGTCATCAGGTGTCCCGACACAACCTAAAAATAGAAGAAAATGCATCGTTTACGAAAAAAAATTTTTGCTAAAATTTCGTAAGGCGGGACCCTTACAAAAAATTCAAAAAAACGGACTTGCTTCAGCAGCACATTTCTGATGCTGTAGTTGTATAAAATGTTTCAAAACGTCATCAGGAGTCCCGACACAACCTAAAAATAGAATAAAATGCATCGTTTACGAAAAAAAATTTTGCTAAAATTTCGTTAGGCGGGACCCTTACAAAAAATTCAAAAAAACGGACTTGCTTCAGCAGCACATTTCTGGTGCTGTAGTTGTATAAAATGTTTCAAAACGTCATCAGGAGTCCCGACACAACCTAAAAATAGAATAAAATGCATCGTTTACGAAAAAAAAATTTGCTAAAATTTCGTAAGGCGGGACCCTTACAAAAAATTCAAAAAAACGGACTTGCTTCAGCAGCACATTTCTGATGCTGTAGTTGTATAAAATGTTTCAAAACGTCATCAGGAGTCCCGACACAACCTAAAAATAGAATAAAATGCATCGTTTACGTAAAAAATTTTTGCTAAAATTTCGTAAGGCGGGACCCTTACAAAAAATTCAAAAAAACGGACTTGCTTCAGCAGCACATTTCTGGTGCTGTAGTTGTATAAAATGTTTCAAAACGTCATCAGGAGTCCCGACACAACCTAAAAATAGAATAAAATGCATCGTTTACGAAAAAAAATGTTGCTAAAATTTCGTAAGGCGGGACCCTTACAAAAAATTCAAAAAAACGGACTTGCTTCAGCAGCACATTTCTGCTGCTGTAGTTGTATAAAATGTTTCAAAACGTCATCAGGAGTCCCGACACAACCTAAAAATAGAATAAAATGCATAGTTTATGAAAAAAAAATGTTGTTAAAATTTCGAAAGGCGGGACCCTTACAAAAAATTCAAAAAAACGGACTTGCTTCAGCAGCACATTTCTGATGCTGTAGTTGTATAAAATGTTTCAAAACGTCATCAGGAGTCCCGACACAACCTAAAAATAGAATAAAATGCATCGTTTACGAAAAAAATTTTTGCTAAAATTTCGTAAGGCGGGACCCTTACAAAAAATTCAAAAAAACGGACTTGCTTCAGCAGCACATTTCTGGTGCTGTAGTTGTATAAAATGTCTCAAAATGTCATCAGGAGTCCCGACACAACCTAAAAATAGAATAAAATGCATCGTTTACGAAAAAAAAAATTTGCTAAAATTTCGTAAGGCGGGACCCTTACAAAAAATTCAAAAAAACGGACTTGCTTCAGCAGCACATTTCTGATGCTGTAGTTGTATAAAATGTTTCAAAACGTCATCAGGAGTCCCGACACAACCTAAAAATAGAATAAAATGCATCGTTTACGAAAAAAAATTTTGCTAAAATTTCGTAAGGCGGGACCCTGACAAAAAATTCAAAAAAACGGACTTGCTTCAGCAGCACATTTCTGGTGCTGTAGTTGTATAAAATGTCTCAAAACGTCATCAGGAGTCCCGACACAACCTAAAAATAGAATAAAATGCATCGTTTACGAAAAAAAATTTTGCTAAAATTTCGTAAGGCGGGACCCTTACAAAAAATTCAAAAAAACGGACTTGCTTCAGCAGCACATTTCTGATGCTGTAGTTGTATAAAATGTCTCAAAACGTCATCAGATGTCCCGACACAACCTAAAAATAGAAGAAAATGCATCGTTTACGAAAAAAAATGTTTGCTAAAATTTCGTAAGGCGGGACCCTTACAAAAAATTCAAAAAAACGGACTTGCTTCAGCAGCACATTTCAGGTGCTGTAGTTGTATAAAATGTCTCAAAATGTCATCAGGAGTCCCGACACAACCTAAAAATAGAAGAAAATGCATCGTTTACGAAAAAAAATTTTTGCTAAAATTTCGTAAGGCGGGACCCTTACAAAAAATTCCAAAAAACGGACTTGCTTCAGCAGCACATTTCTGATGCTGTAGTTGTATAAAATGTTTCAAAACGTCATCAGGAGTCCCGACACAACCTAAAAATAGAATAAAATGCATCGTTTACGAAAAAAATTGTTGCTAAAATTTCGTAAGGCGGGACCCTTACAAAAAATTCCAAAAAACGGACTTGCTTCAGCAGCACATTTCTGATGCTGTAGTTGTATAAAATGTTTCAAAACGTCATCAGGAGTCCCGACACAACCTAAAAATAGAAGAAAATGCATCGTTTACGAAAAAAAAATTTTGCTAAAATTTCGTAAGGCGGGACCCTTACAAAAAATTCAAAAAAACGGACTTGCTTCAGCAGCACATTTCTGGTGCTGTAGTTGTATAAAATGTTTCAAAACGTCATCAGGTGTCCCGACACAACCTAAAAATAGAACAAAATGCATCGTTTACGAAAAAAAAATTTTGCTAAAATTTCGTAAGGCGGGACCCTTACAAAAAATTCAAAAAAACGGACTTGCTTCAGCAGCACATTTCTGATGCTGTAGTTGTATAAAATTTTTCAAAACGTCATCAGGGGTCCCGACACAACCTAAAAATAGAATAAAATGCATCGTTTACGAAAAAAAATTTTGCTAAAATTTCGTAAGGCGGGACCCTTACAAAAAATTCAAAAAAACGGACTTGCTTTAGCAGCACATTTCTGATGCTGTAGTTGTATAAAATGTTTCAAAACGTCATCAGGAGTCCCGACACAACCTAAAAATAGAATAAAATGCATCGTTTACGAAAAAAAATTTTGCTAAAATTTCGTAAGGCGGGACCCTTACAAAAAATTCAAAAAAACGGACTTGCTTCAGCAGCACATTTCTGGTGCTGTAGTTGTATAAAATGTTTCAAAACGTCATCAGGAGTCCCGACACAACCTAAAAATAGAAAAAAATGCATCGTTTACGAAAAAAAAATGTTGCTAAAATTTCGAAAGGCGGGACCTTTACAAAAAATTCAAAAAAACGGACTTGCTTCAGCAGCACATTTCTGCTGCTGTAGTTGTATAAAATGTCTCAAAACGTCATCAGGTGTCCCGACACAACCTAAAAATAGAAAAAAAATGCATAGTTTACGGAAAACATTTTTTGCTAAAATTTCGTAAGGCGGGACCCTTACAAAAAATTAAAAAAAACGGACTTGCTTCAGCAGCACATTTCTGCTGCTGTAGTTGTATAAAATGTCTCAAAACGTCATCAGGTGTCCCGACACAACCTAAAAATAGAAAAAAATGCATAGTTTACGGAAAACATTTTTTGCTAAAATTTCGTAAGGCGGGACCCTTACAAAAAATTCAAAAAAACGGACTTGCTTCAGCAGCACATTTCTGGTGCTGTAGTTGTATAAAATGTCTCAAAACGTCATCAGGTGTCCCGACACAACCTAAAAATAGAATGAAATGCATCGTTTACGAAAAAAATTTTTGCTAAAATTTCGTAAGGCGGGACCCTTACAAAAAATTCAAAAAAACGGACTTGCTTCAGCAGCACATTTCTGGTGCTGTAGTTGTATAAAATGTCTCAAAATGTCATCAGGAGTCCCGACACAACCTAAAAATAGAAGAAAATGCATCGTTTACGAAAAAAAAAATTTGCTAAAATTTCGTAAGGCGGGACCCTTACAAAAAATTCAAAAAAACGGACTTGCTTCAGCAGCACATTTCTGATGCTGTAGTTGTATAAAATGTTTCAAAACGTCATCAGGAGTCCCGACACAACCTAAAAATAGAATAAAATGCATCGTTTACGAAAAAAAATTTTGCTAAAATTTCGTAAGGCGGGACCCTTACAAAAAATTCAAAAAAACGGACTTGCTTCAGCAGCACATTTCTGGTGCTGTAGTTGTATAAAATGTCTCAAAACGTCATCAGGAGTCCCGACACAACCTAAAAATAGAAGAAAATGCATCGTTTACGAAAAAAAATTTTGCTAAAATTTCGTAAGGCGGGACCCTTACAAAAAATTCAAAAAAACGGACTTGCTTCAGCAGCACATTTCTGCTGCTGTAGTTGTATAAAATGTCTCAAAACGTCATCAGAAGTCCCGACACAACCTAAAAATAGAAAAAAATGCATAGTTTACGGAAAACATTTTTTGCTAAAATTTCGTAAGGCGGGACCCTAACAAAAAATTCAAAAAAACGGACTTGCTTCAGCAGCACATTTCTGCTGCTGTAGTTGTATAAAATGTCTCAAAACGTCATCAGGTGTCCCGACACAACCTAAAAATAGAAGAAAATGCATCGTTTACGAAAAAAAATTTTTGCTCAAATTTCGTAAGGCGGGACCCTTACAAAAAAATTCAAAAAAACGGACTTGCTTCAGCAGCACATTTCTGATGCTGTAGTTGTATAAAATGTTTCAAAACGTCATCAGGAGTCCCGACACAACCTAAAAATAGAATAAAATGCATCGTTTACGAAAAAAATTTTTGCTAAAATTTCGTAAGGCGGGACCCTTACAAAAAATTCAAAAAAACGGACTTGCTTCAGCAGCACATTTCTGGTGCTGTAGTTGTATAAAATGTCTCAAAATGTCATCAGGAGTCCCGACACAACCTAAAAATAGAAGAAAATGCATCGTTTACGAAAAAAAAAATTTGCTAAAATTTCGTAAGGCGGGACCCTTACAAAAAATTCAAAAAAACGGACTTGCTTCAGCAGCACATTTCTGATGCTGTAGTTGTATAAAATGTTTCAAAACGTCATCAGGAGTCCCGACACAACCTAAAAATAGAATAAAATGCATCGTTTACGAAAAAAAATTTTGCTAAAATTTCGTAAGGCGGGACCCTTACAAAAAATTCAAAAAAACGGACTTGCTTCAGCAGCACATTTCTGGTGCTGTAGTTGTATAAAATGTCTCAAAATGTCATCAGGAGTTCCGACACAACCTAAAAATAGAAGAAAATGCATCGTTTACGAAAAAAAATTTTTGCTAAAATTTCGTAAGGCGGGACCCTTACAAAAAAATTCAAAAAAACGGACTTGCTTCAGCAGCACATTTCTGCTGCTGTAGTTGTATAAAATGTTTCAAAACGTCATCAGGAGTCCCGACACAACCTAAAAATAGAATAAAATGCATCGTTTACGAAAAAAAAATTTGCTAAAATTTCGTAAGGCGGGACCCTTACAAAAAAATTCAAAAAAACGGACTTGCTTCAGCAGCACATTTCTGATGCTGTAGTTGTATAAAATGTTTCAAAACGTCATCAGGAGTCCCGACACAACCTAAAAATAGAATAAAATGCATCGTTTACGAAAAAAATTTTTGCTAAAATTTCGTAAGGCGGGACCCTTACAAAAAATTCAAAAAAACGGACTTGCTTCAGCAGCACATTTCTGGTGCTGTAGTTGTATAAAATGTCTCAAAATTTCATCAGGAGTCCCGACACAACCTAAAAATAGAAGAAAATGCATCGTTTACGAAAAAAAAAATTTGCTAAAATTTCGTAAGGCGGGACCCTTACAAAAAATTCAAAAAAACGGACTTGCTTCAGCAGCACATTTCTGATGCTGTAGTTGTATAAAATGTTTCAAAACGTCATCAGGAGTCCCGACACAACCTAAAAATAGAATAAAATGCATCGTTTACGAAAAAAAATTTTGCTAAAATTTCGTAAGGCGGGACCCTTACAAAAAATTCAAAAAAACGGACTTGCTTCAGCAGCACATTTCTGGTGCTGTAGTTGTATAAAATGTTTCAAAACGTCATCAGGAGTCCCGACACAACCTAAAAATAGAATAAAATGCATCGTTTACGAAAAAAAATTTTGCTAAAATTTCGTAAGGCGGGACCCTTACAAAAAATTCAAAAAAACGGACTTGCTTCAGCAGCACATTTCTGATGCTGTAGTTGTATAAAATGTTTCAAAACGTCATCAGGAGTCCCGACACAACCTAAAAATAGAATAAAATGCATCGTTTACGAAAAAAAAATGTTGCTAAAATTTCGTAAGGCGGGACCCTTACAAAAAAATTCAAAAAAACGGACTTGCTTCAGCAGCACATTTCTGCTGCTGTAGTTGTATAAAATGTCTCAAAACGTCATCAGGTGTCCCGACAACCTAAAAATAGAATAAAATGCATCGTTTACGAAAAAAAAATTTTGCTAAAATTTCGTAAGGCGGGACCCTTACAAAAAATTCAAAAAAACGGACTTGCTTCAGCAGCACATTTCTGATGCTGTAGTTGTATAAAATGTTTCAAAACGTCATCAGGGGTCCCGACACAACCTAAAAATAGAATAAAATGCATCGTTTACGAAAAAAATTTTTGCTAAAATTTCGTAAGGCGGGACCCTTACAAAAAATTCAAAAAAACGGACTTGCTTCAGCAGCACATTTCTGATGCTGTAGTTGTATAAAATGTTTCAAAACGTCATCAGGAGTCCCGACACAACCTAAAAATAGAATAAAATGCATCGTTTACGAAAAAAAATTTTGCTAAAATTTCGTAAGGCGGGACCCTTACAAAAAATTCAAAAAAACGGACTTGCTTCAGCAGCACATTTCTGGTGCTGTAGTTGTATAAAATGTTTCAAAACGTCATCAGGAGTCCCGACACAACCTAAAAATAGAATAAAATGCATCGTTTACGAAAAAAAATTTTGCTAAAATTTCGTAAGGCGGGACCCTTACAAAAAATTCAAAAAAACGGACTTGCTTCAGCAGCACATTTCTGATGCTGTAGTTGTATAAAATGTTTCAAAACGTCATCAGGAGTCCCGACACAACCTAAAAATAGAATAAAATGCATCGTTTACGAAAAAAAAATGTTGCTAAAATTTCGTAAGGCGGGACCCTTACAAAAAAATTCAAAAAAACGGACTTGCTTCAGCAGCACATTTCTGCTGCTGTAGTTGTATAAAATGTCTCAAAACGTCATCAGGTGTCCCGACAACCTAAAAATAGAATAAAATGCATCGTTTACGAAAAAAAATTTTGCTAAAATTTCGTAAGGCGGGACCCTTACAAAAAATTCAAAAAAACGGACTTGCTTCAGCAGCACATTTCTGGTGCTGTAGTTGTATAAAATGTTTCAAAACGTCATCAGGAGTCCCGACACAACCTAAAAATAGAATAAAATGCATCGTTTACGAAAAAAAATTTTGCTAAAATTTCGTAAGGCGGGACCCTTACAAAAAATTCAAAAAAACGGACTTGCTTCAGCAGCACATTTCTGATGCTGTAGTTGTATAAAATGTTTCAAAACGTCATCAGGAGTCCCGACACAACCTAAAAATAGAATAAAATGCATCGTTTACGAAAAAAAAATTTTGCTAAAATTTCGTAAGGCGGGACCCTTACAAAAAAATTCAAAAAAACGGACTTGCTTCAGCAGCACATTTCTGCTGCTGTAGTTGTATAAAATGTCTCAAAACGTCATCAGGTGTCCCGACAACCTAAAAATAGAATAAAATGCATCGTTTACGAAAAAAAATGTTGCTAAAATTTCGTAAGGCGGGACCCTTACAAAAAATTCAAAAAAACGGACTTGCTTCAGCAGCACATTTCTGGTGCTGTAGTTGTATAAAATGTTTCAAAACGTCATCAGGTGTCCCGACACAACCTAAAAATAGAACAAAATGCATCGTTTACGAAAAAAAAATTTTGCTAAAATTTCGTAAGGCGGGACCCTTACAAAAAATTCAAAAAAACGGACTTGCTTCAGCAGCACATTTCTGATGCTGTAGTTGTATAAAATGTTTCAAAACGTCATCAGGAGTCCCGACACAACCTAAAAATAGAATAAAATGCATCGTTTACGAAAAAAATTTTGCTAAAATTTCGTAAGGCGGGACCCTTACAAAAAATTCAAAAAAACGGACTTGCTTCAGCAGCACATTTCTGGTGCTGTAGTTGTATAAAATGTTTCAAAACGTCATCAGGAGTCCCGACACAACCTAAAAATAGAATAAAATGCATCGTTTACGAAAAAAAATTTTGCTAAAATTTCGTAAGGCGGGACCCTTACAAAAAATTCAAAAAAACGGACTTGCTTCAGCAGCACATTTCTGATGCTGTAGTTGTATAAAATGTTTCAAAACGTCATCAGGAGTCCCGACACAACCTAAAAATAGAATAAAATGCATCGTTTACGAAAAAAAATTTTGCTAAAATTTCGTAAGGCGGGACCCTTACAAAAAATTCAAAAAAACGGACTTGCTTCAGCAGCACATTTCTGGTGCTGTAGTTGTATAAAATGTTTCAAAACGTCATCAGGAGTCCCGACACAACCTAAAAATAGAATAAAATGCATCGTTTACGAAAAAAAAATGTTGCTAAAATTTCGAAAGGCGGGACCGTTACAAAAAATTCAAAAAAACGGACTTGCTTCAGCAGCACATTTCTGGTGCTGTAGTTGTATAAAATGTCTCAAAACGTCATCAGGTGTCCCGACACAACCTAAAAATAGAAAAAAATGCATAGTTTACGGAAAACATTTTTTGCTAAAATTTCGTAAGGCGGGACCCTTACAAAAAATTCAAAAAAACGGACTTGCTTCAGCAGCACATTTCTGCTGCTGTAGTTGTATAAAATGTCTCAAAACGTCATCAGGTGTCCCGACACAACCTAAAAATAGAAAAAAATGCATAGTTTACGGAAAACATTTTTTGCTAAAATTTCGTAAGGCGGGACCCTTACAAAAAATTCAAAAAAACGGACTTGCTTCAGCAGCACATTTCTGATGCTGTAGTTGTATAAAATGTCTCAAAACGTCGTCAGGTGTCCCGACACAACCTAAAAATAGAATAAAATGCATCGTTTACGAAAAAAATTTTTGCTAAAATTTCGTAAGGCGGGACCCTTACAAAAAATTCAAAAAAACGGACTTGCTTCAGCAGCACATTTCTGGTGCTGTAGTTGTATAAAATGTCTCAAAATGTCATCAGGAGTCCCGACACAACCTAAAAATAGAAGAAAATGCATCGTTTACGAAAAAAAAAATTTGCTAAAATTTCGTAAGGCGGGACCCTTACAAAAAATTCAAAAAAACGGACTTGCTTCAGCAGCACATTTCTGATGCTGTAGTTGTATAAAATGTTTCAAAACGTCATCAGGAGTCCCGACACAACCTAAAAATAGAATAAAATGCATCGTTTACGAAAAAAAATTTTGCTAAAATTTCGTAAGGCGGGACCCTTACAAAAAATTCAAAAAAACGGACTTGCTTCAGCAGCACATTTCTGGTGCTGTAGTTGTATAAAATGTCTCAAAATGTCATCAGGAGTCCCGACACAACCTAAAAATAGAAGAAAATGCATCGTTTACGAAAAAAAATTTTGCTAAAATTTCGTAAGGCGGGACCCTTACAAAAAATTCAAAAAAACGGACTTGCTTCAGCAGCACATTTCTGGTGCTGTAGTTGTATAAAATGTCTCAAAATGTCATCAGGAGTCCCGACACAACCTAAAAATAGAAGAAAATGCATCGTTTACGAAAAAAAAATTTGCTAAAATTTCGTAAGGCGGGACCCTTACAAAAAATTCAAAAAAACGGACTTGCTTCAGCAGCACATTTCTGGTGCTGTAGTTGTATAAAATGTTTCAAAACGTCATCAGGAGTCCCGACACAACCTAAAAATAGAATAAAATGCATCGTTTACGAAAAAAAATTTTGCTAAAATTTCGTAAGGCGGGACCCTTACAAAAAAATTCAAAAAAACGGACTTGCTTCAGCAGCACATTTCTGCTGCTGTAGTTGTATAAAATGTCTCAAAACGTCATCAGGTGTCCCGACAACCTAAAAATAGAAGAAAATGCATCGTTTACGAAAAAAAATTTTTGCTAAAATTTCGTAAGGCGGGACCCTTACAAAAAATTCAAAAAAACGGACTTGCTTCAGCAGCACATTTCTGATGCTGTAGTTGTATAAAATGTTTCAAAACGTCATCAGGGGTCCCGACACAACCTAAAAATAGAATAAAATGCATCGTTTACGAAAAAAATTTTTGCTAAAATTTCGTAAGGCGGGACCCTTACAAAAAATTCAAAAAAACGGACTTGCTTCAGCAGCACATTTCTGATGCTGTAGTTGTATAAAATGTTTCAAAACGTCATCAGGAGTCCCGACACAACCTAAAAATAGAATAAAATGCATCGTTTACGAAAAAAAATTTTGCTAAAATTTCGTAAGGCGGGACCCTTACAAAAAATTCAAAAAAACGGACTTGCTTCAGCAGCACATTTCTGGTGCTGTAGTTGTATAAAATGTTTCAAAACGTCATCAGGAGTCCCGACACAACCTAAAAATAGAATAAAATGCATCGTTTACGAAAAAAAATGTTGCTAAAATTTCGTAAGGCGGGACCCTTACAAAAAATTCAAAAAAACGGACTTGCTTCAGCAGCACATTTCTGATGCTGTAGTTGTATAAAATGTTTCAAAACGTCATCAGGAGTCCCGACACAACCTAAAAATAGAATAAAATGCATCGTTTACGAAAAAAAAATTTTGCTAAAATTTCGTAAGGCGGGACCCTTACAAAAAAATTCAAAAAAACGGACTTGCTTCAGCAGCACATTTCTGCTGCTGTAGTTGTATAAAATGTCTCAAAACGTCATCAGGTGTCCCGACAACCTAAAAATAGAATAAAATGCATCGTTTACGAAAAAAAATTTTGCTAAAATTTCGTAAGGCGGGACCCTTACAAAAAATTCAAAAAAACGGACTTGCTTCAGCAGCACATTTCTGGTGCTGTAGTTGTATAAAATGTTTCAAAACGTCATCAGGAGTCCCGACACAACCTAAAAATAGAATAAAATGCATCGTTTACGAAAAAAAATTTTGCTAAAATTTCGTAAGGCGGGACCCTTACAAAAAATTCAAAAAAACGGACTTGCTTCAGCAGCACATTTCTGATGCTGTAGTTGTATAAAATGTTTCAAAACGTCATCAGGAGTCCCGACACAACCTAAAAATAGAATAAAATGCATCGTTTACGAAAAAAAAATTTTGCTAAAATTTCGTAAGGCGGGACCCTTACAAAAAAATTCAAAAAAACGGACTTGCTTCAGCAGCACATTTCTGCTGCTGTAGTTGTATAAAATGTCTCAAAACGTCATCAGGTGTCCCGACAACCTAAAAATAGAATAAAATGCATCGTTTACGAAAAAAAATGTTGCTAAAATTTCGTAAGGCGGGACCCTTACAAAAAATTCAAAAAAACGGACTTGCTTCAGCAGCACATTTCTGGTGCTGTAGTTGTATAAAATGTTTCAAAACGTCATCAGGTGTCCCGACACAACCTAAAAATAGAACAAAATGCATCGTTTACGAAAAAAAAATTTTGCTAAAATTTCGTAAGGCGGGACCCTTACAAAAAATTCAAAAAAACGGACTTGCTTCAGCAGCACATTTCTGCTGCTGTAGTTGTATAAAATGTCTCAAAACGTCATCAGGTGTCCCGACAACCTAAAAATAGAATAAAATGCATCGTTTACGAAAAAAAATTTTGCTAAAATTTCGTAAGGCGGGACCCTTACAAAAAATTCAAAAAAACGGACTTGCTTCAGCAGCACATTTCTGATGCTGTAGTTGTATAAAATGTTTCAAAACGTCATCAGGAGTCCCGACACAACCTAAAAATAGAATAAAATGCATCGTTTACGAAAAAAATTTTGCTAAAATTTCGTAAGGCGGGACCCTTACAAAAAATTCAAAAAAACGGACTTGCTTCAGCAGCACATTTCTGGTGCTGTAGTTGTATAAAATGTTTCAAAACGTCATCAGGAGTCCCGACACAACCTAAAAATAGAATAAAATGCATCGTTTACGAAAAAAAATTTTGCTAAAATTTCGTAAGGCGGGACCCTTACAAAAAATTCAAAAAAACGGACTTGCTTCAGCAGCACATTTCTGATGCTGTAGTTGTATAAAATGTTTCAAAACGTCATCAGGAGTCCCGACACAACCTAAAAATAGAATAAAATGCATCGTTTACGAAAAAAAATTTTGCTAAAATTTCGTAAGGCGGGACCCTTACAAAAAATTCAAAAAAACAGACTTGCTTCAGCAGCACATTTCTGGTGCTGTAGTTGTATAAAATGTTTCAAAACGTCATCAGGAGTCCCGACACAACCTAAAAATAGAATAAAATGCATCGTTTACGAAAAAAAAATGTTGCTAAAATTTCGAAAGGCGGGACCGTTACAAAAAATTCAAAAAAACGGACTTGCTTCAGCAGCACATTTCTGGTGCTGTAGTTGTATAAAATGTCTCAAAACGTCATCAGGTGTCCCGACACAACCTAAAAATAGAAAAAAATGCATAGTTTACGGAAAACATTTTTTGCTAAAATTTCGTAAGGCGGGACCCTTACAAAAAATTCAAAAAAACGGACTTGCTTCAGCAGCACATTTCTGCTGCTGTAGTTGTATAAAATGTCTCAAAACGTCATCAGGTGTCCCGACACAACCTAAAAATAGAAAAAAATGCATAGTTTACGGAAAACATTTTTTGCTAAAATTTCGTAAGGCGGGACCCTTACAAAAAATTCAAAAAAACGGACTTGCTTCAGCAGCACATTTCTGATGCTGTAGTTGTATAAAATGTCTCAAAACGTCATCAGGTGTCCCGACACAACCTAAAAATAGAATAAAATGCATCGTTTACGAAAAAAATTTTTGCTAAAATTTCGTAAGGCGGGACCCTTACAAAAAATTCAAAAAAACGGACTTGCTTCAGCAGCACATTTCTGGTGCTGTAGTTGTATAAAATGTCTCAAAATGTCATCAGGAGTCCCGACACAACCTAAAAATAGAAGAAAATGCATCGTTTACGAAAAAAAAAATTTGCTAAAATTTCGTAAGGTGGGACCCTTACAAAAAATTCAAAAAAACGGACTTGCTTCAGCAGCACATTTCTGATGCTGTAGTTGTATAAAATGTTTCAAAACGTCATCAGGAGTCCCGACACAACCTAAAAATAGAATAAAATGCATCGTTTACGAAAAAAAATTTTGCTAAAATTTCGTAAGGCGGGACCCTTACAAAAAATTCAAAAAAACGGACTTGCTTCAGCAGCACATTTCTGGTGCTGTAGTTGTATAAAATGTCTCAAAATGTCATCAGGAGTCCCGACACAACCTAAAAATAGAAGAAAATGCATCGTTTACGAAAAAAATTTTTGCTAAAATTTCGTAAGGCGGGACCCTTACAAAAAATTCAAAAAAACGGACTTGCTTCAGCAGCACATTTCTGGTGCTGTAGTTGTATAAAATGTCTCAAAATGTCATCAGGAGTCCCGACACAACCTAAAAATAGAAGAAAATGCATCGTTTACGAAAAAAAAATTTGCTAAAATTTCGTAAGGCGGGACCCTTACAAAAAATTCAAAAAAACGGACTTGCTTCAGCAGCACATTTCTGGTGCTGTAGTTGTATAAAATGTTTCAAAACGTCATCAGGAGTCCCGACACAACCTAAAAATAGAATAAAATGCATCGTTTACGAAAAAAAATTTTGCTAAAATTTCGTAAGGCGGGACCCTTACAAAAAATTCAAAAAAACGGACTTGCTTCAGCAGCACATTTCTGGTGCTGTAGTTGTATAAAATGTCTCAAAATGTCATCAGGAGTTCCGACACAACCTAAAAATAGAAGAAAATGCATCGTTTACGAAAAAAAATTTTTGCTAAAATTTCGTAAGGCGGGACCCTTACAAAAAAATTCAAAAAAACGGACTTGCTTCAGCAGCACATTTCTGCTGCTGTAGTTGTATAAAATGTTTCAAAACGTCATCAGGAGTCCCGACACAACCTAAAAATAGAATAAAATGCATCGTTTACGAAAAAAAATTTTGCTAAAATTTCGTAAGGCGGGACCCTTACAAAAAATTCAAAAAAACGGACTTGCTTCAGCAGCACATTTCTGGTGCTGTAGTTGTATAAAATGTCTCAAAACGTCATCAGGAGTCCCGACAACCTAAAAATAGAATAAAATGCATCGTTTACGAAAAAAAATTTTGCTAAAATTTCGTAAGGCGGGACCCTTACAAAAAATTAAAAAAAACGGACTTGCTTCAGCAGCACATTTCTGGTGCTGTAGTTGTATAAAATGTTTCAAAACGTCATCAGGAGTCCCGACACAACCTAAAAATAGAATAAAATGCATCGTTTACGAAAAAAAATTTTGCTAAAATTTCGTAAGGCGGGACCCTTACAAAAAATTCAAAAAAACGGACTTGCTTCAGCAGCACATTTCTGGTGCTGTAGTTGTATAAAATGTCTCAAAATGTCATCAGGAGTTCCGACACAACCTAAAAATAGAAGAAAATGCATCGTTTACGAAAAAAAATTTTTGCTAAAATTTCGTAAGGCGGGACCCTTACAAAAAAATTCAAAAAAACGGACTTGCTTCAGCAGCACATTTCTGCTGCTGTAGTTGTATAAAATGTCTCAAAACGTCATCAGGTGTCCCGACAACCTAAAAATAGAAGAAAATGCATCGTTTACGAAAAAAAATTTTTGCTAAAATTTCGTAAGGCGGGACCCTTACAAAAAATTCAAAAAAACGGACTTGCTTCAGCAGCACATTTCAGGTGCTGTAGTTGTATAAAATGTCTCAAAATGTCATCAGGAGTCCCGACACAACCTAAAAATAGAAAAAATGCATCGTTTACGAAAAAAAAATTTTGCTAAAATTTCGTAAGGCGGGACCCTTACAAAAAATTCAAAAAAACGGACTTGCTTCAGCAGCACATTTCTGATGCTGTAGTTGTATAAAATGTTTCAAAACGTCATCAGGGGTCCCGACACAACCTAAAAATAGAATAAAATGCATCGTTTACGAAAAAAATTTTTGCTAAAATTTCGTAAGGCGGGACCCTTACAAAAAATTCAAAAAAACGGACTTGCTTCAGCAGCACATTTCTGATGCTGTAGTTGTATAAAATGTTTCAAAACGTCATCAGGAGTCCCGACACAACCTAAAAATAGAATAAAATGCATCGTTTACGAAAAAAAATTTTGCTAAAATTTCGTAAGGCGGGACCCTTACAAAAAATTCAAAAAAACGGACTTGCTTCAGCAGCACATTTCTGGTGCTGTAGTTGTATAAAATGTTTCAAAACGTCATCAGGAGTCCCGACACAACCTAAAAATAGAATAAAATGCATCGTTTACGAAAAAAAATTTTGCTAAAATTTCGTAAGGCGGGACCCTTACAAAAAATTCAAAAAAACGGACTTGCTTCAGCAGCACATTTCTGATGCTGTAGTTGTATAAAATGTTTCAAAACGTCATCAGGAGTCCCGACACAACCTAAAAATAGAATAAAATGCATCGTTTACGAAAAAAAAATTTTGCTAAAATTTCGTAAGGCGGGACCCTTACAAAAAAATTCAAAAAAACGGACTTGCTTCAGCAGCACATTTCTGCTGCTGTAGTTGTATAAAATGTCTCAAAACGTCATCAGGTGTCCCGACAACCTAAAAATAGAATAAAATGCATCGTTTACGAAAAAAAATGTTGCTAAAATTTCGTAAGGCGGGACCCTTACAAAAAATTAAAAAAAACGGACTTGCTTCAGCAGCACATTTCTGGTGCTGTAGTTGTATAAAATGTTTCAAAACGTCATCAGGTGTCCCGACACAACCTAAAAATAGAACAAAATGCATCGTTAACGAAAAAAAAATTTTGCTAAAATTTCGTAAGGCGGGACCCTTACAAAAAATTCAAAAAAACGGACTTGCTTCAGCAGCACATTTCTGATGCTGTAGTTGTATAAAATGTTTCAAAACGTCATCAGGGGTCCCGACACAACCTAAAAATAGAATAAAATGCATCGTTTACGAAAAAAATTTTTGCTAAAATTTCGTAAGGCGGGACCCTTACAAAAAATTCAAAAAAACGGACTTGCTTCAGCAGCACATTTCTGATGCTGTAGTTGTATAAAATGTTTCAAAACGTCATCAGGAGTCCCGACACAACCTAAAAATAGAATAAAATGCATCGTTTACGAAAAAAATTTTGCTAAAATTTCGTAAGGCGGGACCCTTACAAAAAATTCAAAAAAACGGACTTGCTTCAGCAGCACATTTCTGGTGCTGTAGTTGTATAAAATGTTTCAAAACGTCATCAGGAGTCCCGACACAACCTAAAAATAGAATAAAATGCATCGTTTACGAAAAAAAATTTTGCTAAAATTTCGTAAGGCGGGACCCTTACAAAAAATTCAAAAAAACGGACTTGCTTCAGCAGCACATTTCTGATGCTGTAGTTGTATAAAATGTTTCAAAACGTCATCAGGAGTCCCGACACAACCTAAAAATAGAATAAAATGCATCGTTTACGAAAAAAAAATGTTGCTAAAATTTCGAAAGGCGGGACCGTTACAAAAAATTCAAAAAAACGGACTTGCTTCAGCAGCACATTTCTGGTGCTGTAGTTGTATAAAATGTCTCAAAACGTCATCAGGTGTCCCGACACAACCTAAAAATAGAAAAAAATGCATAGTTTACGGAAAACATTTTTTGCTAAAATTTCGTAAGGCGGGACCCTTACAAAAAATTCAAAAAAACGGACTTGCTTCAGCAGCACATTTCTGCTGCTGTAGTTGTATAAAATGTCTCAAAACGTCATCAGGTGTCCCGACACAACCTAAAAATAGAAAAAAATGCATAGTTTACGGAAAACATTTTTTGCTAAAATTTCGTAAGGCGGGACCCTTACAAAAAATTCAAAAAAACGGACTTGCTTCAGCAGCACATTTCTGATGCTGTAGTTGTATAAAATGTCTCAAAACGTCATCAGGTGTCCCGACACAACCTAAAAATAGAATAAAATGCATCGTTTACGAAAAAAATTTTTGCTAAAATTTCGTAAGGCGGGACCCTTACAAAAAATTCAAAAAAACGGACTTGCTTCAGCAGCACATTTCTGGTGCTGTAGTTGTATAAAATGTCTCAAAATGTCATCAGGAGTCCCGACACAACCTAAAAATAGAAGAAAATGCATCGTTTACGAAAAAAAAAATTTGCTAAAATTTCGTAAGGCGGGACCCTTACAAAAAATTCAAAAAAACGGACTTGCTTCAGCAGCACATTTCTGATGCTGTAGTTGTATAAAATGTTTCAAAACGTCATCAGGAGTCCCGACACAACCTAAAAATAGAATAAAATGCATCGTTTACGAAAAAAAATTTTGCTAAAATTTCGTAAGGCGGGACCCTTACAAAAAATTCAAAAAAACGGACTTGCTTCAGCAGCACATTTCTGGTGCTGTAGTTGTATAAAATGTCTCAAAATGTCATCAGGAGTCCCGACACAACCTAAAAATAGAAGAAAATGCATCGTTTACGGAAAAAAAATTTGCTAAAATTTCGTAAGGCGGGACCCTTACAAAAAATTCAAAAAAACGGACTTGCTTCAGCAGCACATTTCTGGTGCTGTAGTTGTATAAAATGTTTCAAAACGTCATCAGGAGTCCCGACACAACCTAAAAATAGAATAAAATGCATCGTTTACGGAAAAAAAATTTTGCTAAAATTTCGTAAGGCGGGACCCTTACAAAAAATTCAAAAAAACGGACTTGCTTCAGCAGCACATTTCTGGTGCTGTAGTTGTATAAAATGTCTCAAAATGTCATCAGGAGTCCCGACACAACCTAAAAATAGAAGAAAATGCATCGTTTACGAAAAAAAAATTTTGCTAAAATTTCGTAAGGCGGGACCCTTACAAAAAATTAAAAAAAACGGACTTGCTTCAGCAGCACATTTCTGCTGCTGTAGTTGTATAAAATGTCTCAAAATGTCATCAGGAGTCCCGACACAACCTAAAAATAGAAGAAAATGCATCGTTTACGAAAAAAAAAATTTGCTAAAATTTCGTAAGGCGGGACCCTTACAAAAAATTCAAAAAAACGGACTTGCTTCAGCAGCACATTTCTGATGCTGTAGTTGTATAAAATGTTTCAAAACGTCATCAGGAGTCCCGACACAACCTAAAAATAGAATAAAATGCATCGTTTACGAAAAAAAAATTTGCTAAAATTTCGTAAGGCGGGACCCTTACAAAAAATTCAAAAAAACGGACTTGCTTCAGCAGCACATTTCTGCTGCTGTAGTTGTATAAAATGTCTCAAAACGTCATCAGAAGTCCCGACACAACCTAAAAATAGAAAAAAATGCATAGTTTACGGAAAACATTTTTTGCTAAAATTTCGTAAGGCGGGACCCTAACAAAAAATTCAAAAAAACGGACTTGCT
This sequence comes from Nerophis lumbriciformis, assembly GCF_033978685.3. Classification (NCBI taxonomy): domain Eukaryota; kingdom Metazoa; phylum Chordata; class Actinopteri; order Syngnathiformes; family Syngnathidae; genus Nerophis; species Nerophis lumbriciformis. Next base: position 30,556,407 of record NC_084579.2, read on the forward strand.
TCAGCAGCACATTTCTGCTGCTGTAGTTGTATAAAATGTCTCAAAACGTCATCAGGTGTCCCGACACAACCTAAAAATAGAAGAAAATGCATCGTTTACGAAAAAAAAATTTTGCTAAAATTTCATAAGGCGGGACCCTTACAAAAAATTCAAAAAAACGGACTTGCTTCAGCAGCACATTTCTGATGCTGTAGTTGTATAAAATGTTTCAAAACGTCATCAGGAGTCCCGACACAACCTAAAAATAGAATAAAATGCATCGTTTACGAAAAAAAATTTTGCTAAAATTTCGTAAGGCGGGAGGGACCCTTACAAAAAATTCAAAAAAACGGACTTGCTTCAGCAGCACATTTCTGGTGCTGTAGTTGTATAAAATGTTTCAAAACGTCATCAGGAGTCCCGACACAACCTAAAAATAGAAGAAAATGCATCGTTTACGAAAAAAAATTTTTGCTAAAATTTCGTAAGGCGGGACCCTTACAAAAAATTCCAAAAAACGGACTTGCTTCAGCAGCACATTTCTGATGCTGTAGTTGTATAAAATGTTTCAAAACGTCATCAGGAGTCCCGACACAACCTAAAAATAGAATAAAATGCATCGTTTACGAAAAAAAATTTTGCTAAAATTTCGTAAGGCGGGACCCTTACAAAAAATTCAAAAAAACGGACTTGCTTCAGCAGCACATTTCTGGTGCTGTAGTTGTATAAAATGTCTCAAAATGTCATCAGGAGTCCCGACACAACCTAAAAATAGAAGAAAATGCATCGTTTACGAAAAAAAAATTTTGCTAAAATTTCGAAAGGCAGGACCCTTACAAAAAATTAAAAAAAAACGGACTTGCTTCAGCAGCACATTTCTGGTGCTGTAGTTGTATAAAATGTCTCAAAACGTCATCAGGTGTCCCGACACAACCTAAAAATAGAATAAAATGCATCGTTTACGAAAAAAAATTTTGCTAAAATTTCGTAAGGCGGGACCCTTACAAAAAATTCAAAAAAACGGACTTGCTTCAGCAGCACATTTCTGCTGCTGTAGTTGTATAAAATGTTTCAAAACGTCATCAGGAGTCCCGACACAACCTAAAAATAGAATAAAATGCATCGTTTACGAAAAAAAATTTTGCTAAAATTTCGTAAGGCTTGACCCTTACAAAAAATTCAAAAAAACTGACTTGCTTCAGCAGCACATTTCTGATGCTGTAGTTGTATAAAATGTTTCAAAACGTCATCAGGAGTCCCGACACAACCTAAAAATAGAATAAAATGCATCGTTTACGAAAAAAAATTTTGCTAAAATTTCGTAAGGCGGGACCCTTACAAAAAATTCAAAAAAACGGACTTGCTTCAGCAGCACATTTCTGCTGCTGTAGTTGTATAAAATGTCTCAAAATGTCATCAGGAGTCCCAACACAACCTAAAAATAGAAGAAAATGCATCGTTTACGAAAAAAAAATTTTGCTAAAATTTCGCAAGGCGGGACCCTTACAAAAAATTCAAAAAAACGGACTTGCTTCAGCAGCACATTTCTGATGCTGTAGTTGTATAAAATGTTTCAAAACGTCATCAGGAGTCCCGACACAACCTAAAAATAGAATAAAATGCATCGTTTACGAAAAAAAAATGTTGCTAAAATTTCGAAAGGCGGGACCCTTACAAAAAATTCAAAAAAACGGACTTGCTTCAGCAGCACATTTCTGGTGCTGTAGTTGTATACAATGTTTCAAAACGTCATCAGGAATCCCAAAACACAACCTAAAAATAGAATAAAATGCATCGTTTACGAAAAAAAATTTTGCTAAAATTTCGTGAGGCGGGACCCTTACAAAAAATTTAAAAAAACGGACTTGCTTCAGCAGCACATTTCTGGTGCTGTAGTTGTATAAAATGTTTCAAAACGTCATCAGGAGTCCCGACACAACCTAAAAATAGAATAAAATGCATCGTTTACGAAAAAAATTTTTGCTAAAATTTCGTAAGGCGGGACCCTTACAAAAAATTCAAAAAAACGGACTTGCTTCAGCAGCATATTTCTGGTGCTGTAGTTGTATAAAATGTCTCAAAATGTCATCAGGAGTCCCGACACAACCTAAAAATAGAAGAAAATGCATCGTTTACGAAAAAAAATGTTGCTAAAATTTCATAAGGCGGGATACAAAAAATTAAAAAAAACGGACTTGCTTCAGCAGCACATTTCTGGTGCTGTAGTTGTATAAAATGTCTCAAAATGTCATCAGGAGTCCCGACACAACCTAAAAATAGAATAAAATGCATCGTTTACGAAAAAAAATTTTGCTAAAATTTCGTAAGGTGGGACCCTTACAAAAAATTCAAAAAAACGGACTTGCTTCAGCAGCACATTTCTGGTGCTGTAGTTGTATAAAATGTTTCAAAACGTCATCAGGAGTCCCGACACAACCTAAAAATAGAATAAAATGCATCGTTTACGAAAAAAAATTTTGCTAAAATTTCGTAAGGCGGGACCCTTACAAAAAATTCAAAAAAAACGGACTTGCTTCAGCAGCACATTTCTGGTGCTGTAGTTGTATAAAATGTTTCAAAACGTCATCAGGAGTCCCGACACAACCTAAAAATAGAATAAAATGCATCGTTTACGAAAAAAAAATGTTGCTATAATTTCGTAAGGCGGGACCCTTACAAAAATTTCAAAAAATCGGACTTGCTTCAGCAGCACATTTCTGATGCTGTAGTTGTATAAAATGTTTCAAAACGTCATCAGGAGTCCCGACACAACCTAAAAATAGAAAAAAATGCATAGTTTACGGAAAACATTTTTTACTAAAATTTCGTAAGGCGGGACACTTACAAAAAATTCAAAAAAACGGACTTGCTTCAGCAGCACATTTCTGCTGCTGTAGTTGTATAAAATGTCTCAAAACGTCATCAGGTGTCCCGACACAACCTAAAAATAGAAGAAAATGCATCGTTTACGAAAAAAAATTTTTGCTAAAATTTCGTAAGGCGGGACCCTTACAAAAAATTCAAAAAAACGGACTTGCTTCAGCAGCACATTTCTGATGCTGTAGTTGTATAAAATGTCTCAAAATGTCATCAGGAGTCCCGACACAACCTAAAAATAGAATAAAATGCATCGTTTACGAAAAAAAAATGTTGCTAAAATTTCGAAAGGCGGGACCCTCACAAAAAATTCAAAAAAACGGACTTGCTTCAGCAGCACATTTCTTGTGCTGTAGTTGTATAAAATGTCTCAAAACGTCATCAGGAGTCCCGACACAACCTAAAAATAGAAAAAAATGCATCGTTTACGGAAAAAAATGTTTGCTAAAATTTCGTAAGGCGGGACCCTTACAAAAAATTCAAAAAAACGGACTTGCTTCAGCAGCACATTTCAGATGCTGTAGTTGTATAAAATGTCTCAAAATGTCATCAGGAGTCCCGACACAACCTAAAAATAGAAGAAAATGCATCGTTTACGGAAAAAATTTTTGCTAAAATTTCGTAAGGCGGGACCCTTACAAAAAATTCAAAAAAACGGACTTGCTTCAGCAGCACATTTCAGGTGCTGTAGTTGTATAAAATGTCTCAAAATGTCATCAGGAGTCCCGACACAACCTAAAAATAGAAGAAAATGCATCGTTTACGGAAAAAAATTTTGCTAAAATTTCGTAAGGCGGGACCCTTACAAAAAATTCAAAAAAACGGACTTGCTTCAGCAGCACATTTCTGCTGCTGTAGTTGTATAAAATGTTTCAAAACGTCATCAGGTGTCCCGACACAACCTAAAAATAGAATAAAATGCATCGTTTACGAAAAAAAATTTTGCTAAAATTTCGTAAGGCGGGACCCTTACAAAAAATTCAAAAAAACGGACTTGCTTCAGCAGCACATTTCTGCTGCTGTAGTTGTATAAAATGTCTCAAAACGTCATCAGGTGTCCCGACACAACCTAAAAATAGAATAAAATGCATCGTTTACGGAAAAAAATGTTTGCTAAAATTTCTTCAGGCGGGACCCTTACAAAAAATTCAAAAAAACGGACTTGCTTCAGCAGCACATTTCTGCTGCTGTAGTTGTATAAAATGTCTCAAAATGTCATCAGGAGTCCCGACACAACCTAAAAAAAGAAGAAAATGCATCGTTTACGAAAAAAAAAATTTGTTAAAATTTCGTAAGGCGGGACCCTTACAAAAAATTAAAAAAAAACGGACTTGCTTCAGCAGCACATTTCAGGTGCTGTAGTTGTATAAAATGTCTCAAAATGTCATCAGGAGTCCCGACACAACCTAAAAATAGAAGAAAATGCATCGTTTACGAAAAAAAAATGTTGCTAAAATTTCGTAAGGCGGGACCCTTACAAAAAATTCAAAAAAACAGACTTGCTTCAGCAGCACATTTCTGCTGCTGTAGTTGTATAAAATGTTTCAAAACGTCATCAGGTGTCCCGACACAACCTAAAAATAGAATAAAATGCATTGTTTACGAAAAAAAATTTTGCTAAAATTTCGTAAGGCGGGACCCTTACAAAAAATTCAAAAAAACGGACTTGCTTCAGCAGCACATTTCTGGTGCTGTAGTTGTATAAAATGTCTCAAAACGTCATCAGGAGTCCCGACACAACCTAAAAATAGAATAAAATGCATCGTTTACGAAAAAAAATTTTGCTAAAATTTCGTAAGGCGGGACCCTTACAAAAAATTAAAAAAAACGGACTTGCTTCAGCAGCACATTTCAGGTGCTGTAGTTGTATAAAATGTCTCAAAACGTCATCAGGTGTCCCGACACAACCTAAAAATACAAGAAAATGCATCGTTTACGAAAAAAAATTTTTGCTAAAATTTCGTAAGGCGGGACCCTTACAAAAAATTCAAAAAAACGGACTTGCTTCAGCAGCACATTTCAGGTGCTGTAGTTGTATAAAATGTCTCAAAATGTCATCAGGAGTCCCGACACAACCTAAAAATAGAATAAAATGCATCGTTTACGAAAAAAAAATGTTGCTAAAATTTCGAAAGGTGGGACCCTTACAAAAAATTCAAAAAAACGGACTTGCTTCAGCAGCACATTTCTGATGCTGTAGTTGTATAAAATGTTTCAAAACGTCATCAGGAGTCCCGACACAACCTAAAAATAGAATTAAATGCATCGTTTACGAAAATTTTTTTTCTAAAATTTCGTAAGGCGGGACCCTTACAAAAAATTCAAAAAAACGGACTTGCTTCAGCAGCACATTTCTGGTGCTGTAGTTGTATAAAATGTCTCAAAACGTCATCAGGTGTCCCGACACAACCTAAAAATAGAAAAAAATGCATAGTTTACGGAAAACATTTTTGGCAAAAATTTCGTAAGGCGGGACCCTTACAAAAAATTCAAAAAAACGGACTTGCTTCAGCAGCACATTTCTGGTGCTGTAGTTGTATAAAATGTCTCAAAATGTCATCAGGAGTCCCGACACAACCTAAAAATAGAATAAAATGCATCGTTTACGAAAAAAAAATGTTGCTAAAATTTCGTAAGGCGGGACCCTTAAAAAAAAATTCAAAAAAACGGACTTGCTTCAGCAGCACATTTCTGATGCTGTAGTTGTATAAAATGTTTCAAAATGTCATCAGGTGTCCCGACACAACCTAAAAATAGAAAAAAATGCATAGTTTACGGAAAACATTTTTTGCTAAAATTTCGTAAGGCGGGACCCTTACAAAAAATTCAAAAAAACGGACTTGCTTCAGCAGCACATTTCTGATGCTGTAGTTGTATAAAATGTTTCAAAACGTCATCAGGAGTCCCGACACAACCTAAAAATAGAATAAAATGCATCGTTTACGAAAAAAAATGTTGCTAAAATTTCGTAAGGCGGGACCCTACAAAAAATTCAAAAAACCGGACTTGCTTCAGCAGCACATTTCTGGTGCTGTAGTTGTATAAAATGTCTCAAAACGTCATCAGGAGTCCCGACACAACCTAAAAATAGAATAAAATGCATCGTTTACGAAAAAAAATTTTGCTAAAATTTCGTAAGGCGGGACCCTACAAAAAATTCAAAAAACGGACTTGCTTCAGCAGCACATTTCTGGTGCTGTAGTTGTATAAAATGTCTCAAAACGTCATCAGGAGTCCCGACACAACCTAAAAATAGAATAAAATGCATCGTTTACGAAAAAAAAATGTTGCTAAAATTTCGTAAGGCGGGACCCTTACAAAAAATTCAAAAAAACGGACTTGCTTCAGCAGCACATTTCTGCTGCTGTGGTTGTATAAAATGTCTCAAAACGTCATCAGGTGTCCCGACACAACCTAAAAATAGAAGAAAATGCATAGTTTACGGCAAAAAAATGTTTGCTAAAATTTCGTAAGGCGGGACCCTTACAAAAAATGCAAAAAAACGGACTTGCTTCAGCAGCACATTTCTGGTGCTGTAGTTGTATAAAATGTCTCAAAATGTCATCAGGAGTCACGACACAACCTAAAAATAGAAAAAAATGTATAGTTTACGGAAAACATTTTTTGCTAAAATTTCGTAAGGCGGGACCCTTACAAAAATTTCAAAAAAACGGACTTGCTTCAGCAGCACATTTCTGGTGCTGTAGTTGTATAAAATGTCTCAAAACGTCATCAGGTGTCCCGACACAACCTAAAAATAGAATAAAATGCATCGTTTACGGAAAAAAAATGTTGCTAAAATTTCGTAAGGCGGGACACTTACAAAAAATTAAAAAAAACGGACTTGCTTCAGCAGCACATTTCTGCTGCTGTAGTTGTATAAAATGTCTCAAAACGTCATCAGGAGTCCCGACACAACCTAAAAATAGAAAAAAATGCATAGTTTTTACGGAAAACATTTTTTGGTAAAATTTCGTAAGGCGGGACCCTTACAAAAAATTCAAAAAAACGGACTTGCTTCAGCAGCACATTTCTGGTGCTGTAGTTGTATAAAATGTCTCAAAACGTCATCAGGTGTCCCGACACAACCTAAAAATAGAAGAAAATGCATCCTTTACGAAAAAAAAAATTTGCTAAAATTTCGTAAGGCGGGACCCTTACAAAAAATTCAAAAAAACGGACTTGCTTCAGCAGCACATTTCTGCTGCTGTAGTTGTATAAAATGTCTCAAAACGTCATCAGGTGTCCCGACACAACCTAAAAATAGAAGAAAATGCATCGTTTACGAAAAAAAAAATTTGCTAAAATTTCGTAAGGCGGGACCCTTACAAAAAATTCAAAAAAACGGACTTGCTTCAGCAGCACATTTCTGATGCTGTAGTTGTATAAAATGTTTCAAAACGTCATCAGGAGTCCCGACACAACCTAAAAATAGAAGGAAATGCATCGTTTACGAAAAAAAAATGTTGCTAAAATTTCGAAAGGCGGAACCCTTACAAAAAATTCAAAAAAACGGACTTGCTTCAGCAGCACATTTCTGCTGCTGTAGTTGTATAAAATGTCTCAAAATGTCATCAGGAGTCCCGACACAACCTAAAAATAGAAGAAAATGCATCGTTTACGAAAAAAAAAATTTGCTAAAATTACAAAAAATTCAAAAAAACGGACTTGCTTCAGCAGCACATTTCTGGTGCTGTAGTTGTATAAAATGTCTCAAAATGTCATCAGGAGTCCCGACACAACCTAAAAATAGAAGAAAATGCATCGTTTACGAAAAAAAAATTTTGCTAAAATTTCGAAAGGCGGGACCCTCACAAAAAATTCAAAAAAACGGACTTGCTTCAGCAGCACATTTCTTGTGCTGTAGTTGTATAAAATGTCTCAAAATGTCATCAGGAGTCCCGACACAACCTAAAAATAGAATAAAATGCATCGTTTACGAAAAAAAATGTTGCTAAAATTTCGAAAGGCGGGACCCTTACAAAAAATTCAAAAAAACGGACTTGCTTCAGCAGCACATTTCTGCTGCTGTAGTTGTATAAAATGTCTCAAAACGTCATCAGGTGTCCCGACACAACCTAAAAATAGAAGAAAATGCATAGTTTACGGAAAACATTTTTTGCTAAAATTTCGTAAGGCGGGACCCTTACAAAAAATTCAAAAAAACGGACTTGCTTCAGCAGCACATTTCTACTGCTGTAGTTGTATAAAATGTCTCAAAACGTCATCAGGTGTCCCGACACAACCTAAAAATAGAAGAAAATGCATCGTTTACGAAAAAAAAATTTTGCTAAAATTTCGTAAGGCGGGACCCTTACAAAAAATTCAAAAAAACGGACTTGCTTCAGCAGCACATTTCTGGTGCTGTAGTTGTATAAAATGTCTCAAAATGTCATCAGGAGTCCCGACACAACCTAAAAATAGAAGAAAATGCATCGTTTACGAAAAAAATTTTTGCTAAAATTTCGTAAGGCGGGGACCCTTACAAAAAATTCAAAAAAACGGACTTGCTTCAGCAGCACATTTCTGGTGCTGTAGTTGTATAAAATGTCTCAAAATGTCATCAGGAGTCCAGACACAACCTAAAAATAGAATAAAATGCATCGTTTACGAAAAAAAAATGTTGCTAAAATTTCGAAAGGCGGGACCCTTACAAAAAATTCAAAAAAACGGACTTGCTTCAGCAGCACATTTCTGATGCTGTAGTTGTATAAAATGTTTCAAAACGTCATCAGGAGTCCCGACACAACCTAAAAATAGAATAAAATGCATCGTTTACGAAAAAAAATTTTGCTAAAATTTCGTAAGGCGGGACCCTTACAAAAAATTCAAAAAAACGGACTTGCTTCAGCAGCACATTTCTGGTGCTGTAGTTGTGTAAAATGTCTCAAAACGTCATCAGGAGTCCCGACACAACCTAAAAATAGAATAAAATGCATCGTTTACGAAAAAAAAATGTTGCTAAAATTTCGAAAGGCGGGACCCTTACAAAAAATTCGAAAAAAACGGACTTGCTTCAGCAGCACATTTCTGATGCTGTAGTTGTATAAAATGTTTCAAAACGTCATCAGGAGTCCCGACACAACCTAAAAATAGAAAAATTTGCATCGTTTACGAAAAAAAATTTTGCTAAAATTTCGTAAGGCGGGACCCTTACAAAAAATTCAAAAAAACGGACTTGCTTCAGCAGCACATTTCTGCTGCTGTAGTTGTATAAAATGTCTCAAAATGTCATCAGGAGTCCCGACACAACCTAAAAATAGAATAAAATGCATCGTTTACGAAAAAAAAATGTTGCTAAAATTTCGTAAGGCGGGACCCTTACAAAAAAATTCAAAAAAACGGACTTGCTTCAGCAGCACATTTCTGATGCTGTAGTTGTATAAAATGTTTCAAAACGTCATCAGGAGTCCCAAAACACAACCTAAAAATAGAAAAAAATGCATAGTTTACGGAAAACATTTTTTGCTAAAATTTCGTAAGGCGGGACCCTTACAAAAAATTCAAAAAAACGGACTTGCTTCAGCAGCACATTTCTGATGCTGTAGTTGTATAAAATGTTTCAAAACGTCATCAGGAGTCCCGACACAACCTAAAAATAGAATAAAATGCATCGTTTACGAAAAAAAATGTTGCTAAAATTTCGTAAGGCGGGACCCTACAAAAAATTCAAAAAACCGGACTTGCTTCAGCAGCACATTTCTGGTGCTGTAGTTGTATAAAATGTCTCAAAACGTCATCAGGAGTCCCGACACAACCTAAAAATAGAATAAAATGCATCGTTTACGAAAAAAAAATTTTGCTAAAATTTCGTAAGGCGGGACCCTACAAAAAATTCAAAAAAACGGACTTGCTTCAGCAGCACATTTCTGGTGCTGTAGTTGTATAAAATGTCTCAAAACGTCATCAGGAGTCCCGACACAACCTAAAAATAGAATAAAATGCATCGTTTACGAAAAAAAATTTTGCTAAAATTTCGTAAGGCGGGACCCTACAAAAAATTCAAAAAAACGGACTTGCTTCAGCAGCACATTTCTGGTGCTGTAGTTGTATAAAATGTCTCAAAACGTCATCAGGAGTCCCGACACAACCTAAAAATAGAATAAAATGCATCGTTTACGAAAAAAAAATTTTGCTAAAATTTCGTAAGGCGGGACCCTTACAAAAAATGCAAAAAAACGGACTTGCTTCAGCAGCACATTTCTGCTGCTGTAGTTGTATAAAATGTCTCAAAACGTCATCAGGTGTCCCGACACAACCTAAAAATAGAAGAAAATGCATAGTTTACGGCAAAAAAATGTTTGCTAAAATTTCGTAAGGCGGGACCCTTACAAAAAATGCAAAAAAACGGACTTGCTTCAGCAGCACATTTCTGGTGCTGTAGTTGTATAAAATGTCTCAAAACGTCATCAGGTGTCCCGACACAACCTAAAAATAGAAGAAAATGCATCCTTTACGAAAAAAAAAATTTGCTAAAATTTCGTAAGGCGGGACCCTTACAAAAAATTCAAAAAAACGGACTTGCTTCAGCAGCACATTTCTGCTGCTGTAGTTGTATAAAATGTCTCAAAACGTCATCAGGTGTCCCGACACAACCTAAAAATAGAAGAAAATGCATCGTTTACGAAAAAAAAAATTTGCTAAAATTTCGTAAGGCGGGACCCTTACAAAAAATTCAAAAAAACGGACTTGCTTCAGCAGCACATTTCTGATGCTGTAGTTGTATAAAATGTTTCAAAACGTCATCAGGAGTCCCGACACAACCTAAAAATAGAAGGAAATGCATCGTTTACGAAAAAAAAATGTTGCTAAAATTTCGAAAGGCGGAACCCTTACAAAAAATTCAAAAAAACGGACTTGCTTCAGCAGCACATTTCTGCTGCTGTAGTTGTATAAAATGTCTCAAAACGTCATCAGGTGTCCCGACACAACCTAAAAATAGAAGAAAATGCATCGTTTACGAAAAAAAAATTTTGCTAAAATTTCGAAAGGCGGGACCCTCACAAAAAATTCAAAAAAACGGACTTGCTTCAGCAGCACATTTCTTGTGCTGTAGTTGTATAAAATGTCTCAAAATGTCATCAGGAGTCCCGACACAACCTAAAAATAGAATAAAATGCATCGTTTACGAAAAAAAATGTTGCTAAAATTTCGAAAGGCGGGACCCTTACAAAAAATTCAAAAAAACGGACTTGCTTCAGCAGCACATTTCTGCTGCTGTAGTTGTATAAAATGTCTCAAAACGTCATCAGGTGTCCCGACACAACCTAAAAATAGAAGAAAATGCATAGTTTACGGAAAACATTTTTTGCTAAAATTTCGTAAGGCGGGACCCTTACAAAAAATTCAAAAAAACGGACTTGCTTCAGCAGCACATTTCTACTGCTGTAGTTGTATAAAATGTCTCAAAACGTCATCAGGTGTCCCGACACAACCTAAAAATAGAAGAAAATGCATCGTTTACGAAAAAAAAATTTTGCTAAAATTTCGTAAGGCGGGACCCTTACAAAAAATTCAAAAAAACGGACTTGCTTCAGCAGCACATTTCTGGTGCTGTAGTTGTATAAAATGTCTCAAAACGTCATCAGGTGTCCCGACACAACCTAAAAACAGAAGAAAATGCATAGTTTACGGAAAAAATATTTTGCTAAAAATTTGTAAGGCGGGACCCTTACAAAAAATTCAAAAAAACGGACTTGCTTCAGCAGCACATTTCTGGTGCTGTAGTTGTATAAAATGTTTCAAAACGTCATCAGGAGTCCCGACACAACCTAAAAATAGAATAAAATGCATCGTTTACGAAAAAAATTTTTGCTAAAATTTCGTAAGGCGGGACCCTTACAAAAAATTCAAAAAAACGGACTTGCTTCAGCAGCACATTTCTGGTGCTGTAGTTGTATAAAATGTCTCAAAATGTCATCAGGAGTCCCGACACAACCTAAAAATAGAAGAAAATGCATCGTTTACGAAAAAAATTTTTGCTAAAATTTCGTAAGGCGGGGACCCTTACAAAAAATTCAAAAAAACGGACTTGCTTCAGCAGCACATTTCTGGTGCTGTAGTTGTATAAAATGTCTCAAAATGTCATCAGGAGTCCAGACACAACCTAAAAATAGAATAAAATGCATCGTTTACGAAAAAAAAATGTTGCTAAAATTTCGAAAGGCGGGACCCTTACAAAAAATTCAAAAAAACGGACTTGCTTCAGCAGCACATTTCTGATGCTGTAGTTGTATAAAATGTTTCAAAACGTCATCAGGAGTCCCGACACAACCTAAAAATAGAATAAAATGCATCGTTTACGAAAAAAAATTTTGCTAAAATTTCGTAAGGCGGGACCCTTACAAAAAATTCAAAAAAACGGACTTGCTTCAGCAGCACATTTCTGGTGCTGTAGTTGTGTAAAATGTCTCAAAACGTCATCAGGAGTCCCGACACAACCTAAAAATAGAATAAAATGCATCGTTTACGAAAAAAAAATGTTGCTAAAATTTCGAAAGGCGGGACCCTTACAAAAAATTCGAAAAAAACGGACTTGCTTCAGCAGCACATTTCTGATGCTGTAGTTGTATAAAATGTTTCAAAACGTCATCAGGAGTCCCGACACAACCTAAAAATAGAAAAATTTGCATCGTTTACGAAAAAAAATTTTGCTAAAATTTCGTAAGGCGGGACCCTTACAAAAAATTCAAAAAAACGGACTTGCTTCAGCAGCACATTTCTGCTGCTGTAGTTGTATAAAATGTCTCAAAACGTCATCAGGTGTCCCGACACAACCTAAAAATAGAAAAAAATGCATAGTTTACGGAAAACATTTTTGGCAAAAATTTCGTAAGGCGGGACCCTTACAAAAAATTCAAAAAAACGGACTTGCTTCAGCAGCACATTTCTGGTGCTGTAGTTGTATAAAATGTCTCAAAATGTCATCAGGAGTCCCGACACAACCTAAAAATAGAATAAAATGCATCGTTTACGAAAAAAAAATGTTGCTAAAATTTCGTAAGGCAGGACCCTTACAAAAAAATTCAAAAAAACGGACTTGCTTCAGCAGCACATTTCTGATGCTGTAGTTGTATAAAATGTTTCAAAACGTCATCAGGAGTCCCAAAACACAACCTAAAAATAGAAAAAAATGCATAGTTTACGGAAAACATTTTTTGCTAAAATTTCGTAAGGCGGGACCCTTACAAAAAATTCAAAAAAACGGACTTGCTTCAGCAGCACATTTCTGATGCTGTAGTTGTATAAAATGTTTCAAAACGTCATCAGGAGTCCCGACACAACCTAAAAATAGAATAAAATGCATCGTTTACGAAAAAAAATGTTGCTAAAATTTCGTAAGGCGGGACCCTACAAAAAATTCAAAAAACCGGACTTGCTTCAGCAGCACATTTCTGGTGCTGTAGTTGTATAAAATGTCTCAAAACGTCATCAGGAGTCCCGACACAACCTAAAAATAGAATAAAATGCATCGTTTACGAAAAAAAAATTTTGCTAAAATTTCGTAAGGCGGGACCCTTACAAAAAATTCAAAAAAACGGACTTGCTTCAGCAGCACATTTCTGGTGCTGTAGTTGTATAAAATGTCTCAAAACGTCATCAGGAGTCCCGACACAACCTAAAAATAGAATAAAATGCATCGTTTACGAAAAAAAATTTTGCTAAAATTTCGTAAGGCGGGACCCTACAAAAAATTCAAAAAAACGGACTTGCTTCAGCAGCACATTTCTGGTGCTGTAGTTGTATAAAATGTCTCAAAACGTCATCAGGAGTCCCGACACAACCTAAAAATAGAATAAAATGCATCGTTTACGAAAAAAAAATTTTGCTAAAATTTCGTAAGGCGGGACCCTTACAAAAAATGCAAAAAAACGGACTTGCTTCAGCAGCACATTTCTGCTGCTGTAGTTGTATAAAATGTCTCAAAACGTCATCAGGTGTCCCGACACAACCTAAAAATAGAAGAAAATGCATAGTTTACGGCAAAAAAATGTTTGCTAAAATTTCGTAAGGCGGGACCCTTACAAAAAATGCAAAAAAACGGACTTGCTTCAGCAGCACATTTCTGGTGCTGTAGTTGTATAAAATGTCTCAAAATGTCATCAGGAGTCACGACACAACCTAAAAATAGAAAAAAATGCATAGTTTACGGAAAACATTTTTTGCTAAAATTTCGTAAGGTGGGACCCTTACAAAAATTTCAAAAAAACGGACTTGCTTCAGCAGCACATTTCTGCTGCTGTAGTTGTATAAAATGTCTCAAAACGTCATCAGGTGTCCCGACACAACCTAAAAATAGAATAAAATGCATCGTTTACGGAAAAAAAATGTTGCTAAAATTTCGTAAGGCGGGACACTTACAAAAAATTCAAAAAAACGGACTTGCTTCAGCAGCACATTTCTGCTGCTGTAGTTGTATAAAATGTCTCAAAACGTCATCAGGAGTCCCGACACAACCTAAAAATAGAAAAAAATGCATAGTTTTTACGGAAAACATTTTTTGGTAAAATTTCGTAAGGCGGGACCCTTACAAAAAATTCAAAAAAACGGACTTGCTTCAGCAGCACATTTCTGATGCTGTAGTTGTATAAAATGTTTCAAAACGTCATCAGGAGTCCCGACACAACCTAAAAATAGAAGAAAATGCATCGTTTACGAAAAAAAAATGTTGCTAAAATTTCGAAAGGCGGGACCCTTACAAAAAATTCAAAAAAACGGACTTGCTTCAGCAGCACATTTCTGCTACTGTAGTTGTATAAAATGTCTCAAAACGTCATCAGGTGTCCCGACACAACCTAAAAATAGAAGAAAATGCATCGTTTACGAAAAAAAAAATTTGGTAAAATTACAAAAAATTCAAAAAAATGGACTTGCTTCAGCAGCACATTTCTGGTGCTATAGTTGTATAAAATGTCTCAAAACGTCATCAGGAGTCCCGACACAACCTAAAAATAGAAAAAATTGCATAGTTTACGGAAAACATTTTTTGCTAAAATTTCGTAAGGCGGGACCCTTACAAAAAATTCAAAAAAACGGACTTGCTTCAGCAGCACATTTCTGGTGCTGTAGTTGTATAAAATGTCTCAAAACGTCATCAGGTGTCCCGACACAACCTAAAAATAGAAAAAAATGCATAGTTTACGGAAAACATTTTTTGCTAAAATTTCGTAAGGCGGGACCCTTACAAAAAATTCAAAAAAACGGACTTGCTTCAGCAGCACATTTCTGGTGCTGTAGTTGTATAAAATGTTTCAAAACGTCATCAGGAGTCCCGACACAACCTAAAAATAGAATAAAATGCATCGTTTACGAAAAAAAATTTTGCTAAAATTTCGTAAGGCGGGACCCTTACAAAAAATTCAAAAAAACGGACTTGCTTCAGCAGCACATTTCTGGTGCTGTAGTTGTATAAAATGTCTCAAAATGTCATCAGGAGTCCCGACACAACCTAAAAATAGAAAAAAATGCATCGTTTACGAAAAAAAAATTTTGCTAAAATTTCGAAAGGCGGGACCCTCACAAAAAATTCAAAAAAACGGACTTGCTTCAGCAGCACATTTCTTGTGCTGTAGTTGTATAAAATGTCTCAAAATGTCATCAGGAGTCCCGACACAACCTAAAAATAGAATAAAATGCATCGTTTACGGAAAAAAATGTTGCTAAAATTTCGAAAGGCGGGACCCTTACAAAAAATTCAAAAAAACGGACTTGCTTCAGCAGCACATTTCTGGTGCTGTAGTTGTATAAAATGTCTCAAAACGTCATCAGGTGTCCCGACACAACCTAAAAATAGAAGAAAATGCATAGTTTACGGAAAACATTTTTTGCTAAAATTTCGTAAGGCGGGACCCTTACAAAAAATTCAAAAAAACGGACTTGCTTCAGCAGCACATTTCTACTGCTGTAGTTGTATAAAATGTCTCAAAACGTCATCAGGTGTCCCGACACAACCTAAAAATAGAAGAAAATGCATCGTTTACGAAAAAAAAATTTTGCTAAAATTTCGTAAGGCGGGACCCTTACAAAAAATTCAAAAAAACGGACTTGCTTCAGCAGCACATTTCTGGTGCTGTAGTTGTATAAAATGTCTCAAAACGTCATCAGGTGTCCCGACACAACCTAAAAACAGAAGAAAATGCATAGTTTACGGAAAAAATATTTTGCTAAAAATTTGTAAGGCGGGACCCTTACAAAAAATTCAAAAAAACGGACTTGCTTCAGCAGCACATTTCTGGTGCATTAGTTGTATAAAATGTTTCAAAACGTCATCAGGAGTCCCGACACAACCTAAAAATAGAAGAAAATGCATCGTTTACGAAAAAAAATTTTGCTAAAATTTCGTAAGGCGGGACCCTTACAAAAAATTCAAAAAAACGGACTTGCTTCAGCAGCACATTTCTGGTGCTGTAGTTGTATAAAATGTCTCAAAATGTCATCAGGAGTCCAGACACAACCTAAAAATAGAATAAAATGCATCGTTTACGAAAAAAAAATGTTGCTAAAATTTCGAAAGGCGGGACCCTTACAAAAAATTCAAAAAAACGGACTTGCTTCAGCAGCACATTTCTGATGCTGTAGTTGTATAAAATGTTTCAAAACGTCATCAGGAGTCCCGACACAACCTAAAAATAGAATAAAATGCATCGTTTACGAAAAAAAATTTTGCTAAAATTTCGTAAGGCAGGACCCTTACAAAAAATTCAAAAAAACAGACTTGCTTCAGCAGCACATTTCTGGTGCTGTAGTTGTGTAAAATGTCTCAAAACGTCATCAGGAGTCCCGACACAACCTAAAAATAGAATAAAATGCATTGTTTACGAAAAAAAAATGTTGCTAAAATTTCGAAAGGCGGGACCCTTACAAAAAATTCGAAAAAAACGGACTTGCTTCAGCAGCACATTTCTGCTGCTGTAGTTGTATAAAATGTTTCAAAACGTCATCAGGAGTCCCGACACAACCTAAAAATAGAAAAATTTGCATCGTTTACGAAAAAAAATTTTGCTAAAATTTCGTAAGGCGGGACCCTTACAAAAAATTCAAAAAAACGGACTTGCTTCAGCAGCACATTTCTGGTGCTGTAGTTGTATAAAATGTCTCAAAATGTCATCAGGAGTCCCGACATAACCTAAAAATAGAATAAAATGCATCGTTTACGAAAAAAAAATGTTGCTAAAATTTCGAAAGGTGGGACCCTTACAAAAAATTCAAAAAAACGGACTTGCTTCAGCAGCACATTTCTGGTGCTGTAGTTGTATAAAATGTTTCAAAACGTCATCAGGAGACCCGACACAACCTAAAAATAGAATAAAATGCATCGTTTACGAAAAAAAAATGTTGCTAAAATTTCGAAAGGCGGGACCCTTACAAAAAATTCAAAAAAACGGACTTGCTTCAGCAGCACATTTCTGCTGCTGTAGTTGTATAAAATGTTTCAAAACGTCATCAGGAGTCCCGACACAACCTAAAAATAGAATAAAATGCATCGTTTACGAAAAAAATTTTGCTAAAATTTCGTAAGGCGGGACCCTTACAAAAAATTCAAAAAAACGGACTTGCTTCAGCAGCACATTTCTGCTGCTGTAGTTGTATAAAATGTCTCAAAACGTCATCAGGTGTCCCGACACAACCTAAAAATAGAATAAAATGCATCGTTTACGAAAAAAAATTTTGCTAAAATTTCGTAAGGCGGGACCCCTACAAAAAATTCAAAAAACCGGACTTGCTTCAGCAGCACATTTCTGGTGCTGTAGTTGTATAAAATGTCTCAAAATGTCATCAGGAGTCCCGACACAACCTAAAAATAGAATAAAATGCATCGTTTACGAAAAAAAATTTTGCTAAAATTTCGTAAGGCGGGACCCTTACAAAAAATTCAAAAAAACGGACTTGCTTCAGCAGCACATTTCTGGTGCTGTAGTTGTATAAAATGTCTCAAAATGTCATCAGGAGTCCCGACACAACCTAAAAATAGAAAAAAATGCATCGTTTACGAAAAAAAATTTTGCTAAAATTTCGTAAGGCGGGACCCTTACAAAAAATTCAAAAAAACGGACTTGCTTCAGCAGCACATTTCTGGTGCTGTAGTTGTATAAAATGTCTCAAAATGTCATCAGGAGTCCCGACACAACCTAAAAATAGAAGAAAATGCATCGTTTACGAAAAAAATTTTTGCTAAAATTTCGTAAGGCGGGACCCTTACAAAAAATTCAAAAAAACGGACTTGCTTCAGCAGCACATTTCTGGTGCTGTAGTTGTATAAAATGTCTCAAAATGTCATCAGGAGTCCAGACACAACCTAAAAATAGAATAAAATGCATCGTTTACGAAAAAAAAATGTTGCTAAAATTTCGAAAGGCGGGACCCTTACAAAAAATTCAAAAAAACGGACTTGCTTCAGCAGCACATTTCTGATGCTGTAGTTGTATAAAATGTTTCAAAACGTCATCAGGAGTCCCGACACAACCTAAAAATAGAATAAAATGCATCGTTTACGAAAAAAAATTTTGCTAAAATTTCGTAAGGCGGGACCCTTACAAAAAATTCAAAAAAACAGACTTGCTTCAGCAGCACATTTCTGGTGCTGTAGTTGTGTAAAATGTCTCAAAACGTCATCAGGAGTCCCGACACAACCTAAAAATAGAATAAAATGCATTGTTTACGAAAAAAAAATGTTGCTAAAATTTCGAAAGGCGGGACCCTTACAAAAAATTCGAAAAAAACGGACTTGCTTCAGCAGCACATTTCTGATGCTGTAGTTGTATAAAATGTTTCAAAACGTCATCAGGAGTCCCGACACAACCTAAAAATAGAAAAATTTGCATCGTTTACGAAAAAAAATTTTGCTAAAATTTCGTAAGGCGGGACCCTTACAAAAAATTCAAAAAAACGGACTTGCTTCAGCAGCACATTTCTGGTGCTGTAGTTGTATAAAATGTCTCAAAATGTCATCAGGAGTCCCGACATAACCTAAAAATAGAATAAAATGCATCGTTTACGAAAAAAAAATGTTGCTAAAATTTCGAAAGGTGGGACCCTTACAAAAAATTCAAAAAAACGGACTTGCTTCAGCAGCACATTTCTGGTGCTGTAGTTGTATAAAATGTTTCAAAACGTCATCAGGAGACCCGACACAACCTAAAAATAGAATAAAATGCATCGTTTACGAAAAAAAAATGTTGCTAAAATTTCGAAAGGCGGGACCCTTACAAAAAATTCAAAAAAACGGACTTGCTTCAGCAGCACATTTCTGCTGCTGTAGTTGTATAAAATGTTTCAAAACGTCATCAGGAGTCCCGACACAACCTAAAAATAGAATAAAATGCATCGTTTACGAAAAAAATTTTGCTAAAATTTCGTAAGGCGGGACCCTTACAAAAAATTCAAAAAAACGGACTTGCTTCAGCAGCACATTTCTGCTGCTGTAGTTGTATAAAATGTCTCAAAACGTCATCAGGTGTCCCGACACAACCTAAAAATAGAATAAAATGCATCGTTTACGAAAAAAAATTTTGCTAAAATTTCGTAAGGCGGGACCCCTACAAAAAATTCAAAAAACCGGACTTGCTTCAGCAGCACATTTCTGGTGCTGTAGTTGTATAAAATGTCTCAAAATGTCATCAGGAGTCCCGACACAACCTAAAAATAGAATAAAATGCATCGTTTACGAAAAAAAATTTTGCTAAAATTTCGTAAGGCGGGACCCTTACAAAAAATTCAAAAAAACGGACTTGCTTCAGCAGCACATTTCTGGTGCTGTAGTTGTATAAAATGTCTCAAAATGTCATCAGGAGTCCCGACACAACCTAAAAATAGAAAAAAATGCATCGTTTACGAAAAAAAAATTTTGCTAAAATTTCGAAAGGCGGGACCCTCACAAAAAATTCAAAAAAACGGACTTGCTTCAGCAGCACATTTCTTGTGCTGTAGTTGTATAAAATGTCTCAAAATGTCATCAGGAGTCCCGACACAACCTAAAAATAGAATAAAATGCATCGTTTACGGAAAAAAATGTTGCTAAAATTTCGAAAGGCGGGACCCTTACAAAAAATTCAAAAAAACGGACTTGCTTCAGCAGCACATTTCTGCTGCTGTAGTTGTATAAAATGTCTCAAAACGTCATCAGGAGTCCCGACACAACCTAAAAATAGAAAAAAATGCATAGTTTTTACGGAAAACATTTTTTGGTAAAATTTCGTAAGGCGGGACCCTTACAAAAAATTCAAAAAAACGGACTTGCTTCAGCAGCACATTTCTGATGCTGTAGTTGTATAAAATGTTTCAAAACGTCATCAGGAGTCCCGACACAACCTAAAAATAGAAGAAAATGCATCGTTTACGAAAAAAAAATGTTGCTAAAATTTCGAAAGGCGGGACCCTTACAAAAAATTCAAAAAAACGGACTTGCTTCAGCAGCACATTTCTGCTACTGTAGTTGTATAAAATGTCTCAAAACGTCATCAGGTGTCCCGACACAACCTAAAAATAGAAGAAAATGCATCGTTTACGAAAAAAAAAATTTGCTAAAATTACAAAAAATTCAAAAAAATGGACTTGCTTCAGCAGCACATTTCTGGTGCTATAGTTGTATAAAATGTCTCAAAACGTCATCAGGAGTCCCGACACAACCTAAAAATAGAAAAAAATGCATAGTTTACGGAAAACATTTTTTGCTAAAATTTCGTAAGGCGGGACCCTTACAAAAAATTCAAAAAAACGGACTTGCTTCAGCAGCACATTTCTGGTGCTGTAGTTGTATAAAATGTCTCAAAACGTCATCAGGTGTCCCGACACAACCTAAAAATAGAAAAAAATGCATAGTTTACGGAAAACATTTTTTGCTAAAATTTCGTAAGGCGGGACCCTTACAAAAAATTCAAAAAAACGGACTTGCTTCAGCAGCACATTTCTGATGCTGTAGTTGTATAAAATGTTTCAAAACGTCATCAGGAGTCCCGACACAACCTAAAAATAGAATAAAATGCATCGTTTACGAAAAGAAATTTTGCTAAAATTTCGTAAGGCGGGACCCTTACAAAAAATTCAAAAAAACGGACTTGCTTCAGCAGCACATTTCTGGTGCTGTAGTTGTATAAAATGTTTCAAAACGTCATCAGGAGTCCCGACACAACCTAAAAATAGAATAAAATGCATCGTTTACGAAAAAAAATTTTGCTAAAATTTCGTAAGGCGGGACCCTTACAAAAAATTCAAAAAAACGGACTTGCTTCAGCAGCACATTTCTGGTGCTGTAGTTGTATAAAATGTCTCAAAATGTCATCAGGAGTCCCGACACAACCTAAAAATAGAAAAAAATGCATCGTTTACGAAAAAAAAATTTTGCTAAAATTTCGAAAGGCGGGACCCTCACAAAAAATTCAAAAAAACGGACTTGCTTCAGCAGCACATTTCTTGTGCTGTAGTTGTATAAAATGTCTCAAAATGTCATCAGGAGTCCCGACACAACCTAAAAATAGAATAAAATGCATCGTTTACGGAAAAAAATGTTGCTAAAATTTCGAAAGGCGGGACCCTTACAAAAAATTCAAAAAAACGGACTTGCTTCAGCAGCACATTTCTGGTGCTGTAGTTGTATAAAATGTCTCAAAACGTCATCAGGTGTCCCGACACAACCTAAAAATAGAAGAAAATGCATAGTTTACGGAAAACATTTTTTGCTAAAATTTCGTAAGGCGGGACCCTTACAAAAAATTCAAAAAAACGGACTTGCTTCAGCAGCACATTTCTACTGCTGTAGTTGTATAAAATGTCTCAAAACGTCATCAGGTGTCCCGACACAACCTAAAAATAGAAGAAAATGCATCGTTTACGAAAAAAAAATTTTGCTAAAATTTCGTAAGGCGGGACCCTTACAAAAAATTCAAAAAAACGGACTTGCTTCAGCAGCACATTTCTGGTGCTGTAGTTGTATAAAATGTCTCAAAACGTCATCAGGTGTCCCGACACAACCTAAAAACAGAAGAAAATGCATAGTTTACGGAAAAAATATTTTGCTAAAAATTTGTAAGGCGGGACCCTTACAAAAAATTCAAAAAACCGGACTTGCTTCAGCAGCACATTTCTGGTGCATTAGTTGTATAAAATGTTTCAAAACGTCATCAGGAGTCCCGACACAACCTAAAAATAGAAGAAAATGCATCGTTTACGAAAAAAAATTTTGCTAAAATTTCGTAAGGCGGGACCCTTACAAAAAATTCAAAAAAACGGACTTGCTTCAGCAGCACATTTCTGGTGCTGTAGTTGTATAAAATGTCTCAAAATGTCATCAGGAGTCCCGACACAACCTAAAAATAGAAGAAAATGCATCGTTTACGAAAAAAATTTTTGCTAAAATTTCGTAAGGCGGGACCCTTACAAAAAATTCAAAAAAACGGACTTGCTTCAGCAGCACATTTCTGGTGCTGTAGTTGTATAAAATGTCTCAAAATGTCATCAGGAGTCCAGACACAACCTAAAAATAGAATAAAATGCATCGTTTACGAAAAAAAAATGTTGCTAAAATTTCGAAAGGCGGGACCCTTACAAAAAATTCAAAAAAACGGACTTGCTTCAGCAGCACATTTCTGATGCTGTAGTTGTATAAAATGTTTCAAAACGTCATCAGGAGTCCCGACACAACCTAAAAATAGAATAAAATGCATCGTTTACGAAAAAAAATTTTGCTAAAATTTCGTAAGGCGGGACCCTTACAAAAAATTCAAAAAAACAGACTTGCTTCAGCAGCACATTTCTGGTGCTGTAGTTGTGTAAAATGTCTCAAAACGTCATCAGGAGTCCCGACACAACCTAAAAATAGAATAAAATGCATTGTTTACGAAAAAAAAATGTTGCTAAAATTTCGAAAGGCGGGACCCTTACAAAAAATTCGAAAAAAACGGACTTGCTTCAGCAGCACATTTCTGATGCTGTAGTTGTATAAAATGTTTCAAAACGTCATCAGGAGTCCCGACACAACCTAAAAATAGAAAAATTTGCATCGTTTACGAAAAAAAATTTTGCTAAAATTTCGTAAGGCGGGACCCTTACAAAAAATTCAAAAAAACGGACTTGCTTCAGCAGCACATTTCTGGTGCTGTAGTTGTATAAAATGTCTCAAAATGTCATCAGGAGTCCCGACATAACCTAAAAATAGAATAAAATGCATCGTTTACGAAAAAAAAATGTTGCTAAAATTTCGAAAGGTGGGACCCTTACAAAAAATTCAAAAAAACGGACTTGCTTCAGCAGCACATTTCTGGTGCTGTAGTTGTATAAAATGTTTCAAAACGTCATCAGGAGACCCGACACAACCTAAAAATAGAATAAAATGCATCGTTTACGAAAAAAAAATGTTGCTAAAATTTCGAAAGGCGGGACCCTTACAAAAAATTCAAAAAAACGGACTTGCTTCAGCAGCACATTTCTGCTGCTGTAGTTGTATAAAATGTTTCAAAACGTCATCAGGAGTCCCGACACAACCTAAAAATAGAATAAAATGCATCGTTTACGAAAAAAATTTTGCTAAAATTTCGTAAGGCGGGACCCTTACAAAAAATTCAAAAAAACGGACTTGCTTCAGCAGCACATTTCTGCTGCTGTAGTTGTATAAAATGTCTCAAAACGTCATCAGGTGTCCCGACACAACCTAAAAATAGAATAAAATGCATCGTTTACGAAAAAAAATTTTGCTAAAATTTCGTAAGGCGGGACCCCTACAAAAAATTCAAAAAACCGGACTTGCTTCAGCAGCACATTTCTGGTGCTGTAGTTGTATAAAATGTCTCAAAATGTCATCAGGAGTCCCGACACAACCTAAAAATAGAATAAAATGCATCGTTTACGAAAAAAAAATTTGCTAAAATTTCGTAAGGCGGGACCCTTACAAAAAATTCAAAAAAACGGACTTGCTTCAGCAGCACATTTCTGATGCTGTAGTTGTATAAAATGTTTCAAAACGTCATCAGGTGTCCCGACACAACCTAAAAATAGAATAAAATGCATCGTTTACGAAAAAAAATGTTGCTAAAATTTCGTAAGGCGGGACCCTTACAAAAAATTCAAAAAAACAGACTTGCTTCAGCAGCACATTTCTGATGCTGTAGTTGTATAAAATGTTTCAAAACGTCATCAGGAGTCCCGACACAACCTAAAAATAGAATAAAATGCATCGTTTACGAAAAAAAATTTTGCTAAAATTTTGTAAGGCGGGACCCTTACAAAAAATTCAAAAAAACGGACTTGCTTCAGCAGCACATTTCTGATGCTGTAGTTGTATAAAATGTTTCAAAACGTCATCAGGAGTCCCAAAACACAACCTAAAAATAGAATAAAATGCATCGTTTACGAAAAAAAATTTTGCTAAAATTTCGTAAGGCGGGACCCTTACAAAAAATTCAAAAAAACGGACTTGCTTCAGCAGCACATTTCTGGTGCTGTAGTTGTATAAAATGTTTCAAAACGTCATCAGGAGTCCCGACACAACCTAAAAATAGAATAAAATGCATCGTTTACGAAAAAAAAATGTTGTTAAAATTTCGAAAGCCGGGACCCTTACAAAAAATTCAAAAAAACGGACTTGCTTCAGCAGCACATTTCTGCTGCTGTAGTTGTATAAAATGTCTCAAAACGTCATCAGGTGTCCCGACACAACCTAAAAATAGAAAAAAAAGGAAAAGTTTACGGAAAACTTTTTTGCTAAAATTTCGTAAGGCGGGACCCTTACAAAAAATTCAAAAAAACGGACTTGCTTCAGCAGCACATTTCTGGTGCTGTAGTTGTATAAAATGTTTCAAAACGTCATCAGGAGTCCCAAAACACAACCTAAAAATAGAATAAAATGCATCGTTTACGAAAAAAAATTTTGCTAAAATTTCGTAAGGCGGGACCCTTACAAAAAATTCAAAAAAACGGACTTGCTTCAGCAGCACATTTCTGGTGCTGTAGTTGTATAAAATGTTTCAAAACGTCATCAGGAGTCCCGACACAACCTAAAAATAGAATAAAATGCATCGTTTACGAAAAAAAAATGTTGTTAAAATTTCGAAAGCCGGGACCCTTACAAAAAATTCAAAAAAACGGACTTGCTTCAGCAGCACATTTCTGCTGCTGTAGTTGTATAAAATGTCTCAAAACGTCATCAGGTGTCCCGACACAACCTAAAAATAGAAAAAAAAGGAAAAGTTTACGGAAAACTTTTTTGCTAAAATTTCGTAAGGCGGGACCCTTCAAAAAATTCAAAAAAACGGACTTGCTTCAGCAGCACATTTCTGGTGCTGTAGTTGTATAAAATGTTTCAAAACGTCATCAGGAGTCCCGACACAACCTAAAAATAGAATAAAATGCATCGTTTACGAAAAAAAAATGTTGTTAAAATTTCGTAAGGCGGGACCCTTACAAAAAATTCAAAAAAACGGACTTGCTTCAGCAGCACATTTCTTGTGCTGTAGTTGTATAAAATGTTTCAAAACGTCATCAGGAGTCCCGACACAACCTAAAAATAGAATAAAATGCATCGTTTACGAAAAAAATTTTTGCTAAAATTTCGTAAGGCGGGACCCTTACAAAAAATTCAAAAAAACGGACTTGCTTCAGCAGCACATTTCTGGTGCTGTAGTTGTATAAAATGTTTCAAAACGTCATCAGGAGACCCGACACAACCTAAAAATAGAATAAAATGCATCGTTTACGAAAAAAAAATGTTGCTAAAATTTCGAAAGGCGGGACCCTTACAAAAAATTCAAAAAAACGGACTTGCTTCAGCAGCACATTTCTGCTGCTGTAGTTGTATAAAATGTTTCAAAACGTCATCAGGAGTCCCGACACAACCTAAAAATAGAATAAAATGCATCGTTTACGAAAAAAAATGTTGCTAAAATTTCGAAAGGCGGGACCCTTACAAAAAATTCAAAAAAACGGACTTGCTTCAGCAGCACATTTCTTGTGCTGTAGTTGTATAAAATGTTTCAAAACGTCATCAGGAGTCCTGACACAACCTAAAAATAGAATAAAATGCATCGTTTACGAAAAAAATTTTTGCTAAAATTTCGTAAGGCGGGACCCTTACAAAAAATTCAAAAAAACGGACTTGCTTCAGCAGCACATTTCTGCTGCTGTAGTTGTATAAAATGTCTCAAAACGTCATCAGGTGTCCCGACACAACCTAAAAACAGAAGAAAATGCATAGTTTACGGAAAAAATATTTTGCTAAAAATTTGTAAGGCGGGACCCTTACAAAAAATTCAAAAAACGGACTTGCTTCAGCAGCACATTTCTGGTGCTGTAGTTGTATAAAATGTCTCAAAACGTCATCAGGAGTCCCGACACAACCTAAAAATAGAATAAAATGCATCGTTTACGAAAAAAAAATGTTGCTAAAATTTCGAAAGGCGGGACCCTTACAAAAAATTCAAAAAAACGGACTTGCTTCAGCAGCACATTTCTGCTGCTGTAGTTGTATAAAATGTCTCAAAACGTCATCAGGTGTCCCGACACAACCTAAAAATAGAAAAAAATGCATAGTTTACGGAAAACATTTTTTGCTAAAATTTCGTAAGGCGGGACCCTTACAAAAAATTCAAAAAAACGGACTTGCTTCAGCAGCACATTTCTGGTGCTGTAGTTGTATAAAATGTTTCAAAACGTCATCAGGAGTCCCGACACAACCTAAAAATAGAATAAAATGCATCGTTTACGAAAAAAAAATGTTGTTAAAATTTCGAAAGCCGGGACCCTTACAAAAAATTCAAAAAATCGGACTTGCTTCAGCAGCACATTTCTTGTGCTGTAGTTGTATAAAATGTCTCAAAATGTCATCAGGAGTCCCGACACAACCTAAAAATAGAATAAAATGCATCGTTTACGAAAAAAAAATGTTGCTAAAATTTCGAAAGGCAGGACCGTTACAAAAAATTCAAAAAAACGGACTTGCTTCAGCAGCACATTTCTGCTGCTGTAGTTGTATAAAATGTCTCAAAATGTCATCAGGTGTCCCGACACAACCTAAAAATAGAATAAAATGCATCGTTTACGAAAAAAAAATTTTGCTAAAATTTCGTAAGGCGGGACCCTTACAAAAAATTCAAAAAACCGGACTTGCTTCAGCAGCACATTTCTGGTGCTGTAGTTGTATAAAATGTCTAAAAATGTCATCAGGAGTCCCGACACAACCTAAAAATAGAAGAAAATGCATCGTTTACGAAAAAAAAAAATTTGCTAAAATTTCGTAAGGCGGGACCCTTACAAAAAATTCAAAAAAACGGACTTGTTTCAGCAGCACATTTCTGATGCTGTAGTTGTATAAAATGTTTCAAAACATCATCAGATGTCCCAACACAACCTAAAAATAGAATAAAATGCATCGTTTACGAAAAAAAATTTTGCTAAAATTTCGTAAGGCGGGACCCTTACAAAAAATTCAAAAAAACGGACTTGCTTCAGCAGCACATTTCTGATGCTGTAGTTGTATAAAATGTTTCAAAACGTCATCAGGAGTCCCGACACAACCTAAAAATAGAATAAAATGCATCGTTTACGAAAAAAAATTTTGCTAAAATTTCGTAAGGCGGGACCCTTACAAAAAATTCAAAAAAACGGACTTGCTTCAGCAGCACATTTCTGCTGCTGTAGTTGTATAAAATGTCTCAAAACGTCATCAGGAGTCCCGACACAACCTAAAAATAGAATAAAATGCATCGTTTACGAAAAAAAATTTTGCTAAAATTTCGTAAGGCAGGACCCTTTCAAAAAATTCAAAAAAACGGACTTGCTTCAGCAGCACATTTCTTGTGCTGTAGTTGTATAAAATTTCTCAAAATGTCATCAGGAGTCCCGACACAACCTAAAAATAGAAGAAAATGCATCGTTTACGAAAAAAAAATTTTGCTAAAATTTCGTAAGGCGGGACCCTTACAAAAAAATTCAAAAAAACGGACTTGCTTCAGCAGCACATTTCTGCTGCTGTAGTTGTATAAAATGTTTCAAAACGTCATCAGGTGTCCCGACACAACCTAAAAATAGAATAAAATGCATCGTTTACGAAAAAAAATTTTGCTAAAATTTCGTAAGGCGGGACCCTTACAAAAAATTCAAAAAAACGGACTTGCTTCAGCAGCACATTTCTGATGCTGTAGTTGTATAAAATGTTTCAAAACGTCATCAGGTGTCCCGACACAACCTAAAAATAGAATAAAATGCATCGTTTACGAAAAAAAATGTTGCTAAAATTTCGTAAGGCGGGACCCTTACAAAAAATTCAAAAAAACAGACTTGCTTCAGCAGCACATTTCTGATGCTGTAGTTGTATAAAATGTTTCAAAACGTCATCAGGAGTCCCGACACAACCTAAAAATAGAATAAAATGCATCGTTTACGAAAAAAAATTTTGCTAAAATTTCGTAAGGCGGGACCCTTACAAAAAATTCAAAAAAACGGACTTGCTTCAGCAGCACATTTCTGGTGCTGTAGTTGTATAAAATGTTTCAAAACGTCATCAGGAGTCCCGACACAACCTAAAAATAGAATAAAATGCATCGTTTACGAAAAAAAATTTTGCTAAAATTTCGTAAGGCGGGACCCTTACAAAAAATTCAAAAAAACGGACTTGCTTCAGCAGCACATTTCTGGTGCTGTAGTTGTATAAAATGTTTCAAAACGTCATCAGGAGTCCCGACACAACCTAAAAATAGAATAAAATGCATCGTTTACGAAAAAAAATTTTGCTAAAATTTCGTAAGGCGGGACCCTTACAAAAAATTCAAAAAAACGGACTTGCTTCAGCAGCACATTTCTGCTGCTGTAGTTGTATAAAATGTCTCAAAACGTCATCAGGTGTCCCGACACAACCTAAAAACAGAAGAAAATGCATAGTTTACGGAAAAAATATTTTGCTAAAAATTTGTAAGGCGGGACCCTTACAAAAAATTCAAAAAACGGACTTGCTTCAGCAGCACATTTCTGGTGCTGTAGTTGTATAAAATGTCTCAAAACGTCATCAGGAGTCCCGACACAACCTAAAAATAGAATAAAATGCATCGTTTACGAAAAAAAAATGTTGCTAAAATTTCGAAAGGCGGGACCCTTACAAAAAATTCAAAAAAACGGACTTGCTTCAGCAGCACATTTCTGCTGCTGTAGTTGTATAAAATGTCTCAAAACGTCATCAGGTGTCCCGACACAACCTAAAAATAGAAAAAAATGCATAGTTTACGGAAAACATTTTTTGCTAAAATTTCGTAAGGCGGGACCCTTACAAAAAATTCAAAAAAACGGACTTGCTTCAGCAGCACATTTCTGGTGCTGTAGTTGTATAAAATGTTTCAAAACGTCATCAGGAGTCCCGACACAACCTAAAAATAGAATAAAATGCATCGTTTACGAAAAAAAAATGTTGTTAAAATTTCGAAAGCCGGGACCCTTACAAAAAATTCAAAAAATCGGACTTGCTTCAGCAGCACATTTCTTGTGCTGTAGTTGTATAAAATGTCTCAAAATGTCATCAGGAGTCCCGACACAACCTAAAAATAGAATAAAATGCATCGTTTACGAAAAAAAAATGTTGCTAAAATTTCGAAAGGCAGGACCGTTACAAAAAATTCAAAAAAACGGACTTGCTTCAGCAGCACATTTCTGCTGCTGTAGTTGTATAAAATGTCTCAAAATGTCATCAGGTGTCCCGACACAACCTAAAAATAGAATAAAATGCATCGTTTACGAAAAAAAAATTTTGCTAAAATTTCGTAAGGCGGGACCCTTACAAAAAATTCAAAAAACCGGACTTGCTTCAGCAGCACATTTCTGGTGCTGTAGTTGTATAAAATGTCTAAAAATGTCATCAGGAGTCCCGACACAACCTAAAAATAGAAGAAAATGCATCGTTTACGAAAAAAAAAAATTTGCTAAAATTTCGTAAGGCGGGACCCTTACAAAAAATTCAAAAAAACGGACTTGTTTCAGCAGCACATTTCTGATGCTGTAGTTGTATAAAATGTTTCAAAACGTCATCAGATGTCCCGACACAACCTAAAAATAGAATAAAATGCATCGTTTACGAAAAAAAATTTTGCTAAAATTTCGTAAGGCGGGACCCTTACAAAAAATTCAAAAAAACGGACTTGCTTCAGCAGCACATTTCTGATGCTGTAGTTGTATAAAATGTTTCAAAACGTCATCAGGAGTCCCGACACAACCTAAAAATAGAATAAAATGCATCGTTTACGAAAAAAAATTTTGCTAAAATTTCGTAAGGCGGGACCCTTACAAAAAATTCAAAAAAACGGACTTGCTTCAGCAGCACATTTCTGCTGCTGTAGTTGTATAAAATGTCTCAAAACGTCATCAGGAGTCCCGACACAACCTAAAAATAGAATAAAATGCATCGTTTACGAAAAAAAATTTTGCTAAAATTTCGTAAGGCAGGACCCTTTCAAAAAATTCAAAAAAACGGACTTGCTTCAGCAGCACATTTCTTGTGCTGTAGTTGTATAAAATTTCTCAAAATGTCATCAGGAGTCCCGACACAACCTAAAAATAGAAGAAAATGCATCGTTTACGAAAAAAAAATTTTGCTAAAATTTCGTAAGGCGGGACCCTTACAAAAAAATTCAAAAAAACGGACTTGCTTCAGCAGCACATTTCTGCTGCTGTAGTTGTATAAAATGTTTCAAAACGTCATCAGGTGTCCCGACACAACCTAAAAATAGAATAAAATGCATCGTTTACGAAAAAAAATTTTGCTAAAATTTCGTAAGGCGGGACCCTTACAAAAAATTCAAAAAAACGGACTTGCTTCAGCAGCACATTTCTGATGCTGTAGTTGTATAAAATGTTTCAAAACGTCATCAGGTGTCCCGACACAACCTAAAAATAGAATAAAATGCATCGTTTACGAAAAAAAATGTTGCTAAAATTTCGTAAGGCGGGACCCTTACAAAAAATTCAAAAAAACAGACTTGCTTCAGCAGCACATTTCTGATGCTGTAGTTGTATAAAATGTTTCAAAACGTCATCAGGAGTCCCGACACAACCTAAAAATAGAATAAAATGCATCGTTTACGAAAAAAAATTTTGCTAAAATTTCGTAAGGCGGGACCCTTACAAAAAATTCAAAAAAACGGACTTGCTTCAGCAGCACATTTCTGGTGCTGTAGTTGTATAAAATGTTTCAAAACGTCATCAGGAGTCCCGACACAACCTAAAAATAGAATAAAATGCATCGTTTACGAAAAAAAATTTTGCTAAAATTTCGTAAGGCGGGACCCTTACAAAAAATTCAAAAAAACGGACTTGCTTCAGCAGCACATTTCTGGTGCTGTAGTTGTATAAAATGTTTCAAAACGTCATCAGGAGTCCCGACACAACCTAAAAATAGAATAAAATGCATCGTTTACGAAAAAAAATTTTGCTAAAATTTCGTAAGGCGGGACCCTTACAAAAAATTCAAAAAAACGGACTTGCTTCAGCAGCACATTTCTGGTGCTGTAGTTGTATAAAATGTCTCAAAATGTCATCAGGAGTCCCGACACAACCTAAAAATAGAATAAAATGCATCGTTTACGAAAAAAAATTTTGCTAAAATTTCGTAAGGCGGGACCCTTACAAAAAATTCAAAAAAACGGACTTGCTTCAGCAGCACATTTCTGATGCTGTAGTTGTATAAAATGTTTCAAAACGTCATCAGGTGTCCCGACACAACCTAAAAATAGAATAAAATGCATCGTTTACGAAAAAAAATGTTGCTAAAATTTCGTAAGGCGGGACCCTTACAAAAAATTCAAAAAAACAGACTTAATTCAGCAGCACATTTCTGATGCTGTAGTTGTATAAAATGTTTCAAAACGTCATCAGGAGTCCCGACACAACCTAAAAATAGAATAAAATGCATCGTTTACGAAAAAAAATTTTGCTAAAATTTCGTAAGGCGGGACCCTTACAAAAAATTCAAAAAAACGGACTTGCTTCAGCAGCACATTTCTGATGCTGTAGTTGTATAAAATGTTTCAAAACGTCATCAGGTGTCCCGACACAACCTAAAAATAGAATAAAATGCATCGTTTACGAAAAAAAATGTTGCTAAAATTTCGTAAGGCGGGACCCTTACAAAAAATTCAAAAAAACAGACTTGCTTCAGCAGCACATTTCTGATGCTGTAGTTGTATAAAATGTTTCAAAACGTCATCAGGAGTCCCGACACAACCTAAAAATAGAATAAAATGCATCGTTTACGAAAAAAAATTTTGCTAAAATTTCGTAAGGCGGGACCCTTACAAAAAATTCAAAAAAACGGACTTGCTTCAGCAGCACATTTCTGGTGCTGTAGTTGTATAAAATGTTTCAAAACGTCATCAGGAGTCCCGACACAACCTAAAAATAGAATAAAATGCATCGTTTACGAAAAAAAAATGTTGTTAAAATTTCGAAAGCCGGGACCCTTACAAAAAATTCAAAAAAACGGACTTGCTTCAGCAGCACATTTCTGCTGCTGTAGTTGTATAAAATGTCTCAAAACGTCATCAGGTGTCCCGACACAACCTAAAAATAGAAAAAAAAGGAAAAGTTTACGGAAAACTTTTTTGCTAAAATTTCGTAAGGCGGGACCCTTACAAAAAATTCAAAAAAACGGACTTGCTTCAGCAGCACATTTCTGGTGCTGTAGTTGTATAAAATGTCTCAAAACGTCATCAGGTGTCCCGACACAACCTAAAAATAGAAGAAAATGCATCGTTTACGAAAAAAAAATTTTGCTAAAATTTCGTAAGGCGGGACCCTTACAAAAAATTCAAAAAACCGGACTTGCTTCAGCAGCACATTTCTGGTGCTGTAGTTGTATAAAATGTCTAAAAATGTCATCAGGAGTCCCGACACAACCTAAAAATAGAAGAAAATGCATCGTTTACGAAAAAAAAAATTTGCTAAAATTTCGTAAGGCGGGACCCTTACAAAAAATTCAAAAAAACGGACTTGTTTCAGCAGCACATTTCTGATGCTGTAGTTGTATAAAATGTTTCAAAACGTCATCAGATGTCCCGACACAACCTAAAAATAGAATAAAATGCATCGTTTACGAAAAAAAATGTTGCTAAAATTTCGTAAGGCGGGACCCTTACAAAAAATTCAAGAAAACGGACTTGCTTCAGCAGCACATTTCTGATGCTGTAGTTGTATAAAATGTTTCAAAACGTCATCAGGAGTCCCGACACAACCTAAAAATAGAATAAAATGCATCGTTTACGAAAAAAAATTTTGCTAAAATTTCGTAAGGCGGGACCCTTACAAAAAATTCAAAAAAACGGACTTGCTTCAGCAGCACATTTCTGCTGCTGTAGTTGTATAAAATGTCTCAAAACGTCATCAGGAGTCCCGACACAACCTAAAAATAGAATAAAATGCATCGTTTACGAAAAAAAATTTTGCAAAAATTTCGTAAGGCAGGACCCTTTCAAAAAATTCAAAAAAACGGACTTGCTTCAGCAGCACATTTCTTGTGCTGTAGTTGTATAAAATTTCTCAAAATGTCATCAGGAGTCCCGACACAACCTAAAAATAGAAGAAAATGCATCGTTTACGAAAAAAAAATGTTGCTAAAATTTCGAAAGGCGGGACCCTCACAAAAAATTCAAAAAAACGGACTTGCTTCAGCAGCACATTTCTTGTGCTGTAGTTGTATAAAATGTCTCAAAATGTCATCAGGAGTCCCGACACAACCTAAAAATAGAAGAAAATGCATCGTTTACGAAAAAAAAAATTTGCTAAAATTTCGTAAGGCGGGACCCTTACAAAAAAATTCAAAAAAACGGACTTGCTTCAGCAGCACATTTCTGGTGCTGTAGTTGTATAAAATGTCTCAAAATGTCATCAGGAGTCCCGACACAACCTAAAAATAGAATAAAATGCATCGTTTACGAAAAAAAATTTTGCTAAAATTTCGTAAGGCGGGACCCTTACAAAAAATTAAAAAAAACAGACTTCCTTCAGCAGCACATTTCTGCTGCTGTAGTTGTATGAAATGTTTCAAAACGTCATCAGGAGTCCCGACACAACCTAAAAATAGAATAAAATGCATCGTTTACGAAAACAAATTTTGCTAAAATTTCGTAAGGCGGGACCCTTACAAAAAATTCAAAAAAACGGACTTGCTTCAGCAGCACATTTCTGGTGCTGTAGTTGTATAAAATGTCTCAAAATGTCATCAGGAGTCCCGACACAACCTAAAAATAGAAGAAAATGCATCGTTTACGAAAAAAAAATTTTGCTAAAATTTCGTAAGGCGGGACCCTTACAAAAAATTCAAAAAAACGGACTTGCTTCAGCAGCACATTTCTGATGCTGTAGTTGTATAAAATGTTTCAAAACGTCATCAGGAGTCCCGACACAACCTAAAAATAGAATAAAATGCATCGTTTACGAAAAAAAATTTTGCTAAAATTTCGTAAGGCGAGACCCTTACAAAAAATTCAAAAAAACAGACTTGCTTCAGCAGCACATTTCTGATGCTGTAGTTGTATAAAATGTTTCAAAACGTCATCAGGAGTCCCGACACAACCTAAAAATAGAATAAAATGCATCGTTTACGAAAAAAAATTTTGCTAAAATTTCGTAAGGCGGGACCCTTACAAAAAATTCAAAAAAACGGACTTGCTTCAGCAGCACATTTCTGATGCTGTAGTTGTATAAAATGTTTCAAAACGTCATCAGGAGTCCCGACACAACCTAAAAATAGAATAAAATGCATCGTTTACGAAAAAAAATTTTGCTAAAATTTCTTAAGGCGGGACCCTTACAAAAAATTCAAAAAAACGGACTTGCTTCAGCAGCACATTTCTGGTGCTGTAGTTGTATAAAATGTTTCAAAACGTCATCAGGAGTCCCGACACAACCTAAAAATAGAATAAAATGCATCGTTTACAAAAAAAAATTTTGCTAAAATTTCGTAAGGCGGGACCCTTACAAAAAATTCAAAAAAACGGACTTGCTTCAGCAGCACATTTCTGATGCTGTAGTTGTATAAAATGTTTCAAAACGTCATCAGGAGTCCCGACACAACCTAAAAATAGAATAAAATGCATCGTTTACGAAAAAAAATTTTGCTAAAATTTCTTAGGCGGGACCCTTACAAAAAATTCAAAAAAACGGACTTGCTTCAGCAGCACATTTCTGATGCTGTAGTTGTATAAAATGTTTCAAAACGTCATCAGGAGTCCCGACACAACCTAAAAATAGAATAAAATGCATCGTTTACGAAAAAAAATTTTGCTAAAATTTCTTAAGGCGGGACCCTTACAAAAAATTCAAAAAAACGGACTTGCTTCAGCAGCACATTTCTGGTGCTGTAGTTGTATAAAATGTTTCAAAACGTCATCAGGAGTCCCGACACAACCTAAAAATAGAATAAAATGCATCGTTTACGAAAAAAAATTTTGCTAAAATTTTGTAAGGCGGGACCCTTACAAAAAATTCAAAAAAACGGACTTGCTTCAGCAGCACATTTCTGATGCTGTAGTTGTATAAAATGTTTCAAAACGTCATCAGGAGTCCCAAAACACAACCTAAAAATAGAATAAAATGCATCGTTTACGAAAAAAAATTTTGCTAAAATTTCGTAAGGCGGGACCCTTACAAAAAATTAAAAAAAACGGACTTGCTTCAGCAGCACATTTCTGGTGCTGTAGTTGTATAAAATGTTTCAAAACGTCATCAGGAGTCCCGACACAACCTAAAAATAGAATAAAATGCATCGTTTACGAAAAAAAAATGTTAAAATTTCGAAAGCCGGGACCCTTACAAAAAATTCAAAAAAACGGACTTGCTTCAGCAGCACATTTCTGCTGCTGTAGTTGTATAAAATGTCTCAAAACGTCATCAGGTGTCCGAACACAACCTAAAAATAGAAAAAAAAGGAAAAGTTTACGGAAAACTTTTTTGCTAAAATTTCGTAAGGCGGGACCCTTACAAAAAATTCAAAAAAACGGACTTGCTTCAGCAGCACATTTCTGGTGCTGTAGTTGTATAAAATGTCTCAAAACGTCATCAGGTGTCCGAACACAACCTAAAAATAGAAAAAAAAGGAAAAGTTTACGGAAAACTTTTTTGCTAAAATTTCGTAAGGCGGGACCCTTACAAAAAATTCAAAAAAACGGACTTGCTTCAGCAGCACATTTCTGGTGCTGTAGTTGTATAAAATGTCTCAAAACGTCATCAGGTGTCCCGACACAACCTAAAAATAGAAGAAAATGCATTGTTTACGAAAAAAAAATTTTGCTAAAATTTTGTAAGGCGGGACCCTTACAAAAAATTCAAAAAACCGGACTTGCTTCAGCAGCACATTTCTGGTGCTGTAGTTGTATAAAATGTCTAAAAATGTCATCAGGAGTCCCGACACAACCTAAAAATAGAAGAAAATGCATCGTTTACGAAAAAAAAAATTTGCTAAAATTTCGTAAGGCGGGACCCTTACAAAAAATTCAAAAAAACGGACTTGTTTCAGCAGCACATTTCTGATGCTGTAGTTGTATAAAATGTTTCAAAACGTCATCAGATGTCCCGACACAACCTAAAAATAGAATAAAATGCATCGTTTACGAAAAAAAATTTTGCTAAAATTTCGTAAGGCGGGACCCTTACAAAAAATTCAAGAAAACGGACTTGCTTCAGCAGCACATTTCTGATGCTGTAGTTGTATAAAATGTTTCAAAACGTCATCAAGAGTCCCGACACAACCTAAAAATAGAATAAAATGCATCGTTTACGAAAAAAAATTTTGCTAAAATTTCGTAAGGCGGGACCCTTACAAAAAATTCAAAAAAACGGACTTGCTTCAGCAGCACATTTCTGCTGCTG
Organism: Nerophis lumbriciformis; assembly: GCF_033978685.3. Classification (NCBI taxonomy): domain Eukaryota; kingdom Metazoa; phylum Chordata; class Actinopteri; order Syngnathiformes; family Syngnathidae; genus Nerophis; species Nerophis lumbriciformis. The sequence continues at coordinate 30,593,088 of NC_084579.2, forward strand.
TAGTTGTATAAAATGTCTCAAAACGTCATCAGGAGTCCCGACACAACCTAAAAATAGAATAAAATGCATCGTTTACGAAAAAAATTTTTGCTAAAATTTCGTAAGGCAGGACCCTTTCAAAAAATTCAAAAAAACGGACTTGCTTCAGCAGCACATTTCTTGTGCTGTAGTTGTATAAAATTTCTCAAAATGTCATCAGGAGTCCCGACACAACCTAAAAATAGAAGAAAATGCATCGTTTACGAAAAAAAAATGTTGCTAAAATTTCGAAAGGCGGGACCCTCACAAAAAATTCAAAAAAACGGACTTGCTTCAGCAGCACATTTCTTGTGCTGTAGTTGTATAAAATGTCTCAAAATGTCATCAGGAGTCCCGACACAACCTAAAAATAGAAGAAAATGCATCGTTTACGAAAAAAAAATTTTGCTAAAATTTCGTAAGGCGGGACCCTTACAAAAAATTAAAAAAAACAGACTTCCTTCAGCAGCACATTTCTGCTGCTGTAGTTGTATAAAATGTTTCAAAACGTCATCAGGAGTCCCGACACAACCTAAAAATAGAATAAAATGCATCGTTTACGAAAACAAATTTTGCTAAAATTTCGTAAGGCGGGACCCTTACAAAAAATTCAAAAAAACGGACTTGCTTCAGCAGCACATTTCTGCTGCTGTAGTTGTATAAAATGTTTCAAAACGTCATCAGGTGTCCCGACACAACCTAAAAATAGAAAAAAATGCATAGTTTACGGAAAACATTTTTGGCTAAAATTTCGTAAGGCGGGACCCTTACAAAAAATTAAAAAAAACAGACTTCCTTCAGCAGCACATTTCTGCTGCTGTAGTTGTATAAAATGTTTCAAAACGTCATCAGGAGTCCCGACACAACCTAAAAATAGAATAAAATGCATCGTTTACAAAAACAAATTTTGCTAAAATTTCGTAAGGCGGGACCCTTACAAAAAATTCAAAAAAACGGACTTGCTTCAGCAGCACATTTCTGGTGCTGTAGTTGTATAAAATGTCTCAAAATGTCATCAGGAGTCCCGACACAACCTAAAAATAGAAGAAAATGCATCGTTTACGAAAAAAAAATTTTGCTAAAATTTCGTAAGGCGGGACCCTTACAAAAAATTCAAAAAAACGGACTTGCTTCAGCAGCACATTTCTGATGCTGTAGTTGTATAAAATGTTTCAAAACGTCATCAGGAGTCCCGACACAACCTAAAAATAGAATAAAATGCATCGTTTACGAAAAAAAATTTTGCTAAAATTTCGTAAGGCGGGACCCTTACAAAAAATTCAAAAAAACGGACTTGCTTCAGCAGCACATTTCTGATGCTGTAGTTGTATAAAATGTTTCAAAACGTCATCAGGTGTCCCGACACAACCTAAAAATAGAAGAAAATGCATCGTTTACGAAAAAAAATGTTTGCTAAAATTTCGTAAGGCGGGACCCTTACAAAAAATTCAAAAAAACGGACTTGCTTCAGCAGCACATTTCAGGTGCTGTAGTTGTATAAAATGTTTCAAAACGTCATCAGGAGTCCCGTTACAACCTAAAAATAGAAGAAAATGCATCGTTTACGAAAAAAAAATTTTGCTAAAATTTCGTAAGGCGGGACCCTTACAAAAAATTCAAAAAAACGGACTTGCTTCAGCAGCACATTTCTGATGCTGTAGTTGTATAAAATGTTTCAAAACGTCATCAGGAGTCCCGACACAACCTAAAAATAGAATAAAATGCATCGTTTACGAAAAAAAATGTTGCTAAAATTTCGTAAGGCGGGACCCTTACAAAAAAATTCAAAAAAACGGACTTGCTTCAGCAGCACATTTCTGATGCTGTAGTTGTATAAAATGTTTCAAAACGTCATCAGGAGTCCCGACACAACCTAAAAATAGAATAAAATGCATCGTTTACGAAAAAAAATGTTGCTAAAATTTCGTAAGGCGGGACCCTTACAAAAAATTCAAAAAAACGGACTTGCTTCAGCAGCACATTTCTGGTGCTGTAGTTGTATAAAATGTCTCAAAATGTCACCAGGAGTCCTGACACAACCTAAAAATAGAATAAAATGCATCGTTTACGAAAAAAAAATGTTGCTAAAATTTCGAAAGCCGGGACCCTTACAAAAAATTCAAAAAAACGGACTTGCTTCAGCAGCACATTTCTTGTGCTGTAGTTGTATAAAATGTCTCAAAATGTCATCAGGAGTCCCGACACAACCTAAAAATAGAAGAAAATGCATCGTTTACGAAAAAAAAATGTTGCTAAAATTTCGTAAGGCGGGACCCTTACAAAAAATTCAAAAAAACGGACTTGCTTCAGCAGCACATTTCTTGTGCTGTAGTTGTATAAAATTTCTCAAAATGTCATCAGGGGTCCCGACACAACCTAAAAATAGAAGAAAATGCATCGTTTACGAAAAAAAAATTTTGCTAAAATTTCGTAAGGCGGGACCCTTACAAAAAATTAAAAAAAACGGACTTGCTTCAGCAGCACATTTCTGATGCTGTAGTTGTATAAAATGTCTCAAAACGTCATCAGGTGTCCCGACACAACCTAAAAATAGAAAAAAATGCATAGTTTACGGAAAACATTTTTTGCTAAAATTTCGTAAGGCGGGACCCTTACAAAAAATTCAAAAAAACGGACTTGCTTCAGCAGCACATTTCAGGTGCTGTAGTTGTATAAAATGTCTCAAAATGTCATCAGGAGTCCCGTTACAACCTAAAAATAGAAGAAAATGCATCGTTTACGAAAAAAAAATTTTGCTAAAATTTCGTAAGGCGGGACCCTTACAAAAAATTCAAAAAAACGGACTTGCTTCAGCAGCACATTTCTGATGCTGTAGTTGTATAAACTGTCTCAAAACGTCATCAGGTGTCCCGACACAACCTAAAAATAGAAAAAAATGCATAGTTTACGGAAAACATTTTTGGCTAAAATTTCGTAAGGCGGGACCCTTACAAAAAATTAAAAAAAACAGACTTGCTTCAGCAGCACATTTCTGATGCTGTAGTTGTATAAACTGTCTCAAAACGTCATCAGGTGTCCCGACACAACCTAAAAATAGAAAAAAATGCATAGTTTACGGAAAACATTTTTGGCTAAAATTTCGTAAGGCGGGACCCTTACAAAAAATTAAAAAAAACAGACTTGCTTCAGCAGCACATTTCTGCTGCTGTAGTTGTATAAAATGTTTCAAAACGTCATCAGGAGTCCCGACACAACCTAAAAATAGAATAAAATGCATCGTTTACGAAAACAAATTTTGCTAAAATTTCGTAAGGCGGGACCCTTACAAAAAATTCAAAAAAACGGACTTGCTTCAGCAGCACATTTCTGGTGCTGTAGTTGTATAAAATGTCTCAAAATGTCACCAGGAGTCCCGACACAACCTAAAAATAGAATAAAATGCATCGTTTACGAAAAAAAAATGTTGCTAAAATTTCGAAAGCCGGGACCCTTACAAAAAATTCAAAAAAACGGACATGCTTCAGCAGCACATTTCTTGTGCTGTAGTTGTATAAAATGTCTCAAAATGTCATCAGGAGTCCCGACACAACCTAAAAATAGAAGAAAATGCATCGTTTACGAAAAAAAAAATTTGCTAAAATTTCGTAAGGCGGGACCCTTACAAAAAATTCAAAAAAACGGACTTGCTTCAGCAGCACATTTCTTGTGCTGTAGTTGTATAAAATTTCTCAAAATGTCATCAGGGGTCCCGACACAACCTAAAAATAGAATAAAATGCATCGTTTACGAAAAAAAAATTTTGCTAAAATTTCGTAAGGCGGGACCCTTACAAAAAATTCAAAAAAACGGACTTGCTTCAGCAGCACATTTCTGATGCTGTAGTTGTATAAAATGTCTCAAAACGTCATCAGGTGTCCCGACACAACCTAAAAATAGAAAAAAATGCATAGTTTACGGAAAACATTTTTTGCTAAAATTTCGTAAGGCGGGACCCTTACAAAAAATTAAAAAAAACGGACTTGCTTCAGCAGCACATTTCTTGTGCTGTAGTTGTATAAAATGTCTCAAAACGTCATCAGGTGTCCCGACACAACCTAAAAATAGAAAAAAATGCATAGTTTACGGAAAACATTTTTGGCTAAAATTTCGTAAGGCGGGACCCTTACAAAAAATTCAAAAAAACGGACTTGCTTCAGCAGCACATTTCTGCTGCTGTAGTTGTATAAAATGTCTCAAAACGTCATCAGGTGTCCCGACACAACCTAAAAATAGAAGAATATGCATCGTTTACGAAAAAAAATGTTTGCTAAAATTTCGTAAGGCGGGACCCTTACAAAATTTTCAAAAAAACGGACTTGCTTCAGCAGCACATTTCTGGTGCTGTAGTTGTATAAAATGTCTCAAAATGTCATCAGGAGTCCCGACACAACCTAAAAATAGAAGAAAATGCATCGTTTACGAAAAAAAAAAAATCCTAAAATTTCGTAAGGCGGGACCCTTACAAAAAATTCAAAAAAACGGACTTGCTTCAGCAGCACATTTCTGATGCTGTAGTTGTATAAAATGTTTCAAAACGTCATCAGGAGTCCCGACACAACCTAAAAATAGAATAAAATGCATCGTTTACGAAAAAAAAATTTGCTAAAATTTCGTAAGGCGGGACCCTTACAAAAAATTCAAAAAAACGGACTTGCTTCAGCAGCACATTTCTTGTGCTGTCGTTGTATAAAATGTCTCAAAATGTCATCAGGAGTCCCGACACAACCTAAAAATAGAAGAAAATGCATCGTTTACGAAAAAAAAATTTTGCTAAAATTTCGTAAGGCGGGACCCTTACAAAAAATTCAAAAAAACGGACTTGCTTCAGCAGCACATTTCTTGTGCTGTAGTTGTATAAAATGTTTCAAAATGTCATCAGGAGTCCCGACACAACCTAAAAATAGAAAAAAATGCATAGTTTACGGAAAACATTTTTGGCTAAAATTTCGTAAGGCGGGACCCTTACAAAAAATAAAAAAAAACAGACTTGCTTCAGCAGCACATTTCTGCTGCTGTAGTTGTATAAAATGTTTCAAAACGTCATCAGGAGTCCCGACACAACCTAAAAATAGAATAAAATGCATCGTTTACGAAAACAAATTTTGCTAAAATTTCGTAAGGCGGGACCCTTACAAAAAATTCAAAAAAACGGACTTGCTTCAGCAGCACATTTCTGATGCTGTAGTTGTATAAAATGTTTCAAAACGTCATCAGGAGTCCCAAAACACAACCTAAAAATAGAATAAAATGCATCGTTTACGAAAAAAAAATTTTGCTAAAATTTCGTAAGGCGGGACCCTTACAAAAAATTCAAAAAAACGGACTTGCTTCAGCAGCACATTTCTGATGCTGTAGTTGTATAAAATGTTTCAAAACGTCATCAGGAGTCCCAAAACACAACCTAAAAATAGAATAAAATGCATCGTTTACGAAAAAAAAATTTGCTAAAATTTCGTAAGGCGGGACCCTTACAAAAAATTCAAAAAAACGGACTTGCTTCAGCAGCACATTTCTGGTGCTGTAGTTGTATAAAATGTTTCAAAACGTCATCAGGAGTCCCGACACAACCTAAAAATAGAATAAAATGCATCGTTTACGAAAAAAAATTTTGCTAAAATTTCGTAAGGCGGGACCCTTACAAAAAATTCAAAAAAACGGACTTGCTTCAGCAGCACATTTCTGGTGCTGTAGTTGTATAAAATGTCTCAAAATGTCACCAGGAGTCCCGACACAACCTAAAAATAGAATAAAATGCATCGTTTACGAAAAAAAAATGTTGCTAAAATTTCGAAAGCCGGGACCCTTACAAAAAATTCAAAAAAACGGACTTGCTTCAGCAGCACATTTCTTGTGCTGTAGTTGTATAAAATTTCTCAAAACGTCATCAGGTGTCCCGACACAAACTAAAAATAGAAAAAAATGCATAGTTTACGGAAAACATTTTTTGCTAAAATTTCGTAAGGCGGGACCCTTACAAAAAATTCAAAAAAACGGACTTGCTTCAGCAGCACATTTCTGATGCTGTAGTTGTATAAAATGTCTCAAAACGTCATCAGGTGTCCCGACACAAACTAAAAATAGAAAAAAATGCATAGTTTACGGAAAACATTTTTTGCTAAAATTTCGTAAGGCGGGACCCTTACAAAAAATTCAAAAAAACGGACTTGCTTCAGCAGCACATTTCTTGTGCTGTAGTTGTATAAAATGTCTCAAAACGTCATCAGGTGTCCCGACACAACCTAAAAATAGAAAAAAATGCATAGTTTACGGAAAACATTTTTGGCTAAAATTTCGTAAGGCGGGACCCTTACAAAAAATTCAAAAAAACGGACTTGCTTCAGCAGCACATTTCTTATGCTGTAGTTGTATAAAATTTCTCAAAATGTCATCAGGGGTCCCGACACAACCTAAAAATAGAAGAAAATGCATCGTTTACGAAAAAAAAATTTTGCTAAAATTTCGTAAGGCGGGACCCTTAAAAAAATTCAAAAAAACGGACTTGCTTCAGCAGCACATTTCTGCTGCTGTAGTTGTATAAAATGTCTCAAAACGTCATCAGGTGTCCCGACACAACCTAAAAATAGAAGAAAATGCATCGTTTACCAAAAAAAATGTTTGCTAAAATTTCGTAAGGCGGGACCCTTACAAAAAATTCAAAAAAACGTACTTGCTTCAGCAGCACATTTCAGGTGCTGTAGTTGTATAAAATGTCTCAAAATGTCATCAGGAGTCCCGACACAACCTAAAAATAGAAGAAAATGCATCGTTTACGAAAAAAAAAAATTCCTAAAATTTCGTAAGGCGGGACCCTTACAAAAAATTCAAAAAAACGGACTTGCTTCAGCAGCACATTTCTGATGCTGTAGTTGTATAAAATGTTTCAAAACGTCATCAGGAGTCCCGACACAACCTAAAAAAAGAATAAAATGCATCGTTTACGAAAAAAAATGTTGCTAAAATTTCGTAAGGCGGGACCCTTACAAAAAATTCAAAAAAACGGACTTGCTTCAGCAGCACATTTCTGCTGCTGTAGTTGTATAAAATGTCTCAAAACGTCATCAGGTGTCCCGACACAACCTAAAAATAGAAAAAAATGCATAAATTACGGAAAACATTTTTTGCTAAAATTTCGTAAGGCGGGACCCTTACAAAAAATTCAAAAAAACGGACTTGCTTCAGCAGCACATTTCTTGTGCTGTAGTTGTATAAAATGTTTCAAAATGTCATCAGGAGTCCCGACACAACCTAAAAATAGAAAAAAATGCATAGTTTACGGAAAACATTATTGGCTAAAATTTCGTAAGGCGGGACCCTTACAAAAAATTCAAAAAAACGGACTTGCTTCAGCAGCACATTTCTGGTGCTGTAGTTGTATAAAATGTCTCAAAACGTCATCAGGAGTCCCGACACAACCTAAAAATAGAATAAAATGCATCGTTTACGAAAAAAAATTTTGATAAAATTTCGTAAAGCGGGACCCTTACAAAAAATTCAAAAAAACGGACTTGCTTCAGCAGCACATTTCTGGTGCTGTAGTTGTATAAAATGTCTCAAAACGTCATCAGGTGTCCCGACACAACCTAAAAATAGAAGAAAATGCATCGTTTACGAAAAACATTTTTGGCTAAAATTTCGTAAGGCGGGACCCTTACAAAAAATTCAAAAAAACGGACTTGCTTCAGCAGCACATTTCTGCTGCTGTAGTTGTATAAAATGTCTCAAAACGTCATCAGGTGTCCCGACACAACCTAAAAATAGAAAAAAATGCATAGTTTACGGAAAACATTTTTGGCTAAAATTTCGTAAGGCGGGACCCTTACAAAAAATTCAAAAAAACGGACTTGCTTCAGCAGCACATTTCTGCTGCTGTAGTTGTATAAAATGTCTCAAAACGTCATCAGGTGTCCCGACACAACCTAAAAATAGAAGAATATGCATCGTTTACGAAAAAAAATGTTTGCTAAAATTTCGTAAGGCGGGACCCTTACAAAATTTTCAAAAAAACGGACTTGCTTCAGCAGCACATTTCTGGTGCTGTAGTTGTATAAAATGTCTCAAAATGTCATCAGGAGTCCCGACACAACCTAAAAATAGAAGAAAATGCATCGTTTACGAAAAAAAAAAAATCCTAAAATTTCGTAAGGCGGGACCCTTACAAAAAATTCAAAAAAACGGACTTGCTTCAGCAGCACATTTCTGATGCTGTAGTTGTATAAAATGTTTCAAAACGTCATCAGGAGTCCCGACACAACCTAAAAATAGAATAAAATGCATCGTTTACGAAAAAAAAATTTGCTAAAATTTCGTAAGGCGGGACCCTTACAAAAAATTCAAAAAAACGGACTTGCTTCAGCAGCACATTTCTTGTGCTGTCGTTGTATAAAATGTCTCAAAATGTCATCAGGAGTCCCGACACAACCTAAAAATAGAAGAAAATGCATCGTTTACGAAAAAAAAATTTTGCTAAAATTTCGTAAGGCGGGACCCTTACAAAAAATTCAAAAAAACGGACTTGCTTCAGCAGCACATTTCTTGTGCTGTAGTTGTATAAAATGTTTCAAAATGTCATCAGGAGTCCCGACACAACCTAAAAATAGAAAAAAATGCATAGTTTACGGAAAACATTTTTGGCTAAAATTTCGTAAGGCGGGACCCTTACAAAAAATAAAAAAAAACAGACTTGCTTCAGCAGCACATTTCTGCTGCTGTAGTTGTATAAAATGTTTCAAAACGTCATCAGGAGTCCCGACACAACCTAAAAATAGAATAAAATGCATCGTTTACGAAAACAAATTTTGCTAAAATTTCGTAAGGCGGGACCCTTACAAAAAATTCAAAAAAACGGACTTGCTTCAGCAGCACATTTCTGATGCTGTAGTTGTATAAAATGTTTCAAAACGTCATCAGGAGTCCCAAAACACAACCTAAAAATAGAATAAAATGCATCGTTTACGAAAAAAAAATTTTGCTAAAATTTCGTAAGGCGGGACCCTTACAAAAAATTCAAAAAAACGGACTTGCTTCAGCAGCACATTTCTGATGCTGTAGTTGTATAAAATGTTTCAAAACGTCATCAGGAGTCCCAAAACACAACCTAAAAATAGAATAAAATGCATCGTTTACGAAAAAAAAATTTGCTAAAATTTCGTAAGGCGGGACCCTTACAAAAAATTCAAAAAAACGGACTTGCTTCAGCAGCACATTTCTGGTGCTGTAGTTGTATAAAATGTTTCAAAACGTCATCAGGAGTCCCGACACAACCTAAAAATAGAATAAAATGCATCGTTTACGAAAAAAAATTTTGCTAAAATTTCGTAAGGCGGGACCCTTACAAAAAATTCAAAAAAACGGACTTGCTTCAGCAGCACATTTCTGGTGCTGTAGTTGTATAAAATGTCTCAAAATGTCACCAGGAGTCCCGACACAACCTAAAAATAGAATAAAATGCATCGTTTACGAAAAAAAAATGTTGCTAAAATTTCGAAAGCCGGGACCCTTACAAAAAATTCAAAAAAACGGACTTGCTTCAGCAGCACATTTCTTGTGCTGTAGTTGTATAAAATTTCTCAAAACGTCATCAGGTGTCCCGACACAAACTAAAAATAGAAAAAAATGCATAGTTTACGGAAAACATTTTTTGCTAAAATTTCGTAAGGCGGGACCCTTACAAAAAATTCAAAAAAACGGACTTGCTTCAGCAGCACATTTCTGATGCTGTAGTTGTATAAAATGTCTCAAAACGTCATCAGGTGTCCCGACACAAACTAAAAATAGAAAAAAATGCATAGTTTACGGAAAACATTTTTTGCTAAAATTTCGTAAGGCGGGACCCTTACAAAAAATTCAAAAAAACGGACTTGCTTCAGCAGCACATTTCTTGTGCTGTAGTTGTATAAAATGTCTCAAAACGTCATCAGGTGTCCCGACACAACCTAAAAATAGAAAAAAATGCATAGTTTACGGAAAACATTTTTGGCTAAAATTTCGTAAGGCGGGACCCTTACAAAAAATTCAAAAAAACGGACTTGCTTCAGCAGCACATTTCTTATGCTGTAGTTGTATAAAATTTCTCAAAATGTCATCAGGGGTCCCGACACAACCTAAAAATAGAAGAAAATGCATCGTTTACGAAAAAAAAATTTTGCTAAAATTTCGTAAGGCGGGACCCTTAAAAAAATTCAAAAAAACGGACTTGCTTCAGCAGCACATTTCTGCTGCTGTAGTTGTATAAAATGTCTCAAAACGTCATCAGGTGTCCCGACACAACCTAAAAATAGAAGAAAATGCATCGTTTACCAAAAAAAATGTTTGCTAAAATTTCGTAAGGCGGGACCCTTACAAAAAATTCAAAAAAACGTACTTGCTTCAGCAGCACATTTCAGGTGCTGTAGTTGTATAAAATGTCTCAAAATGTCATCAGGAGTCCCGACACAACCTAAAAATAGAAGAAAATGCATCGTTTACGAAAAAAAAAAATTCCTAAAATTTCGTAAGGCGGGACCCTTACAAAAAATTCAAAAAAACGGACTTGCTTCAGCAGCACATTTCTGATGCTGTAGTTGTATAAAATGTTTCAAAACGTCATCAGGAGTCCCGACACAACCTAAAAAAAGAATAAAATGCATCGTTTACGAAAAAAAATGTTGCTAAAATTTCGTAAGGCGGGACCCTTACAAAAAATTCAAAAAAACGGACTTGCTTCAGCAGCACATTTCTGCTGCTGTAGTTGTATAAAATGTCTCAAAACGTCATCAGGTGTCCCGACACAACCTAAAAATAGAAAAAAATGCATAAATTACGGAAAACATTTTTTGCTAAAATTTCGTAAGGCGGGACCCTTACAAAAAATTCAAAAAAACGGACTTGCTTCAGCAGCACATTTCTTGTGCTGTAGTTGTATAAAATGTTTCAAAATGTCATCAGGAGTCCCGACACAACCTAAAAATAGAAAAAAATGCATAGTTTACGGAAAACATTATTGGCTAAAATTTCGTAAGGCGGGACCCTTACAAAAAATTCAAAAAAACGGACTTGCTTCAGCAGCACATTTCTGGTGCTGTAGTTGTATAAAATGTCTCAAAACGTCATCAGGAGTCCCGACACAACCTAAAAATAGAATAAAATGCATCGTTTACGAAAAAAAATTTTGATAAAATTTCGTAAAGCGGGACCCTTACAAAAAATTCAAAAAAACGGACTTGCTTCAGCAGCACATTTCTGGTGCTGTAGTTGTATAAAATGTCTCAAAACGTCATCAGGTGTCCCGACACAACCTAAAAATAGAAGAAAATGCATCGTTTACGAAAAAAAATGTTGCTAAAATTTCGTAAGGCGGGACCCTTACAAAAAATTCAAAAAAACGGACTTGCTTCAGCAGCACATTTCAGGTGCTGTAGTTGTATAAAATGTCTCAAAATGTCATCAGGAGTCCCGACACAACCTAAAAATAGAAGAAAATGCATCGTTTACGAAAAAAAAATTTTGCTAAAATTTCGTAAGGCGGGACCCTTACAAAAAATTCAAAAAAACGGACTTGCTTCAGCAGCACATTTCTGCTGCTGTAGTTGTATAAAATGTTTCAAAACGTCATCAGGTGTCCCGACACAACCTAAAAATAGAAGAAAATGCATCGTTTACGAAAAAAAAATTTTGCTAAAATTTCGTTAGGCGGGACCCTTACAAAAAATTCAAAAAAACGGACTTGCTTCAGCAGCACATTTCTGATGCTGTAGTTGTATAAAATGTTTCAAAACGTCATCAGGAGTCCCGACACAACCTAAAAATAGAATAAAATGCATCGTTTACGAAAAAACATTTTTGCTAAAATTTCGTAAGGCGGGACCCTTACAAAAAATTCAAAAAATCGGACTTGCTTCAGCAGCATATTTCTGATGCTGTAGTTGTATAAAATGTTTCAAAACGTCATCAGGAGTCCCGACACAACCTAAAATCAGAATAAAATGCATCGTTTACGAAAAAAAATGTTGCTAAAATTTCGTAAGGCGGGACCCTTAAAAAAAATTCAAAAAAACGGACTTGCTTCAGCAGCGCATTTCTGCTGCTGTAGTTGTATAAAATGTTTCAAAATGTCATCAGGTGTCCCGACACAACCTAAAAATAGAATAAAATGCATCGTTTACGAAAAAAAATTTTGCCAAAATTTCGTAAGGCGGGACCCTTACAAATAATTCAAAAAAACGGACTTGCTTCAGCAGCACATTTCTGCTGCTGTAGTTGTATAAAATGTTTCAAAACGTCATCAGGAGTCCCGACACAACCTAAAAATAGAATAAAATGCATCGTTTACGAAAAAAAATTTTGCTAAAATTTCGTAAGGCGGGAGGACCCTTACAAAAAATTCAAAAAAACGGACTTGCTTCAGCAGCACATTTCTGCTGCTGTAGTTGTATAAAATGTTTCAAAACGTCATCAGGAGTCCCGACACAACCTAAAAATAGAATAAAATGCATCGTTTACGAAAAAAAATTTTGCTAAAATTTCGTAAGGCGGGACCCTTACAAAAAATTCAAAAAAACGGACTTGCTTCAGCAGCACATTTCTGGTGCTGTAGTTGTATAAAATGTCTCAAAATGTCATCAGGAGTCCTGACACAACCTAAAAATAGAATAAAATGCATCGTTTACGAAAAAAAATTTTGCTAAAATTTCGTAAGGCGGGACCCTTACAAAAAATTCAAAAAAACGGACTTGCTTCAGCAGCACATTTCTGGTGCTGTAGTTGTATAAAATGTCTCAAAACGTCATCAGGTGTCCCGACACAACCTAAAAATAGAAGAAAATGCATCGTTTACGAAAAAAAATGTTTGCTAAAATTTCGTAAGGCGGGACCCTTACAAAAAATTCAAAAAAACGGACTTGCTTCAGCAGCACATTTCAGGTGCTGTAGTTGTATAAAATGTCTCAAAATGTCATCAGGAGTCCCGACACAACCTAAAAATAGAAGAAAATGCATCGTTTCCGAAAAAAAAAATTTGCTAAAATTTCGTTAGGCGGGACCCTTACAAAAAATTCAAAAAATCGGACTTGCTTCAGCAGCATATTTCTGATGCTGTAGTTGTATAAAATGTTTCAAAACGTCATCAGGAGTCCCGACACAACCTAAAATCAGAATAAAATGCATCGTTTACGAAAAAAAATGTTGCTAAAATTTCGTAAGGCGGGACCCTTACAAATAATTCAAAAAAACGGACTTGCTTCAGCAGCACATTTCTGCAGCTGTAGTTGTATAAAATGTTTCAAAACGTCATCAGGAGTCCCGACACAACCTAAAAATAGAATAAAATGCATCGTTTACGAAAAAAAATTTTGCTAAAATTTCGTAAGGCGGGACCCTTACAAAAAATTCAAAAAAACGGACTTGCTTCAGCAGCACATTTCTGGTGCTGTAGTTGTATAAAATATTTCAAAACGTCATCAGGAGTCCCGACACAACCTAAAAATAGAAAAAAATGCATAGTTTACGAAAAACATTTTTTGCTAAAATTTCGTAAGGCGGGACCCTTACAAAAAATTCCAAAAAACGGACTTGCTTCAGCAGCACATTTCTTGTGCTGTAGTTGTATAAAATGTCTCAAAATGTCATCAGGAGTCCCGACACAACCTAAAAATAGAAGAAAATGCATCGTTTACGAAAAAAAAATGTTGCTAAAAATTCGAAAGGCGGGACCCTCACAAAAAATTCAAAAAAACGGACTTGCTTCAGCAGCACATTTCTTGTGCTGTAGTTGTATAAAATGTCTCAAAATGTCATCAGGAGTCCCGACACAACCTAAAAATAGAAAAAAATGCATAGTTTACGGAAAACATTTTTGGCTAAAATTTCGTAAGGCGGGACCCTTACAAAAAATTCAAAAAAACAGACTTGCTTCAGCAGCACATTTCTGCTGCTGTAGTTGTATAAAATGTTTCAAAACGTCATCAGGAGTCCCGACACAACCTAAAAATAGAATAAAATGCATCGTTTACGAAAAAAAATTTTGCTAAAATTTCGTAAGGCGGGACCCTTACAAAAAATTCAAAAAAACGGACTTGCTTCAGCAGCACATTTCTGGTGCTGTAGTTGTATAAAATGTCTCAAAATGTCATCAGGAGTCCCGACACAACCTAAAAATAGAAGAAAATGCATCGTCTACGAAAAAAAAATGTTGCTAAAATTTCGTAAGGCGGGACCCTTACAAAAAATTCAGAAAAACGGACTTGCTTCAGCAGCACATTTCTGATGCTGTAGTTGTATAAAATGTTTCAAAACGTCATCAGGAGTCCCGACACAACCTAAAAATAGAATAAAATGCATCGTTTACGAAAAAAAATGTTGCTAAAATTTCGTAAGGCGGGACCCTTACAAAAAATTCAAAAAAACGGACTTGCTTCAGCAGCACATTTCTGATGCTGTAGTTGTATAAAATGTTTCAAAACGTCATCAGGAGTCCCAAAACACAACCTAAAAATAGAATAAAATGCATCGTTTACGAAAAAAAATTTTGCTAAAATTTCGTAAGGCGGGACCCTTACAAAAAATTCAAAAAAACGGACTTGCTTCAGCAGCACATTTCTGGTGCTGTAGTTGTATAAAATGTCTCAAAACGTCATCAGGTGTCCCGACACAACCTAAAAATAGAAGAAAAAGCATCGTTTACGAAAAAAAAATTTTGCTAAAATTTCGTAAGGCGGGACCCTTACAAAAAATTCAAAAAAACGGACTTGCTTCAGCAGCACATTTCTGGTGCTGTAGTTGTATAAAATGTCTCAAAACGTCATCAGGTGTCCCGACACAACCTAAAAATAGAAGAAAAAGCATCGTTTACGAAAACAAAATTTTGCTAAAATTTTGTAAGGCGGGACCCTTACAAAAAATTCAAAAAAACGGACTTGCTTCAGCAGCACATTTCTGGTGCTGTAGTTGTATAAAATGTCTCAAAACGTCATCAGGTGTCCCGACACAACCTAAAAATAGAAGAAAATGCAAAGTTTACGGAAAAAATTTTTGCTAAAATGTCGTAAGGCGGGACCCTTACAAAATGTTCAAAAAAACGGACTTGCTTCAGCAGCACATTTCTGGTGCTGTAGTTGTATAAAATGTCTCAAAACGTCATCAGGTGTCCCGACACAACCTAAAAATAGAAAAAAATGCATAGTTTACGGAAAACATTTTTTGCTAAAATTTCGTAAGGCGGGACCCTTACAAAAAATTCAAAAAAACGGACTTGCTTCAGCAGCACATTTCTGGTGCTGTAGTTGTATAAAATGTCTCAAAACGTCATCAGGTGTCCCGACACAACCTAAAAATAGAAAAAAATGCATAATTAAAGGAAAACATTTTTTGCTAAAATTTCGTAAGGCGGGACCCTTACAAAAAATTCAAAAAAACGGACTTGCTTCAGCAGCACATTTCTGGTGCTGTAGTTGTATAAAATGTCTCAAAACGTCATCAGGAGTCCCGACACAACCTAAAAATAGAAGAAAATGCATAGTTTACGGAAAAAATTTTTGCGAAAATTTCGTAAGGCGGGACCCTTACAAAAAATTCAAAAAAACGGACTTGCTTCAGCAGCACATTTCTGGTGCTGTAGTTGTATAAAATGTCTCAAAATGTCATCAGGAGTCCTGACACAACCTAAAAATAGAAGAAAATGCATCGTTTACGAAATTTTTTTTTTATAAAATTTCGTAAGGCGGGACCCTTACAAAAAATTCAAAAAAACGGACTTGCTTCAGCAGCACATTTCTGATGCTGTAGTTGTATAAAATGTTTCAAAACGTCATCAGGAGTCCCGACACAACCTAAAAATAGAATAAAATGCATCGTTTACGAAAAAAAATTTTGCTAAAATTTCGTAAGGCGGGACCCTTACAAAAAATTCAAAAAAACGGACTTGCTTCAGCAGCACATTTCTGGTGCTGTAGTTGTATAAAATGTCTCAAAACGTCATCAGGAGTCCCGACACAACCTAAAAATAGAAGAAAATGCATAGTTTACGGAAAAAAATTTTGCTAAAATTTCGTAAGGTGGGACCCTTACAAAAAATTCAAAAGAACGGACTTGCTTCAGCAGCACATTTCTGCTGCTGTAGTTGTATAAAATGTCTCAAAACGTCATCAGGAGTCCCGACACAACCTAAAAATAGAAAAAAATGCATAGTTTACGGAAAACATTTTTTGCTAAAATTTCGTAAGGCGGGACCCTTACAAAAAATTCAAAAAAACGGACTTGCTTCAGCAGCACATTTCTGCTGCTGTAGTTGTATAAAATGTCTCAAAACGTCATCAGGTGTCCCGACACAACCTAAAAATAGAAGAAAAAGCATCGTTTACGAAAAAAAAATTTTGCTAAAATTTCGTAAGGCGGGACCCTTACAAAAAATTCAAAAAAACGGACTTGCTTCAGCAGCACATTTCTGGTGCTGTAGTTGTATAAAATGTCTCAAAACGTCATCAGGTGTCCCGACACAACCTAAAAATAGAAGAAAAAGCATCGTTTACGAAAAAAAAATTTTGCTAAAATTTCGTAAGGCGGGACCCTTACAAAATGTTCAAAAAAACGGACTTGCTTCAGCAGCACATTTCTGCTGCTGTAGTTGTATAAAATGTCTCAAAACGTCATCAGGAGTCCCGACACAACCTAAAAATAGAAGAAAATGCATAGTTTACGGAAAAAAATTTTGCTAAAATTTCGTAAGGTGGGACCCTTACAAAAAATTCAAAAGAACGGACTTGCTTCAGCAGCACATTTCTGCTGCTGTAGTTGTATAAAATGTCTCAAAACGTCATCAGGAGTCCCGACACAACCTAAAAATAGAAGAAAATGCATAGTTTACGGAAAAAATTTTTGCTAAAATTTCGTAAGGCGGGACCCTTACAAAAATTCAAAAAAACGGACTTGCTTCAGCAGCACATTTCTGGTGCTGTAGTTGTATAAAATGTCTCAAAACGTCATCAGGAGTCCCGACACAACCTAAAAATAGAAGAAAATGCATAGTTTACGGAAAAAATTTTTGCTAAAATTTCGTAAGGTGGGACCCTTACAAAAAATTCAAAAGAACGGACTTGCTTCAGCAGCACATTTCTGGTGCTGTAGTTGTATAAAATGTCTCAAAACGTCATCAGGAGTCCCGACACAACCTAAAAATAGAAGAAACTGCATAGTTTACGGAAAAAAATTTTGCTAAAATTTCGTAAGGTGGGACCCTTACAAAAAATTCAAAAGAACGGACTTGCTTCAGCAGCACATTTCTGCTGCTGTAGTTGTATAAAATGTCTCAAAACGTCATCAGGTGTCCCGACACAACCTAAAAATAGAAAAAAATGCATAGTTTACGGAAAACATTTTTTGCTAAAATTTCGTAAGGCGGGACCCTTACAAAAAATTCAAAAAAACGGACTTGCTTCAGCAGCACATTTCTGCTGCTGTAGTTGTATAAAATGTCTCAAAACGTCATCAGGTGTCCCGACACAACCTAAAAATAGAAGAAAAAGCATCGTTTACGAAAAAAAAATTTTGCTAAAATTTCGTAAGGCGGGACCCTTACAAAAAATTCAAAAAAACGGACTTGCTTCAGCAGCACATTTCTGGTGCTGTAGTTGTATAAAATGTCTCAAAACGTCATCAGGTGTCCCGACACAACCTAAAAATAGAAGAAAAAGCATCGTTAACGAAAAAAAAATTTTGCTAAAATTTCGTAAGGCGGGACCCTTACAAAAAATTCAAAAAAACGGACTTGCTTCAGCAGCACATTTCTGGTGCTGTAGTTGTATAAAATGTCTCAAAACGTCATCAGGTGTCCCGACACAACCTAAAAATAGAAGAAAATGCAAAGTTTACGGAAAAAAATGTTGCTAAAATGTCGTAAGGCGGGACCCTTACAAAATGTTCAAAAAAACGGACTTGCTTCAGCAGCACATTTCTGCTGCTGTAGTTGTATAAAATGTCTCAAAACGTCATCAGGTGTCCCGACACAACCTAAAAATAGAAAAAAATGCATAGTTTACGGAAAACATTTTTTGCTAAAATTTCGTAAGGCGGGACCCTTACAAAAAATGCAAAAAAACGGACTTGCTTCAGCAGCACATTTCTGCTGCTGTAGTTGTATAAAATGTCTCAAAATGTCATCAGGAGTCCTGACACAACCTAAAAATAGAAGAAAATGCATCGTTTACGAAAATTTTTTTTTATAAAATTTCGTAAGGCGGGACCCTTACAAAAAATTCAAAAAAACGGACTTGCTTCAGCAGCACATTTCTGATGCTGTAGTTGTATAAAATGTTTCAAAACGTCATCAGGAGTCCCGACACAACCTAAAAATAGAATAAAATGCATCGTTTACGAAAAAAAATTTTGCTAAAATTTCGTAAGGCGGGACCCTTACAAAAAATTCAAAAAAACGGATTTGCTTCAGCAGCACATTTCTGGTGCTGTAGTTGTATAAAATGTCTCAAAACGTCATCAGGAGTCCCGACACAACCTAAAAATAGAAGAAAATGCATAGTTTACGGAAAAAAATTTTGCTAAAATTTCGTAAGGTGGGACCCTTACAAAAAATTCAAAAGAACGGACTTGCTTCAGCAGCACATTTCTGCTGCTGTAGTTGTATAAAATGTCTCAAAACGTCATCAGGTGTCCCGACACAACCTAAAAATAGAAAAAAATGCATATTTTACGGAAAACATTTTTTGCTAAAATTTCGTAAGGCGGGACCCTTACAAAAAATTCAAAAAAACGGACTTGCTTCAGCAGCACATTTCTGCTGCTGTAGTTGTATAAAATGTCTCAAAACGTCATCAGGTGTCCCGACACAACCTAAAAATAGAAGAAAAAGCATCGTTTACGAAAAAAAAATTTTGCTAAAATTTCGTAAGGCGGGACCCTTACAAAAAATTCAAAAAAACGGACTTGCTTCAGCAGCACATTTCTGGTGCTGTAGTTGTATAAAATGTCTCAAAACGTCATCAGGTGTCCCGACACAACCTAAAAATAGAAGAAAAAGCATCGTTTACGAAAAAAAAATTTTGCTAAAATTTCGTAAGGCGGGACCCTTACAAAATGTTCAAAAAAACGGACTTGCTTCAGCAGCACATTTCTGCTGCTGTAGTTGTATAAAATGTCTCAAAACGTCATCAGGAGTCCCGACACAACCTAAAAATAGAAGAAAATGCATAGTTTACGGAAAAAATTTTTGCTAAAATTTCGTAAGGTGGGACCCTTACAAAAAATTCAAAAGAACGGACTTGCTTCAGCAGCACATTTCTGCTGCTGTAGTTGTATAAAATGTCTCAAAACGTCATCAGGAGTCCCGACACAACCTAAAAATAGAAGAAAATGCATAGTTTACGGAAAAATTTTTTGCTAAAATTTCGTAAGGCGGGACCCTTACAAAAATTCAAAAAAACGGACTTGCTTCAGCAGCACATTTCTGGTGCTGTAGTTGTATAAAATGTCTCAAAACGTCATCAGGAGTCCCGACACAACCTAAAAATAGAAGAAAATGCATAGTTTACGGAAAAAATTTTTGCTAAAATTTCGTAAGGTGGGACCCTTACAAAAAATTCAAAAGAACGGACTTGCTTCAGCAGCACATTTCTGGTGCTGTAGTTGTATAAAATGTCTCAAAACGTCATCAGGAGTCCCGACACAACCTAAAAATAGAAAAAAATGCATAGTTTACGGAAAACATTTTTTGCTAAAATTTCGTAAGGCGGGACCCTTACAAAAAATTCAAAAAAACGGACTTGCTTCAGCAGCACATTTCTGCTGCTGTAGTTGTATAAAATGTCTCAAAACGTCATCAGGTGTCCCGACACAACCTAAAAATAGAAGAAAAAGCATCGTTTACGAAAAAAAAATTTTGCTAAAATTTCGTAAGGCGGGACCCTTACAAAAAATTCAAAAAAACGGACTTGCTTCAGCAGCACATTTCTGGTGCTGTAGTTGTATAAAATGTCTCAAAACGTCATCAGGTGTCCCGACACAACCTAAAAATAGAAGAAAATGCAAAGTTTACGGAAAAAAATGTTGCTAAAATGTCGTAAGGCGGGACCCTTACAAAATGTTCAAAAAAACGGACTTGCTTCAGCAGCACATTTCTGGTGCTGTAGTTGTATAAAATGTCTCAAAACGTCATCAGGTGTCCCGACACAACCTAAAAATAGAAGAAAATGCAAAGTTTACGGAAAAAAATGTTGCTAAAATGTCGTAAGGCGGGACCCTTACAAAATGTTCAAAAAAACGGACTTGCTTCAGCAGCACATTTCTGGTGCTGTAGTTGTATAAAATGTCTCAAAACGTCATCAGGTGTCCCGACACAACCTAAAAATAGAAAAAAATGCATAGTTTACGGAAAACATTTTTTGCTAAAATTTCGTAAGGCGGGACCCTTACAAAAAATTCAAAAAAACGGACTTGCTTCAGCAGCACATTTCTGGTGCTGTAGTTGTATAAAATGTCTCAAAATGTCATCAGGAGTCCCGACACAACCTAAAAACAGAAGAAAATGCATAGTTTACGGAAAAAAAATGTTGCTAAAATTTCGTAAGGCGGGACCCTTACAAAAAATTCAAAAAAACGGACTTGCTTCAGCAGCACATTTCTGCTGCTGTAGTTGTATAAAATGTCTCAAAACGTCATCAGGTGTCCCGACACAACCTAAAAATAGAAGAAAATGCATCGTTTACGAAAAAAAAAATTTGCTAAAATTTCGTAAGGCGGGACCCTTACAAAAAATTCAAAAAAACGGACTTGCTTCAGCAGCACATTTCAGGTGCTGTAGTTGTATAAAATGTCTCATAATGTCATCAGGAGTCCCGACACAACCTAAAAATAGAAGAAAATGCATCGTTTCCGAAAAAAAAAATTTGCTAAAATTTCGTAAGGCGGGACCCTTACAAAAAATTCAAAAAAACGGACTTGCTTCAGCAGCACATTTCTGCTGCTGTAGTTGTATAAAATGTCTCAAAATGTCATCAGGAGTCCCGACACAACCTAAAAATAGAATAAAATGCATCGTTTACGGAAAACATTTTTTGCTAAAATTTCGTAAGGCGGGGACCCTTACAAAAAATTCAAAAAAACGGACTTGCTTCAGCAGCACATTTCTGGTGCTGTAGTTGTATAAAATGTCTCAAAACGTCATCAGGTGTCCCGACACAACCTAAAAATAGAAGAAAATGCATAGTTTACGGGAAAAAAATTTTGCTAAAATTTCGTAAGGCGGGACCCTTACAAAAAATTCAAAAAAACGGACTTGCTTCAGCAGCACATTTCTGATGCTGTAGTTGTATAAAATGTCTCAAAACGTCATCAGGAGTCCCGACACAACCTAAAAATAGAATAAAATGCATCGTTTACGAAAAAAATGTTTGCTAAAATTTCGTAAGGCGGGACCCTTACAAAAAATTCAAAAAAACGGACTTGCTTCAGCAGCACATTTCTGATGCTGTAGTTGTATAAAATGTCTCAAAACGTCATCAGGAGTCCCGACACAACCTAAAAATAGAAGAAAAAGCATCGTTTACGAAAAAAAAATTTTGCTAAAATTTCGTAAGGCGGGACCCTTACAAAAAATTCAAAAAAACGAACTTGCTTCAGCAGCACATTTCTGGTGCTGTAGTTGTATAAAATGTCTCAAAACGTCATCAGGTGTCCCGACACAACCTAAAAATAGAAGAAAAAGCATCGTTTACGAAAAAAAAATTTTGCTAAAATTTCGTAAGGCGGGACCCTTACAAAAAATTCAAAAAAACGGACTTGCTTCGGCAGCACATTTCTGGTGCTGTAGTTGTATAAAATGTCTCAAAACGTCATCAGGTGTCCCGACACAACCTAAAAATAGAAAAAAATGCATAGTTTACGGAAAACATTTTTTGCTAAAATTTCGTAAGGCGGGACCCTTACAAAAAATTCAAAAAAACGGACTTGCTTCAGCAGCACATTTCTGGTGCTGTAGTTGTATAAAATGTCTCAAAACGTCATCAGGTGTCCCGACACAACCTAAAAATAGAAAAAAATGCATAGTTTACGGAAAACATTTTTTGCTAAAATTTCGTAAGGCGGGACCCTTACAAAAAATTCAAAAAAACGGACTTGCTTCAGCAGCACATTTCTGCTGCTGTAGTTGTATAAAATGTCTCAAAACGTCATCAGGTGTCCCGACACAACCTAAAAATAGAAGAAAAAGCATCGTTTACGAAAAAAAAATGTTGCTAAAATTTCGTAAGGCGGGACCCTTACAAAAAATTCAAAAAAACGGACTTGCTTCAGCAGCACATTTCTGGTGCTGTAGTTGTATAAAATGTCTCAAAACGTCATCAGGAGTCCCGACACAACCTAAAAATAGAAGAAAATGCATAGTTTACGGAAAAAATTTTTGCTAAAATTTCGTAAGGTGGGACCCTTACAAAAAATTCAAAAGAACGGACTTGCTTCAGCAGCACATTTCTGCTGCTGTAGTTGTAAAAAATGTCTCTAAACGTCATCAGGTGTCCCGACACAACTTAAAAATAGAAGAAAATGCATAGTTTACGAAAAAAAATGTTTGCTAAAATTTCGTAAGGCGGGACCCTTACAAAAAATTCAAAAAAACGGACTTGCTTCAGCAGCACATTTCTGCTGCTGTAGTTGTATAAAATGTCTCAAAACGTCATCAGGTATCCCGACACAACCTAAAAATAGAAGAAAATGCATAGTTTACGGAAAAATTTTTTTGCTAAAATTTCGAAAGGCGGGACCCTTACAAAAAATTCAAAAAAACGGACTTGCTTCAGCAGCACATTTCTGATGCTGTAGTTGTATAAAATGTCTCAAAACGTCATCAGAAGTCCCGACACAACCTAAAAAGGGAAGAAAATGCATAGTTTACGGAAATTTCTTTTCCCTAAGTTTCGTAAGGGGGATCCTTACAAAAAATTCAAAAAAACGGACTTGCTTCAGCAGCACATTTCTGCTGCTGTAGTTGTATAAAATGTCTCTAAACGTCATCAGGAGTCCCGACACAACTTAAAAATAGAAGAAAATGCATCGTTTACGAAAAAAAAAATTTGCTAAAATTTCGTAAGGTGGGACCCTTACAAAAAATTCAAAAAAACGGACTTGCTTCAGCAGCACATTTCTGGTGCTGTAGTTGTATAAAATGTCTCAAAACGTCATCAGGAGTCCCGACACAACCTAAAAATAGAAGAAAATGCATCGTTTACGAAAAAAAAAATTTGCTAAAATTTCGTAAGGCGGGACCCTTACAAAAAATTCTAAAAAACGGACTTGCTTCAGCAGCACATTTCTGCTGCTGTAGTTGTATAAAATGTCTCAAAACGTCATCAGGTGTCCCGACACAACCTAAAAATAGACAAAAATGCATAGTTTACGGAAAAAAAATTTTGCTAAAATTTCGTAAGGCGGGACCCTTACAAAAAATTCAAAAAAACGGACTTGCTTCCGCAGCACATTTCTGGTGCTGTAGTTGTATAAAATGTCTCAAAACGTCATCAGGTGTCCCGACACAACCTAAAAATAGAATAAAATGCATCGTTTACGGGAAAAAAATTTTGCTAAAATTTCGTAAGGCGGGACCCTTACAAAAAATTCAAAAAAATGGACTTGCTTCAGCAGCACATTTCTGGTGCTGTAGTTGTATAAAATGTCTCAAAACATAATCAGGTGTCCCGACACAACTTAAAAATAGAAGAAAATGCATCGTTTACGAAAAAAAAATGTTGCTAAAATGTCGTAAGGCGGGACCCTTACAAAAAATTCAAAAAAACGGACTTGCTTCAGCAGCACATTTCTGCTGCTGTACTTGTATAAAATGTCTCTAAACGTCATCAGGAGCCCCGACACAACTTAAAAATAGAAGAAAATGCATCGTTTACGAAAAAAAAAATTTGCTAAAATTTCGTAAGGTGGGACCCTTACAAAACATTCAAAAAAACGGACTTGCTTCAGCAGCACATTTCTGCTGCTGTAGTTGTATAAAATGTCTCAAAACGTCATCAGGAGTCCCGACACAACCTAAAAATAGAAGAAAATGCATAGTTTACGAAAAAAAATGTTTGCTAAAATTTCGTAAGGCGGGACCCTTACAAAAAATTCAAAAAAACGGACTTGCTTCAGCAGCACATTTCTGGTGCTGTAGTTGTATAAAATGTCTCAAAACGTCATCAGGAGTCCCGACACAACCTAAAAAATAGAAGAAAATGCATAGTTTACGAAAAAAAATGTTTGCTAAAATTTCGTAAGGCGGGACCCTTACAAAAAATTCAAAAAAACGGACTTGCTTCAGCAGCACAATTCTGGTGCTGTAGTTGTATAAAATGTCTCAAAACGTCATCAGGAGTCCCGACACAACCTAAAAATAGAAGAAAATGCATCGTTTACGAAAAAAAAAATTTGCTAAAATTTCGTAAGGCGGGACCCTTACAAAAAATTCTAAAAAACGGACTTGCTTCAGCAGCACATTTCTGCTGCTGTAGTTGTATAAAATGTCTCAAAACGTCATCAGGTGTCCCGACACAACCTAAAAATAGACAAAAATGCATAGTTTATGGAAAAAAAAATTTGCTAAAATTTCGTAAGGCGGGACCCTTACAAAAAATTCAAAAAAACGGACTTGCTTCAGCAGCACATTTCTGCTGCTGTAGTTGTATAAAATGTTTCAAAACGTCATCAGGTGTCCCGACACAACCTAAAAATAGAATAAAATGCATCGTTTACGAAAAAAATTTTTGCTAAAATTTCGTAAGGCGGGACCCTTACAAAACATTCAAAAAAACGGACTTGCTTCAGCAGCACATTTCAGGTGATGTAGTTGTATAAAATGTCTCAAAATGTCATCAGGAGTCCCGACACAACCTAAAAATAGAAGAAAATGCATCGTTTACAAAAAAAAAATTTTGCTAAAATTTTGTAAGGCGGGACCCTTACAAAAAATTCAAAAAAACGGACTTGCTTCAGCAGCACATTTCAGGTGATGTAGTTGTATAAAATGT
Source organism: Nerophis lumbriciformis (assembly GCF_033978685.3). NCBI lineage: Eukaryota > Metazoa > Chordata > Actinopteri > Syngnathiformes > Syngnathidae > Nerophis > Nerophis lumbriciformis. The sequence continues at coordinate 30,618,095 of NC_084579.2, forward strand.
CTCAAAATGTCATCAGGAGTCCCGACACAACCTAAAAATAGAAGAAAATGCATCGTTTACAAAAAAAAAATTTTGCTAAAATTTCGTAAGGCGGGACCCTTACAAAAAATTCAAAAAAACGGACTTGCTTCAGCAGCACATTTCTGCTGCTGTAGTTGTATAAAATGTCTCAAAACGTCATCAGGTGTCCCGACACAACCTAAAAATAGACAAAAATGCATAGTTTACGGAAAAAAAAATTTGCTAAAATTTCGTAAGGCGGGACCCTTACAAAAATTTTTAAAAAACGGACTTTCTTCAGCAGCACATTTCTGGTGCTGTAGTTGTATAACATGTCTCAAAATGTCATCAGGTGTCCCGACACAACCTAAAAATAGAATAAAATGCATCGTTTACGAAAAAAAAATTTTGCTAAAATTTCGTAAGGCGGGACCCTTACAAAAAATTAAAAAAAACAGACTTGCTTCGGCAACACATTTCTGCTAATGTATTTGTATAAAATGTCTCAAAACGTCATCAGGTGTCCCGACACAACCTAAAAATAGAAGAAAATGCATAATTTACGGGAAAAAAATTTTGCTAAAATTTCGTAAGGCGGGACCCTTACAAAAAATTCAAAAAAACGGACTTGCTTCAGCAGCACATTTCTGCTGCTGTAGTTGTATAAAATGTCTCAAAACATAATCAGGTGTCCCGACACAACTTAAAAATAGAAGAAAATGCATCGTTTACGAAAAAAAAATGTTGCTAAAATGTCGTAAGGCGGGACCCTTACAAAAAATTCAAAAAAACGGACTTGCTTCAGCAGCACATTTCTGCTGCTGTAGTTGTATAAAGTGTCTCAAAACGTAATCAGGTGTCCCGACACAACCTAAAAATAGAAGAAAATGCATCGTTTACGGCAAAAAAATTTTGCTAAAATTTCGTAAGGCGGGACCCTTACAAAAAATTCAAAAAAACGGACTTGCTTCAGCAGCACATTTCTGCTGCTGTAGTTGTATAAAATGTCTCAAAACGTCATCAGGAGTCCCGACACAACCTAAAAATAGAAGAAAATGCATAGTTTACGAAAAAAAATGTTTGCTAAAATTTCGTAAGGCGGGACCCTTACAAAAAATTCAAAAAAACGGACTTGCTTCAGCAGCACATTTCTGGTGCTGTAGTTGTATAAAATGTCTCAAAACGTCATCAGGAGTCCCGACACAACCTAAAAATAGAAGAAAATGCATCGTTTACGAAAAAAAAAATTTGCTAAAATTTCGTAAGGCGGGACCCTTACAAAAAATTCTAAAAAACGGACTTGCTTCAGCAGCACATTTCTGCTGCTGTAGTTGTATAAAATGTCTCAAAACGTCATCAGGTGTCCCGACACAACCTAAAAATAGACAAAAATGCATAGTTTACGGAAAAAAAAATTTGCTAAAATTTCGTAAGGCGGGACCCTTACAAAAAATTCAAAAAAACGGACTTGCTTCAGCAGCACATTTCTGGTGCTGTAGTTGTATAAAATGTTTCAAAACGTCATCAGGTGTCCCGACACAACCTAAAAATAGAATAAAATGCATCGTTTACGAAAAAAATGTTTGCTAGAATTTCGTAAGGCGGGACCCTTACAAAACATTCAAAAAAACGGACTTGCTTCAGCAGCACATTTCTGCTGCTGTAGTTGTATAAAATGTCTCAAAACGTCATCAGGTGTCCCGACACAACCTAAAAATAGAAGAAAATGCATCGTTTACAAAAAAAAAATTTTGCTAAAATTTCGTAAGGCGGGACCCTTACAAAAAATTCAAAAAAACGGAATTGCTTCAGCAGCACATTTCAGGTGATGTAGTTGTATAAAATGTCTCAAAATGTCATCAGGAGTCCCGACACAACCTAAAAATAGAAGAAAATGCATCGTTTACAAAAAAAAAATTTTGCTAAAATTTCGTAAGGCGGGACCCTTACAAAAAATTCAAAAAAACGGACTTGCTTCAGCAGCACATTTCTGCTGCTGTAGTTGTATAAAATGTCTCAAAACATAATCAGGTGTCCCGACACAACCTAAAAATAGAAAAAAAATGCATTAATTACGGAAAAAAATGTTTGCTAAAATTTCGTAAGGCGGGACCCTTACAAAAAATTTTAAAAAACGGATTTGCTTCAGCAGCACATTTCTGGTGCTGTAGTTGTATAAAATGTCTCAAAACATAATCAGGTGTCCCGACACAACCTAAAAATAGAAGAAAATGCATCGCTTACGAAAAAAATTTTGCTAAAATTTCGTAAGGCGGGACCCTTACAAAAAATTTTAAAAAACGGATTTGCTTCAGCAGCACATTTCTTCTGCTGTAGTTGTATAAAATGTCTCAAAACGTCATCAGGTATCCCGACACAACCTAAAAATAGAAGAAAATGCATAGTTTACGGAAAAAAAATTTTGCTAAAATTTCGAAAGGCGGGACCCTTACAAAAAATTCAAAAAAACGGACTTGCTTCAGCAGCACATTTCTGCTGCTGTAGTTGTATAAAATGTCTCAAAATGTCATCAGGAGTCCCGACACAACCTAAAAATAGAAGAAAATGCATCGTTTACGAAAAAAAATGTTTGCTAAAATTTCGTAAGGCGGGACCCTTACAAAAAATTAAAAAAAACGGACTTGCTTCAGCAGCACATTTCAGGTGCTGTAGTTGTATAAAATGTCTCAAAACGTCATCAGGAGTCCCGACACAACCTAAAAATAGAAGAAAATGCATCGTTTACGAAAAAAAAAATTTGCTAAAATTTCGTAAGGCGGGACCCTTACAAAAAATTCTAAAAAACGGACTTGCTTCAGCAGCACATTTCTGCTGCTGTAGTTGTATAAAATGTCTCAAAACGTCATCAGGTGTCCCGACACAACCTAAAAATAGACAAAAATGCATAGTTTACGGAAAAAAAAATTTGCTAAAATTTCGTAAGGCGGGACCCTTACAAAAAATTCAAAAAAACGGACTTGCTTCAGCAGCACATTTCTGCTGCTGTAGTTGTATAAAATGTTTCAAAACGTCATCAGGTGTCCCGACACAACCTAAAAATAGAATAAAATGCATCGTTTACGAAAAAATTTTTTGCTAAAATTTCGTAAGGCGGGACCCTTACAAAACATTCAAAAAAACGGACTTGCTTCAGCAGCACATTTCTGGTGCTGTAGTTGTATAAAATGTCTCAAAACGTCATCAGGTGTCCCGACACAACCTAAAAATAGAAGAAAATGCATCGTTTACAAAAAAAAAATTTTGCTAAAATTTCGTAAGGCGGGACCCTTACAAAAAATTCAAAAAAACGGACTTGCTTCAGCAGCACATTTCTGCTGCTGTAGTTGTATAAAATGTCTCAAAACATAATCAGGTGTCCCGACACAACCTAAAAATAGAAAAAAAATGCATTAATTACGGAAAAAAATGTTTGCTAAAATTTCGTAAGGCGGGACCCTTACAAAAAATTCAAAAAAACGGACTTGCTTCAGCAGCACATTTCTGCTGCTGTAGTTGTATAAAATGTCTCAAAACGTCATCAGGTGTCCCGACACAACCTAAAAAATAGAAGAAAATGCATCGCTTACGAAAAAAATTTTTTGCTAAAATTTCGAAAGGCGGGACCCTTACAAAAAATTCAAAAAACGGACTTGCTTCAGCAGCACATTTCTGGTGCTGTAGTTGTATAAAATGTCTCAAAACATAATCAGGTGTCCCGACACAACCTAAAAATAGAAGAAAATGCATAAATTACGGAAAAAAATGTTTGCTAAAATTTCGTAAGGCGGGACCCTTACAAAAAATTTTAAAAAACGGATTTGCTTCAGCAGCACATTTCTGGTGCTGTAGTTGTATAAAATGTCTCAAAACATAATCAGGTGTCCCGACACAACCTAAAAATAGAAGAAAATGCATCGCTTACGAAAAAAATTTTGCTAAAATTTCGTAAGGCGGGACCCTTACAAAAAATTTTAAAAAACGGATTTGCTTCAGCAGCACATTTCTTGTGCTGTAGTTGTATAAAATGTCTCAAAACGTCATCAGGTATCCCGACACAACCTAAAAATAGAAGAAAATGCATAGTTTACGGAAAAAAAATTTTGCTAAAATTTCGAAAGGTGGGACCCTTACAAAAAATTCAAAAAAACGGACTTGCTTCAGCAGCACATTTCTGCTGCTGTAGTTGTATAAAATGTCTCTAAACGTCATCAGGAGTCCCGACACAACTTAAAAATAGAAGAAAATGCATCGTTTACGAAAAAAAAAATTTGCTAAAATTTCGTAAGGTGGGACCCTTACAAAAAATTCAAAAAAACGGACTTGCTTCAGCAGCACATTTCTGCTGCTGTAGTTGTATAAAATGTCTCAAAATGTCATCAGGAGTCCCGACACAACCTAAAAATAGAAGAAAATGCATCGTTTACAAAAGAAAACGTTTGCTAAAATTTCGTAAGGCGGGACCCTTACAAAAAATTCAAAAAAACGGACTTGCTTCAGCAGCACATTTCTGGTGCTGTAGTTGTATAAAATGTCTCAAAACATAATCAGGTGTCCCGACACAGCCTAAAAATAGAAGAAAATGCATAAATTACGGAAAAAAATTTTGCTAAAATTTCGTAAGGCGGGACCCTTACAAAACATTCAAAAGAACGGACTTGCTTCAGCAGCACATTTCTGCTGCTGTAGTTGTATAAAATGTCTCAAAACGTCATCAGGTATCCCGACACAACCTAAAAATAGAAGAAAATGCATAGTTTACGGAAAAAAAATTTTGCTAAAATTTCGAAAGGCGGGACTCTTACAAAAAATTCAAAAAAACGGACTTGCTTCAGCAGCACATTTCTGCTGCTGTAGTTGTATAAAATGTCTCAAAACGTCATCAGAAGTCCCGACACAACCTAAAAATAGAAGAAAATGCATAGTTTACGGGAAAAAAATGTTGCTAAAATTTCGTAAGGCGGGACCCTTACAAAAAATTCAAAAAAACGGACTTGCTTCAGCAGCACATTTCTGGTGCTGTAGTTGTATAAAATGTCTCAAAACGTCATCAGGAGTCCCGACACAACCTAAAAATAGAAGAAAATGCATCGTTTACGAAAAAAAAAATTTGCTAAAATTTCGTAAGGCGGGACCCTTACAAAAAATTCAAAAAAACGGACTTGCTTCAGCAGCACATTTCTGCTGCTGTAGTTGTATAAAATGTCTCAAAACGTCATCAGGTGTCCCGACACAACCTAAAAAAAGAAGAAAATGCATAGTTTACGGAAAAAATATTTTGCTAAAATTTCGTAAGGCGGGACCCTAACAAAAAATTCAAAAAAACGGACTTGCTTCAGCAGCACATTTCTGCTGCTGTAGTTGTATAAAATGTCTCAAAATGTCATCAGGAGTCCCGACACAACCTAAAAATAGAAGAAAATGCATCGTTTACGAAAAAAAATTTTTGCTAAAATTTCATAAGTCGGGACCCTTACAAAAAATTCAAAAAAACGGACTTGCTTCAGCAGCACATTTCTGCTGCTGTAGTTGTATAAAATGTCTCAAAACATAATCAGGTGTCCCGACACAACCTAAAAATAGAAGAAAATGCATCGTTTACGAAAAAAAAATTTTGATAAACTTACGTAAGGCGGGACCCTTACAAAAAATTTTAAAAAACGGACTTGCTTCAGCAGCACATTTCTGGTGCTGTAGTTGTATAAAATGTTTCAAAACGTCATCAGGAGTCCCGACACAACCTAAAAATAGAAGAAAATGCATCGTTTACGAAAAAAAAAATTTGCTAAAATTTCGTAAGGCGGGACCCTTACAAAAAATTCAAAAAAACGGACTTGCTTCAGCAGCACATTTCTGCTGCTGTAGTTGTATAAAATGTCTCAAAATGTCATCAGGAGTCCCGACACAACCTAAAAATAGAATAAAATGCATCGTTTACGAAAAAAAAATGTTGCTAAAATTTCGAAAGGCGGGACCCTTACAAAAAATTCAAAAAAACGGACTTGCTTCAGCAGCACATTTCTTGTGCTGTAGTTGTATAAAATGTTTCAAAACGTCATCAGGAGTCCCGACACAACCTAAAAATAGAATAAAATGCATCGTTTACGAAAAAAAAATGTTGCTAAAATTTCGAAAGGCGGGACCCTTACAAAAAATTCAAAAAAACGGACTTGCTTCAGCAGCACATTTCTGCTGCTGTAGTTGTATAAAATGTTTCAAAACGTCATCAGGAGTCCCGACACAACCTAAAAATAGAATAAAATGCATCGTTTACGAAAAAAAATTTTGCTAAAATTTCGTAAGGCGGGACCCTTACAAAAAATTCAAAAAAACGGACTTGCTTCAGCAGCACATTTCTGCTGCTGTAGTTGTATAAAATGTCTCAAAACATAATCAGGTGTCCCGACACAACCTAAAAATAGAAGAAAATGCATAGTTTACGAAAAAAAAATTTTGCTAAAATTTCATAAGTCGGGACCCTTACAAAAAATTCAAAAAAACGGACTTGCTTCAGCAGCACATTTCAGGTGCTGTAGTTGTATAAAATGTCTCAAAATGTCATCAGGAGTCCCGACACAACCTAAAAATAGAAGAAAATGCATCGTTTACGAAAAAAAAATTTTGCTAAAATTTCGTAAGTCGGGACCCTTACAAAAAATTCAAAAAAACGGACTTGCTTCAGCAGCACATTTCTGGTGCTGTAGTTGTATAAAATGTCTCAAAATGTCATCAGGAGTCCCGACACATCCTAAAAATAGAAAAAAATGCATCGTTTACGAAAAAAAAATGTTGCTAAAATGTCGTAAGGCGGGACCCTTACAAAAAATTCAAAAAAACGGACTTGCTTCAGCAGCACATTTCTGGTGCTGTAGTTGTATAAAATGTCTCAAAACGTCATCAGGTGTCCCGACACAACCTAAAAATAGAAGAAAATGCATCGTTTACGAAAAAAAAAATTTGCTAAAATTTCGTAAGGCGGGACCCTTACAAAAAATTCTAAAAAACGGACTTGCTTCAGCAGCACATTTCTGCTGCTGTAGTTGTATAAAATGTCTCAAAACGTCATCAGGAGTCCCGACACAACCTAAAAATAGACAAAAATGCATAGTTTACGGAAAAAAAATTTGCTAAAATTTCGTAAGGCGGGACCCTTACAAAAAATTCAAAAGAACGGACTTGCTTCAGCAGCACATTTCTGCTGCTGTAGTTGTATAAAATGTCTCAAAACGTCATCAGGTGTCCCGACACAACCTAAAAATAGAAGAAAATGCATAAATTACGGAAAAAAATGTTTGCTAAAATTTCGTAAGGCGGGACCCTTACAAAAAATTCAAAAGAACGGACTTGCTTCAGCAGCACATTTCTGCTGCTGTAGTTGTATAAAATGTCTCAAAACGTCATCAGGTGTCCCGACACAACCTAAAAATAGAAGAAAATGCATCGCTTACGAAAAAAATTTTGCTAAAATTTCGTAAGGCGGGACCCTTACAAAAAATTTTAAAAAACGGATTTGCTTCAGCAGCACATTTCTTGTGCTGTAGTTGTATAAAATGTCTCAAATTGTCATCAGGAGTCCCGACACAACCTAAAAATAGAAGTAAATGCATCGTTTACGAAAAAAAAATTTTGCTAAAATTTCGTAAGGCGGGACCCTTACAAAAAATTCAAAAAAACGGACTTGCTTCAGCAGCACATTTCTGCTGCTGTAGTTGTATAAAATGTCTCAAAATGTCATCAGGAGTCCCGACACAACCTAAAAATAGAAGAAAATGCATCGTTTACAAAAGAAAACGTTTGCTAAAATTTCGTAAGGCGGGACCCTTACAAAAATTTCAAAAAAACGGACTTGCTTCAGCAGCACATTTCTGGTGCTGTAGTTGTATAAAATGTCTCAAAACGTCATCAGGAGTCCCGACACAACCTAAAAATAGAAGAAAATGCATCGTTTACGAAAAAAAAAATTTGCTAAAATTTCGTAAGGCGGGACCCTTACAAAAAATTCTAAAAAACGGACTTGCTTCAGCAGCACATTTCTGGTGCTGTAGTTGTATAAAATGTCTCAAAACGTCATCAGGTGTCCCGACACAACCTAAAAATAGAATAAAATGCATCGTTTACGAAAAAAAAATTTTGCTAAAATTTCGTAAGGCGGGACCCTTACAAAAAATTCAAAAAAACAGACTTGCTTCAGCAGCACATTTCTGCTAATGTAGTTGTATAAAATGTCTCAAAACGTCATCAGGTGTCCCGACACAACCTAAAAATAGAAGAAAATGCATCGTTTACGAAAAAAAAATTTTGCTAAAATTTCATAAGTCACCCTTACAAAAAATTCAAAAAAAACGGACTTGCTTCTGCAGCACATTTCTGCTGCTGTAGTTGTATAAAATGTCTCAAAACATAATCAGGTGTCCCGACACAACTTAAAAATAGAAGAAAATGCATCGTTTACGAAAAAAAAATTTGCTAAAATTTCGTAAGGCGGGACCCTTACAAAAAATTCTAAAAAACGGACTTGCTTCAGCAGCACATTTCTGCTGCTGTAGTTGTATAAAATGTTTCAAAACGTCATCAGGTGTCCCGACACAACCTAAAAATAGAATAAAATGCATCGTTTACGAAAAAAATTTTTGCTAAAATTTCGTAAGGCGGGACCCTTACAAAACATTCAAAAAAACGGACTTGCTTCAGCAGCACATTTCTGCTGCTGTAGTTGTATAAAATGTCTCAAAACGTCATCAGGTGTCCCGACACAACCTAAAAATAAAAGAAAATGCATCGTTTACAAAAAAAAAATTTTGCTAAAATTTCGTAAGGCGGGACCCTTACAAAAAATTCAAAAAAACGGACTTGCTTCAGCAGCACATTTCAGGTGATGTAGTTGTATAAAATGTCTCAAAATGTCATCAGGAGTCCCGACACAACCTAAAAATAGAAGAAAATGCATCGTTTACAAAAAAAAATTTTGCTAAAATTTCGTAAGGCGGGACCCTTACAAAAAATTCAAAAAAACGGACTTGCTTCAGCAGCACATTTCTGCTGCTGTAGTTGTATAAAATGTCTCAAAACGTCATCAGGTGTCCCGACACAACCTAAATATAGAAAAAAATGCATAGTTTACGGAAAACATTTTTTGCTAAAATTTCGTAAGGCGGGACCCTAACAAAAAATTCAAAAAAACGGACTTGCTTCAGCAGCACATTTCTGCTGCTGTAGTTGTAAAAAATGTCTCAAAACGTCATCAGGTGTCCCGACACAACTTAAAAATAGAAGAAAATGCATCGTTTACGGAAAAAAATTTTTGCTGAAATTTCGAAAGGCGGGACCCTTACAAAAAATTCAAAAAAACGGACTTGCTTCAGCAGCACATTTCTGCTGCTGTAGTTGTATAAAGTGTCTCAAAACGTCATCAGGTGTCCCGACACAACCTAAAAATAGAAGAAAATGCATCGTTTACAAAAAAAAAATTTTGCTAAAATTTCGTAAGGCGGGACCCTTACAAAAAATTCAAAAAAACGGACTTGCTTCAGCAGCACATTTCTGCTGCTGTAGTTGTATAAAATGTCTCAAAACGTCATCAGGTGTCCCGACACAACCTAAATATAGAAAAAAATGCATAGTTTACGGAAAACATTTTTTGCTAAAATTTCGTAAGGCGGGACCCTAACAAAAAATTCAAAAAAACGGACTTGCTTCAGCAGCACATTTCTGCTGCTGTAGTTGTAAAAAATGTCTCAAAACGTCATCAGGTGTCCCGACACAACTTAAAAATAGAAGAAAATGCATCGTTTACGGAAAAAAAATTTTGCTGAAATTTCGAAAGGCTTACAAAAAATTCAAAAAAACGGACTTGCTTCAGCAGCACATTTCTGCTGCTGTAGTTGTATAAAGTGTCTCAAAACGTCATCAGGTGTCCCGACACAACCTAAAAATAGAAGAAAATGCATCGTTTACGAAAAAAAATTTTTGCTAAAATTTCATAAGTCACCCTTACAAAAAATTCAAAAAAACGGACTTGCTTCTGCAGCACATTTCTGCTGCTGTAGTTGTATAAAATGTCTCAAAACATAATCAGGTGTCCCGACACAACCTAAAAATAGAAGAAAATGCATCGTTTACGAAAAAAAAAATTTGCTAAAATTTCGTAAGGCGGGACCCTTACAAAAAATTTTAAAAAACGGACTTGCTTCAGCAGCACATTTCTGGTGCTGTAGTTGTATAAAATGTCTCAAAACGTCATCAGAAGTCCCGACACAACCTAAAAATAGAAGAAAATGCATCGTTTACGAAAAAAAAAATTTGCTAAAATTTCGTAAGGCGGGACCCTTACAAAAAATTCTAAAAAACGGACTTGCTTCAGCAGCACATTTCTGCTGCTGTAGTTGTATAAAATGTTTCAAAACGTCATCAGGTGTCCCGACACAACCTAAAAATAGAATAAAATGCATCGTTTACGAAAAAAATTTTTGCTAAAATTTCGTAAGGCGGGACCCTTACAAAACATTCAAAAAAACGGACTTGCTTCAGCAGCACATTTCTGCTGCTGTAGTTGTATAAAGTGTCTCAAAACGTCATCAGGTGTCCCGACACAACCTAAAAATAGAAGAAAATGCATCGTTTACGAAAAAAAAATTTTGCTAAAATTTCATAAGTCACCCTTACAAAAAATTCAAAAAAACGGACTTGCTTCTGCAGCACATTTCTGCTGCTGTAGTTGTATAAAATGTCTCAAAACATAATCAGGTGTCCCGACACAACCTAAAAATAGAAGAAAATGCATCGTTTACGAAAAAAAAATTTTGCTAAAATTTCGTAAGGCGGGACCCTTACAAAAAATTTTAAAAAACGGACTTGCTTCAGCAGCACATTTCTTGTGCTGTAGTTGTATAAAATGTCTCAAATTGTCATCAGGAGTCCCGACACAACCTAAAATAGAAGAAAATGCATCGTTTACGAAAAAAAAATTTTGCTAAAATTTCGTAAGGCGGGACCCTTACAAAAAATTCAAATAAACGGACTTGCTTCAGCAGCACATTTCTGCTGCTGTAGTTGTATAAAATGTCTCAAAACATAATCAGGAGTCCCGACACAACCTAAAAATAGAAGAAAATGCATAAATTACGGAAAAAAATGTTTGCTAAAATTTCGTAAGGCGGGACCCTTACAAAAAATTCAAAAGAACGGACTTGCTTCAGCAGCACATTTCTGCTGCTGTAGTTGTATAAAATGTCTCAAAACGTCATCAGGTGTCCCGACACAACCTAAAAATAGAAGAAAATGCATCGCTTACGAAAAAAATTTTGCTAAAATTTCGTAAGGCGGGACCCTTACAAAAAATTTTAAAAAACGGATTTGCTTCAGCAGCACATTTCTTGTGCTGTAGTTGTATAAAATGTCTCAAATTGTCATCAGGAGTCCCGACACAACCTAAAAATAGAAGTAAATGCATCGTTTACGAAAAAAAAATTTTGCTAAAATTTCGTAAGGCGGGACCCTTACAAAAAATTCAAAAAAACGGACTTGCTTCAGCAGCACATTTCTGCTGCTGTAGTTGTATAAAATGTCTCAAAATGTCATCAGGAGTCCCGACACAACCTAAAAATAGAAGAAAATGCATCGTTTACAAAAGAAAACGTTTGCTAAAATTTCGTAAGGCGGGACCCTTACAAAAAATTCAAAAAAACGGACTTGCTTCAGCAGCACATTTCTGGTGCTGTAGTTGTATAAAATGTCTCAAAACGTCATCAGGAGTCCCGACACAACCTAAAAATAGAAGAAAATGCATCGTTTACGAAAAAAAAAATTTGCTAAAATTTCGTAAGGCGGGACCCTTACAAAAAATTCAAAAAAACGGACTTGCTTCAGCAGCACATTTCTGCTGCTGTAGTTGTATAAAATGTCTCAAAATGTCATCAGGAGTCCCGACACAACCTAAAAATAGAAGAAAATGCTTCGTTTACGAAAAAAAAATGTTGCTAAAATTTCGAAAAGCGGGACCCTTACAAAAAATTCAAAAAAACGGACTTGCTTCAGCAGCACATTTCTGGTGCTGTAGTTGTATAAAATGTCTCAAAACGTCATCAGGTGTCCCGACACAACCTAAAAATAGAATAAAATGCATCGTTTACGAAAAAAAATTTTGCTAAAATTTCGTAAGGCGGGACCCTTACAAAAAATTCAAAAAAACGGACTTGCTTCAGCAGCACATTTCTGCTGCTGTAGTTGTATAAAATGTCTCAAAATGTCATCAGGAGTCCCGACACAACCTAAAAATAGAATAAAATGCATCGTTTACGAAAAAAAAATGTTGCTAAAATTTCGAAAGGCGGGACCCTTACAAAAAATTCAAAAAAACGGACTTGCTTCAGCAGCACATTTCTGCTGCTGTAGTTGTATAAAATGTCTCAAAACATAATCAGGTGTCCCGACACAACCTAAAAATAGAAGAAAATGCATCGTTTACGAAAAAAAAAATTATGCTAAAATTTCATAAGTCTGGACCCTTACAAAAAATTCAAAAAAACGGACGTGCTTAAGCACCACATTTCTGCTGCTGTAGTTGTATAAAATGTTTCAAAACGTCATCAGGAGTCCCGACACAACCTAAAAATAGAATAAAATGCATCGTTTACGAAAAAAAATTTTGCTAAAATTTCGTAAGGCGGGACCCTTACAAAAAATTCAAAAAAACGGACTTGCTTCAGCAGCACATTTCTGCTGCTGTAGTTGTATAAAATGTCTCAAAACATAATCAGGTGTCCCGACACAACCTAAAAATAGAAGAAAATGCATCGTTTACGAAAAAAAAATTTTGCTAAAATTTCATAAGTCTGGACCCTTACAAAAAATTCAAAAAAACGGACTTGCTTCAGCAGCACATTTCTGCTGCTGTAGTTGTATAAAATGTCTCAAAACGTCATCAGGTGTCCCGACACAACCTAAAAATAGAAGAAAATGCATCGCTTACGAAAAAAATTTTTTGCTAAAATTTCGAAAGGCGGGACCCTTACAAAAAATTCAAAAAACGGACTTGCTTCAGCAGCACATTTCTGGTGCTGTAGTTGTATAAAATGTCTCAAAACATAATCAGGTGTCCCGACACAACCTAAAAATAGAAGAAAATGCATAAATTACGGAAAAAAATGTTTGCTAAAATTTCGTAAGGCGGGACCCTTACAAAAAATTCAAAAGAACGGACTTGCTTCAGCAGCACATTTCTGCTGCTGTAGTTGTATAAAATGTCTCAAAACGTCATCAGGTGTCCCGACACAACCTAAAAATAGAAGAAAATGCATCGCTTACGAAAAAAATTTTGCTAAAATTTCGTAAGGCGGGACCCTTACAAAAAATTTTAAAAAACGGATTTGCTTCAGCAGCACATTTCTTCTGCTGTAGTTGTATAAAATGTCTCAAATTGTCATCAGGAGTCCCGACACAACCTAAAAATAGAAGTAAATGCATCGTTTACGAAAAAAAAATTTTGCTAAAATTTCGTAAGGCGGGACCCTTACAAAAAATTCAAAAAAACGGACTTGCTTCAGCAGCACATTTCTGCTGCTGTAGTTGTATAAAATGTCTCAAAACGTCATCAGGAGTCCCGACACAACCTAAAAATAGAAGAAAATGCATCGTTTACGAAAAAAAAAATTTGCTAAAATTTCGTAAGGCGGGACCCTTACAAAAAATTCTATAAAACGGACTTTCTTCAGCAGCACATTTCTGGTGCTGTAGTTGTATAACATGTCTCAAAATGTCATCAGGTGTCCCGACACAACCTAAAAATAGAATAAAATGCATCGTTTACGAAAAAAAAATTTTGCTAAAATTTCGTAAGGCGGGACCCTTACAAAAAATTCAAAAAAACAGACTTGCTTCAGCAGCACATTTCTGCTAATGTAGTTGTATAAAATGTCTCAAAACGTCATCAGGTGTCCCGACACAACCTAAAAATAGAAGAAAATGCATCGTTTACGAAAAAAAAATTTTGCTAAAATTTCATAAGTCACCCTTACAAAAAATTCAAAAAAAACGGACTTGCTTCTGCAGCACATTTCTGCTGCTGTAGTTGTATAAAATGTCTCAAAACATAATCAGGTGTCCCGACACAACTTAAAAATAGAAGAAAATGCATCGTTTACGAAAAAAAAATGTTGCTAAAATGTCGTAAGGCGGGACCCTTACAAAAAATTCAAAAAAACGGACTTGCTTCAGCAGCACATTTCTGCTGCTGTAGTTGTATAAAATGTCTCAAAACGTCATCAGGTCCCCCGAAAACCTAAAAATAGAAGAAAATGCATAGTTCACGAAAAAAAATGTTTGCTAAAATTTCGAAAGGCGGGACCCTTACAAAAAATTTAAAAAAACGGACTTGCTTCAGCAGCACATTTCTGCTGCTGTAGTTGTATAAAATGTCTCAAAATGTCATCAGGAGTCCCGACACAACCTAAAAATAGAACAAAATGCATCGTTTACGAAGAAAAAATTTAGCTAAAATTTCGTAAGGCGGGACCCTTACAAACAATTCAAAAAAACGGACTTGCTTCAGCAGCACATTTCTGCTGCTGTAGTTGTATAAAATGTCTCAAAACATAATCAGGTGTCCCGACACAACCAAAAAATAGAAGAAAATGCATCGTTTACGGAAAAAAAATTTTGCTAAAATTTCGAAAGGCGGGACCCTTACAAAAAATTTTAAAAAACGGACTTACTTCAGCAGCACATTTCTGGTGCTGTAGTTGTATAAAATGTCTCTAAACGTCACCAGGAGTCCCGACACAACCTAAAAATAGAAGAAAATGCATAGTTTACGGAAAAAAATTTTGCAAAAATTTCGTAAGGTGGGACCCTTACAAAAATTTCAAAAAAACGGACTTGCTTCAGCAGCACATTTCTGCTGCTGTAGTTGTATAAAATGTCTCAAAACGTCATCAGGTGTCCCGACACAACCTAAAAATAGAAGAAAATGCATCGTTTACGAAAAAAAAATGTTGCTAAAATTTCGTAAGGCGGGAGGGACCCTTACAAAAAATTAAAAAAAACGGACTTTCTTCAGCAGCACATTTCTGCTGCTGTAGTTGTATAAAATGTCTCAAAATGTCATCAGGTGTCCCGACACAACCAAAAAATAGAAGAAAATGCATCGTTTACGAAAAAAAAATTTTGCTAAAATTTCGTAAGTCGGGACCCTCACAAAAAATTCAAAAAAAGGGACTTGCTTCAGCAGCACATTTCTGCTGCTGTAGTTGTATAAAATGTCTCAAAACATAATCAGGTGTCCCGACACAACCAAAAAATAGAAGAAAATGCATCGTTTACGGAAAAAAAATTTTGCTAAAATTTCGAAAGGCGGGACCCTTACAAAAAATTTTAAAAAACGGACTTGCTTCAGCAGCACATTTCTGGTGCTGTAGTTGTATAAAATGTCTCAAAACGTCATCAGGAGTCCCGACACAACCTAAAAATAGAAGAAAATGCATAGTTTACGGAAAAAAATTTAGCTAAAATTTCGTAAGGCGGGACCCTTACAAAAAATTCAAAAAAACGGACTTGCTTCAGCAGCACATTTCTGCTGCTGTAGTTGTATAAAATGTCTCAAAACATAATCAGGTGTCCCGACACAACCTAAAAATAGAAAAAAATGCATATTTTACAGAAGTAAATTTTTGCTAAAATTTCGTAAGGCGGGACCCTTACAAAAAATTTTAAAAAACGGACTTTCTTCAGCAGCACATTTCTGCTGCTGTAGTTGTATAAAATGTCTCAAAATGTCATCAGGTGTCCCGACACAACCTAAAAATAGAAGAAAATGCATCGTTTAAGAAAAAAAAATGTTGCTAAAATTTCGTAAGGCGGGACCCTTAGAAAAATTTTAAAAAAACGGACTTGCTTCAGCAGCACATTTCTGCTGCTGTAGTTGTATAAAATGTCTCAAAACGTCATCAGGTGTCCCGACACACCCTAAAAATAGAAGAAAATGCATAGTTTACGGAAAAAAGTTTTGCTAAAATTTCGTAAGGCGGGACCCTTACAAAAAATTCTAAAAAACGGACTTGCTTCAGCAGCACATTTCTGCTGCTGTAGTTGTATAAAATGTCTCAAAACGTCATCAGGTGTCCCGACACAACCTAAAAATAGAAGAAAATGCATCGCTTACGAAAAAAAATTTTTGCTAAAATTTCGTAAGACGGGACCCTTACAAAAAATTCAAAAAAAACGGACTTGCTTCAGCAGCACATTTCTGCTGCTGTAGTTGTATAAAATGTCTCAAAACGTCATCAGGTATCCCGACACAACCTAAAAATAGAAGAAAATGCATAAATTATGGAAAAAAATGTTTCCTAAAATTTCGTAAGGCGGGACCCTTACAAAAAATTCAAAAAAACGGACTTGCTTCAGCAGCACATTTCTGCTGCTGTAGTTGTATAAAATGTCTCAAAACGTCATCAGGTGTCCCGACACAACCTAAAAATAGAAGAAAATGCATCGCTTACGAAAAAAAATTTTTGCTAAAATTTCGTAAGGCGGGACCCTTTCAAAAAATTCAAAAAAACGGACTTGCTTCAGCAGCACATTTCTGCTGCTGTAGTTGTAAAAAATGTCTCAAAACGTCATCAGGTGTCCCGACACAACCTAAAAATAGAAGAAAATGCATCGTTTACGAAAAAAAAAATTTGCTAAAATTTCGAAAGGCGGGACCCTTAAAAAATTTTTTAAAAACGGACTTGCTTCAGCAGCACATTTCTGCTGCTGTAGTTGTATAAAATGTCTCAAAACGTCATCAGGTCCCCCGAAAACCTAAAAATAGAAGAAAATGCATAGTTCACGAAAAAAAAATTTTGCTAAAATTTCGAAAGGCGGGACCCTTACAAAAAATTTAAAAAAACGGACTTGCTTCAGCAGCACATTTCTGCTGCTGTAGTTGTATAAAATGTCTCAAAACGTCATCAGGTGTCCCGACACAACCTAAAAATAGAATAAAATGCATCGTTTACGAAAAAAAAAATTTGCTAAAATTTCGTAAGGCGGGACCCTTACAAAAAATTCAAAAAAACGGACTTGCTTCAGCAGCACATTTCTGCTGCTGTAGTTGTATAAAATGTCTCAAAACGTCATCAGGTGTCCCGACACAACCTAAAAATAGAATAAAATGCATCGTTTACGAAAAAAAAAATTTGCTAAAATTTCGTAAGGCGGGACCCTTACAAAAAATTCAAAAAAACGGACTTGCTTCAGCAGCACATTTCTGCTGCTGTAGTTGTATAAAATGTCTCAAAATGTCATCAGGAGTCCCGACACAACCTAAAAATAGAAGAAAATGCATCGTTTACGAAAAAAAAAATTTGCTAAAATTTCGTAAGGCGGGACCCTTACAAAAAATTAAAAAAAACGGACTTGCTTCAGCAGCACATTTCTGCTGCTGTAGTTGTATAAAATGTCTCAAAACGTCATCAGGTGTCCCGACACAACCTAAAAATAGAAGAAAATGCATCGTTTACGAAAAAAAAAATGTGCTAAAATTTCGTAAGGCGGGACCCTTACAAAAAATTCAAAAAAACGGACTTTCTTCAGCAGCACATTTCTGGTGCTGTAGTTGTATAAAATGTCTGAAAACGTCATCAGGTATCCCGACACAACCTAAAAATAGAAAAAAATGCATAGTTTACGGAAAAAAATGTTTGCTAAAATTTCGTAAGGCGGGACCCTTACAACAAATTCAAAAAAACGGACTTGCTTCAGCAGCACATTTCTGCTGCTGTAGTTGTATAAAATGTTTCAAAACGTCATCAGGAATCCCGACACAACCTAAAAATAGAATAAAATGCATCGTTTACGAAAAAAACTTTTGCTAAAATTTCGTAAGGCGGGACCCTTACAAAAAATTCAAAAAAACGGACTTGCTTCAGCAGCACATTTCTGCTGCTGTAGTTGTATAAAATGTCTCAAAATGTCATCAGGAGTCCCGACACAACCTAAAAATAGAAGAAATCTCATCATTTACAAAAAAAAAAATTTTGCTAAAATTTCGTAAGGCGGGACCCTTACAAAAAATTCAAAAAAACGGACTTGCTTCAGCAGCACATTTCTGCTGCTGTAGTTGTATAAAATGTCTCAAAATGTCATCAGGAGTCCCGACACAACCTAAAAATAGAAGAAAATGCATCGTTTACGAAAAAAAAAATTTGCTAAAATTTCGTAAGGCGGGACCCTTACAAAAAATTCAAAAAAACGGACTTGCTTCAGCAGCACATTTCTGCTAATGTAGTTGTATAAAATGTCTCAAAACGTCATCAGGTGTCCCGACACAACCTAAAAATAGAAGAAAATGCATAAATTACGGGAAAAAATGTTTGCTAAAATTTCGTAAGGCGGGACCCTTACAAAAAATTCAAAAAAACGGACTTGCTTCAGCAGCACATTTCTGGTGCTGTAGTTGTATAAAATGTCTCAAAACATAATCAGGTGTCCCGACACAACCAAAAACTAGAAGAAAATGCATCGTTTACGAAAAAAAAAATTTGCTAAAATATCGTAAGGCGGGACCGTTACAAAAAATTCAAAAAAACGGACTTGCTTCAGCAGCACATTTCTGGTGCTGTAGTTGTATAAAATGTCTCAAAACGTCATCAGGTGTCCCGACACAACCTAAAAATAGAAGAAAATGCATAGTTTACGAAACAAATTTTTTGCTAAAATTTCATAAGTCGGGACCCTTACAAAAAATTCAAAAAAACGGACTTGCTTCAGCAGCACATTTCTGCTGCTGTAGTTGTATAAAATGTCTGAAAACATAATCAGGTATCCCGACACAACCTAAAAATAGAAAAAAATGCATCGTTTACGGAAAAAAAAATTTGCTAAAAATTCGTAAGGCGGGACCCTTACAAAAAATTCAAAAAAACGGACTTGCTTCAGCAGCACATTTCTGGTGCTGTAGTTGTATAAAATGTCTCAAAACATAATCAGGTGTCCCGACACAACCAAAAAATAGAAGAAAATGCATCGTTTACGAAAAAAAAAATTTGCTAAAATATCGTAAGGCGGGACCGTTACAAAAAATTCAAAAAAACGGACTTGCTTCAGCAGCACATTTCTGGTGCTGTAGTTGTATAAAATGTCTCAAAACGTCATCAGGTGTCCCGACACAACCTAAAAATAGAAGAAAATGCATCGTTTACGGAAATAAATTTTTGCTAAAATTTTGTAAGGCGGGACCCTTACAAAAAATTCAAAAAAACGGACTTGCTTCAGCAGCACATTTCTGGTGCTGTAGTTGTATAAAATGTTTCAAAACGTCATCAGGAATCCCGACACAACATAAAAATAGAATAAAATGCATCGTTTACGAAAAAAACTTTTGCTAAAATTTCGTAAGGCGGGACCCTTACAAAAAATTCAAAAAAACGGACTTGCTTCAGCAGCACATTTCTGCTGCTGTAGTTGTATAAAATGTCTCAAAACGTCATCAGGTGTCCCGACACAACCTAAAAATAGAAGAAAATGCATCGTTTACGAAAAAAAAATTTAGCTAAAATTTCGTAAGGCGGGATCCTTACAAAAAATTCAAAAAAACGGACTTGCTTCAGCAGCACATTTCTGCTGCTGTAGTTGTATAAAATGTCTCAAAATGTCATCAGGAATCCCGACACAACATAAAAATAGAATAAAATGCATCGTTTACGAAAAAAACTTTTGCTAAAATTTCGTAAGGCGGGACCCTTACAAAAAATTAAAAAAAACGGACTTGCTTCAGCAGCACATTTCTGCTGCTGTAGTTGTATAAAATGTCTCAAAACATAATCAGGTGTCCCGACACAACCTAAAAATAGAAGAAAATGCATAAATTACGGGAAAAAATGTTTGCTAAAATTTCGTAAGGTGGGACCCTTACAAAAAATTCAAAAAAACCGACTTGCTTCAGCAGCACATTTCTGCTGCTGTAGTTGTATAAAATGTCTCAAAACGTCATCAGGAGTCCCGACACAACCTAAAAATAGAAGAAAATGCATCGTTTACGAAAAAAAAATTTAGCTAAAATTTCATAAGGCGGGATCCTTACAAAAAATTCAAAAAAACGGACTTGCTTCAGCAGCACATTTCTGCTGCTGTAGTTGTATAAAATGTCTCAAAACGTCATCAGGTGTCCCGACACAACCTAAAAATAGAAGAAAAAGCATAGTTTACGGAAAAAAAATTTTGCTAAAATTTCGTAAGGCGGGACCCTTAAAAAAATTTCAAAAAACGGACTTGCTTCAGCAGCACATTTCTGCTTCTGTAGTTGTATAAAATCTCTCAAAACGTCATCAGGTCCCCCGAAAACCTAAAAATAGAAGAAAATGCATAATTCACGAAAAAAAAATTTTGCTAAAATTTCGAAAGGCGGGACCCTTACAAAAAATTTAAAAAAACGGACTTGCTTCAGCAGCACATTTCTGGTGCTGTAGTTGTATAAAATGTCTCAAAACGTCATCAGGAGTCCCGACACAACCTAAAAATAGAAGAAAATGCATAGTTTACGGAAAAAAATTTTGCAAAAATTTCGTAAGGTGGGACCCTTACAAGAAATTCAAAAAAACGGACTTGCTTCAGCAGCACATTTCTGGTGCTGTAGTTGTATAAAATGTCTCAAAATGTCATCAGGAGTCCCGACACAACCTAAAAATAGAAGAAAATGCATCGTTTACGAAAAAAAAAATTTGCTAAAATATCGTAAGGCGGGACCGTTCAAAAAATTAAAAAAAACGGACTTGCTTCAGCAGCACATTTCTGCTAATGTAGTTGTATAAAATGTCTCAAAACGTCATCAGGTGTCCCGACACAACCTAAAAATAGAAGAAAATGCATCGTTTACGAAAAAAAAATTTTGCTAAAATTTCATAAGTCGGGACCCTTACAAAAAATTTAAAAAAACGGACTTGCTTCAGCAGCACATTTCTGCTGCTGTAGTTGTATAAAATGTTTCAAAACGTCATCAGGAATCCCGACACAACCTAAAAATAGAATAAAATGCATCGTTTACGAAAAAAACTTTTGCTAAAATTTCGTAAGGCGGGACCCTTACAAAAAATTCAAAAAAACGGACTTGCTTCAGCAGCACATTTCTGCTGCTGTAGTTGTATAAAATGTCTCAAAATGTCATCAGGAGTCCCGACACAACCTAAAAATAGAAGAAAATGCATCGTTTACGAAAAAAAATTTTAGCTAAAATTTCGTAAGGCGGGACCCTTACAAAAAATTCTAAAAAACGGACTTGCTTCAGCAGCACATTTCTGCTGCTGTAGTTGTATAAAATGTCTCAAAACGTCATCAGGTGTCCCGACACAACCTAAAAATAGAAAAAAATGCATAATTTACGGAAGTAAATTTTTGCTAAAATTTCGTAAGACCTTTACAAAAAATTTTAAAAAACGGACTTGCTTCAGCAGCACATTTCTGGTGCTGTAGCTGTATAAAATGTCTCAAAACATAATCAGGTGTCCCGACAACCAAAAAATAGAAGAAAATGCATCGTTTACAAAAAAAAAATGTTGCTAAAATTTCGTAAGGCGGGACCCTTACAAAAAATTTAAAAAAACGGACTTGCTTCAGCAGCACATTTCTGCTAATGTAGTTGTATAAAATGTCTCAAAACGTCATCAGGTGTCCCGACACAACCTAAAAATAGAAGAAAATGCATCGTTTACGAAACAAATTTTTTGCTAAAATTTCATAAGTCGGGACCCTTACAAAAAAATTTAAAAAACGGACTTGCTTCAGCAGCACATTTCTGCTGCTGTAGTTGTATAAAATGTCTCAAAACGTCATCAGGTGTCCCGACACAACCAAAAAATAGAAGAAAATGCATCGTTTACGAAAAAAAAATGTTGCTAAAATTTCGTAAGGCGGGACCCTTACAAAAAATTAAAAAAAACGGACTTGCTTCAGCAGCACATTTCTGCTGCTGTAGTTGTATAAAATGTTTCAAAACGTCATCAGGTGTCCCGACACAACCTAAAAATAGAAAAAAATGCATAGTTTAAGGAAAACTTTTTTTGCTAAAATTTCATAAGTCGGGACCCTTACAAAAAATTCAAAAAAACGGACTTGCTTCAGCAGCACATTTCAGGTGCTGTAGTTGTATAAAATGTCTCAAAACGTCATCAGGAGTCCCGACACAACCTAAAAATAGAAGAAAATGCATCGTTTACGAAAAAAAAATGTTGTTAAAATTTCGAAAGGCGGGACCCTTACAAAAAATTCAAAAAAACGGACTTGCTTCAGCAGCACATTTCTGCTGCTGTAGTTGTATAAAATGTCTCAAAATGTCATCAGGAGTCCCGACACAACCTAAAAATAGAAGAAAATGCATCGTTTACGAAAAAAAAAATTTGCTAAAATTTCGTAAGGCGGGACCCTTACAAAAAATTCAAAAAACCGGACTTGCTTCAGCAGCACATTTCAGGTGCTGTAGTTGTATAAAATGTCTCAAAATGTCATCAGGAGTCCCGACACAACCTAAAAATAGAAGAAAATGCATCGTTTACGAAAAAAAAAATTTGCTAAAATTTCGTAAGGCGGGACCCTTACAAAAAATTCAAAAAAACGGACTTGCTTCAGCAGCACATTTCTGCTGCTGTAGTTGTATAAAATGTTTCAAAACGTCATCAGGTGTCCCGACACAACTTAAAAATAGAAGAAAATGCATCGTTTACGAAAAAACAATTTTGCTAAAATTTCGTAAGGCGGGACCCTTACAAAAAATTCAAAAAAACGGACTTGCTTCAGCAGCACATTTCTTGTGCTGTAGTTGTATAAAATGTCTCAAAATGTCATCAGGAGTCCCGACACAACCTAAAAATAGAATAAAATGCATCGTTTACGAAAAAAAAAATTTGCTAAAATTTCGTAAGGCGGGACCCTTACAAAAAATTAAAAAAAACGGACTTGCTTCAGCAGCACATTTCTGATGCTGTAGTTGTATAAAATGTTTCAAAACGTCATCAGGAGTCCCGACACAACCCAAAAATAGAAGAAAATGCATCGTTTACGAAAAAAAATTTTGGCTAAAATTTCGTAAGGTGGGACCCTTACAAAAAATTCAAAAAAACGGACTTGCTTCAGCAGCACATTTCTGCTGCTGTAGTTGTATAAAATGTCTCAAAACGTCATCAGGTGTCCCGACACAACCTAAAAATAGAAGAAAATGCATCGTTTACGAAAAAACAATTTTGCTAAAATTTCGTAAGGCGGGACCCTTACAAAAAATTCAAAAAAACGGACTTGCTTCAGCAGCACATTTCAGGTGCTGTAGATGTATAAAATGTCTCAAAACATAATCAGGTGTCCCGACACAACCAAAAAATAGAAGAAAATGCATCGTTTACGAAAAAAAAAATTTGCTAAAATATCGTAAGGCGGGACCGTTCAAAAAATTTAAAAAAACGGACTTGCTTCAGCAGCACATTTCTGCTAATGTAGTTGTATAAAATGTCTCAAAACGTCATCAGGTGTCCCGACACAACCTAAAAATAGAAGAAAATGCATCGTTTACGAAAAAAAAATTTTGCTAAAATTTCGTAAGGCGGGACCCTTACAAAAAATTAAAAAAAACGGACTTGCTTCAGCAGCACATTTCTGCTGCTGTAGTTGTATAAAATGTCTGAAAACGTCATCAGGTATCCCGACACAACCTAAAAATAGAAGAAAATGCATAGTTTACGGAAATAAATTTTTGCTAAAATTTTGTAAGGCGGGACCCTTACAAAACATTCAAAAAAACGGACTTGCTTCAGCAGCACATTTCTGCTGCTGTAGTTGTATAAAATGTTTCAAAACGTCATCAGGAATCCCGACACAACCTAAAAATAGAAAAAAATGCATCGTTTACGAAAAAATAATTTTGCTAAAATTTTGTAAGGCGGGACCCTTACAAAAAATTAAAAAAAACGGACTTTCTTCAGCAGCACATTTCTGCTGCTGTAGTTGTATAAAATGTCTCAAAATGTCATCAGGAGTCCCGACACAACCTAAAAATAGAAGAAAATGCATCGTTTACGAAAAAAACTTTTAGCTAAAATTTCGTAAGGCGGGACCCTTACAAAAAATTCTAAAAAACGGACTTGCTTCAGCAGCACATTTCTGCTGCTGTAGTTGTATAAAATGTCTCAAAACGTCATCAGGTGTCCCGACACAACCTAAAAATAGAAAAAAATGCATAATTTACGGAAGTAAATTTTTGCTAAAATTTCGTAAGGCGGGACCTTTACAAAAAATTTAAAAAAACGGACTTGCTTCAGCAGCACATTTCTGGTGCTGTAGTTGTATAAAATGTCTCAAAACATAATCAGGTGTCCCGACACAACCAAAAAATAGAAGAAAATGCATCGTTTACAAAAAAAAAATGTTGCTAAAATATCGTAAGGCGGGACCCTTACAAAAAATTAAAAAAAACGGACTTTCTTCAGCAGCACATTTCTGCTGCTGTAGTTGTATAAAATGTCTCAAAATGTCATCAGGTGTCCCGACACAACCAAAAAATAGAAGAAAATGCATCGTTTACGGAAAAAAAATTTTGCTAAAATTTCGAAAGGCGGGACCCTTACAAAAAATTTAAAAAAACGGACTTGCTTCAGCAGCACATTTCTGGTGCTGTAGTTGTATAAAATGTTTCAAAACGTCATCAGGAATCCCGACACAACCTAAAAATAGAATAAAATGCATCGTTTACGAAAAAAACTTTTGCTAAAATTTCGTAAGGCGGGACCCTTACAAACAATTCAAAAAAACGGACTTGCTTCAGCAGCACATTTCTGCTGCTGTAGTTGTATAAAATGTCTCAAAACGTCATCAGGAGTCCCGACACAACCTAAAAAAAGAAGAAAATGCAGAGTTTACGGAAAAAAATTTTGCAAAAATTTCGTAAGGTGGGACCCTTACAAAAATTTCAAAAAAACGGACTTGCTTCAGCAGCACATTTCTGCTGCTGTAGTTGTATAAAATGTCTCAAAATGTCATCAGGAGTCCCGACACAACCTAAAAATAGAAGAAAATGCATCGTTTACGAAAAAAAATTTTAGCTAAAATTTCGTAAGGCGGGACCCTTACAAAAAATTCTAAAAAACGGACTTGCTTCAGCAGCACATTTCTGCTGCTGTAGTTGTATAAAATGTCTCAAAACGTCATCAGGTGTCCCGACACAACCTAAAAATAGAAAAAAATGCATAATTTACGGAAGTAAATTTTTGCTAAAATTTCGTAAGGCGGGACCTTTACAAAAAATTTAAAAAAACGGACTTGCTTCAGCAGCACATTTCTGCTAATGTAGTTGTATAAAATGTCTCAAAACGTCATCAGGTGTCCCGACACAACCTAAAAATAGAAGAAAATGCATCGTTTACGAAACAAATTTTTTGCTAAAATTTCATAAGTCGGGACCCTTACAAAAAAATTAAAAAAAAGGACTTGCTTCAGCCGCACATTTCTGCTGCTGTAGTTGTATAAAATGTCTCAAAACGTCATCAGGTGTCCCGACACAACCAAAAAATAGAAGAAAATGCATCGTTTACGAAAAAAAAATTTTGCTAAAATTTCGTAAGGCGGGACCCTTACAAAAAATTAAAAAAAACGGACTTGCTTCAGCAGCACATTTCTGCTGCTGTAGTTGTATAAAATGTCTGAAAACGTCATCAGGAGTCCCGACACAACCTAAAAATAGAAGAAAATGCATAGTTTACGGAAAAAAATTTTGCAAAAATTTCGTAAGGTGGGACCCTTACAAAAAATTCAAAAAAACGGACTTGCTTCAGCAGCACATTTCTGCTGCTGTAGTTGTATAAAATGTCTCAAAATGTCATCAGGAGTCCCGACACAACCTAAAAATAGAAGAAAATGCATCGTTTACGAAAAAAAAATTTAGCTAAAATTTCGCAAGGCGGGACCCTTACAAAAAATTCAAAAGAACGGACTTGCTTCAGCAGCACATTTCTGCTGCTGTAGTTGTATAAAATGTCTCAAAACGTCATCAGGAGTCCCGACACAACCTAAAAATAGAAGAAAATGAATAATTTACGGAAAAAAATTTTGCAAAAATTTCGTAAGGTGGGACCCTTACAAAAAATTCAAAAAAACGGACTTGCTTCAGCAGCACATTTCTGCTGCTGTAGTTGTATAAAATGTCTCAAAACGTCATCAGGTGTCCCGACACAACCTAAAAATAGAATAAAATTCATAGTTCAAGAAAAAAAATTTTTGCTAAAATTTCGAAAGGCGGGACCCTTACAAAAAATTTAAAAAAACGGACTTGCTTCAGCAGCACATTTCTGCTAATGTAGTTGTATAAAATGTCTCAAAACGTCATCAGGTGTCCCGACACAACCAAAAAATAGAAGAAAATGCATCGTTTACGATAAAAACATTTTGCTAAAATTTTATAAGTCGGGACCCTCACAAAAAATTCAAAAAAACGGACTTGCTTCAGCAGCACATTTCTGCTGCTGTAGTTGTATAAAATGTCTCAAAACATAATCAGGTGTCCCGACACAACCAAAAAATAGAAGAAAATGCATCGTTTACGAAAAAAAAATTTTGCTAAAATTTCGTAAGTCGGGACCCTCACAAAAAATTCAAAAAAACGGACTTGCTTCAGCAGCACATTTCTGCTGCTGTAGTTGTATAAAATGTCTCAAAACATAATCAGGTGTCCCGACACAACCAAAAAATAGAAGAAAATGCATCGTTTACGGAAAAAAAATTTTGCTAAAATTTCGAAAGGCGGGACCCTTACAAAAAATTTTAAAAAACGGACTTGCTTCAGCAGCACATTTCTGGTGCTGTAGTTGTATAAAATGTCTCAAAACGTCATCAGGAGTCCCGACACAACCTAAAAATAGAAGAAAAGGCATAGTTTACGGAAAAAAATTTTGCAAAAATTTCGTAAGGTGGGACCCTTACAAAAAATTCAAAAAAACGGACTTGCTTCAGCAGCACATTTCTGCTGCTGTAGTTGTATAAAATGTCTCAAAATGTCATCAGGAGTCCCGACACAACCTAAAAATAGAAGAAAATGCATCGTTTACGAAAAAAAATTTTAGCTAAAATTTCGTAAGGCGGGACCCTTACAAAAAATTCAAAAAAACGGACTTGCTTCAGCAGCACATTTCTGCTGCTGTAGTTGTATAAAATGTCTCAAAACATAATCAGGTGTCCCGACACAACCTAAAAATAGAAAAAAAATGCATAATTTACAGAAGTAAATTTTTGCTAAAATTTCGTAAGGCGGGACCCTTACAAAAAATTTAAAAAAACGGACTTTCTTCAGCAGCACATTTCTGCTGCTGTAGTTGTATAAAATGTCTCAAAATGTCATCAGGTGTCCCGACACAACCTAAAAATAGAAGAAATCTCATCGTTTACGAAAAAAAAATTTTGCTAAAATTTCGTAAGGCGGGACCTTTACAAAAAATGCAAAAAAACTGACTTGCTTCAGCAGCACATTTCTGCTAATGTAGTTGTATAAAATGTCTCAAAACGTCATCAGGTGTCTCGACACAACCTAAAAATAGAAGAAAATGCATCGTTTACGAAAAAAAAAATTTGCTAAAATTTCGTAAGGCGGGACCCTTACAAAAAATTCAAAAAAACGGACTTGCTTCAGCAGCACATTTCTGCTGCTGTAGTTGTATAAAATGTTTCAAAACGTCATCAGGAATCCCGACACAACCTAAAAATAGAATAAAATGCATCGTTTACGAAAAAAACTTTTGCTAAAATTTCGTAAGGCGGGACCCTTACAAAAAATTCAAAAAAATGGACTTGCTTCAGCAGCACATTTCTGCTGCTGTAGTTGTATAAAATGTCTCAAAATGTCATCAGGAGTCCCGACACAACCTAAAAATAGAAGAAAATGCATCGTTTACGAAAAAAAAAATTTGCTAAAATTTCGTAAGGCGGGACCCTTACAAAAAATTCAAAAAAACGGACTTGCTTCAGCAGCACATTTCTGCTAATGTAGTTGTATAAAATGTCTCAAAATGTCATCAGGTGTCCCTACACAACCTAAAAATAGAAGAAAATGCATCGTTTACGAAAAAAAAAATTTGCTAAAATTTCGTAAGGCGGGACCTTTACAAAAAATTCAAAAAAACTGACTTCCTTCAGCAGCACATTTCTGCTAATGTAGTTGTATAAAATGTCTCAAAACGTCATCAGGTGTCCCGACACAACCTAAAAATAGAATAAAATGCATCGTTTACGAAAAAAAAATTTGCTAAAATTTCGAAAGGCGGGACCCTTACAAAAAATTCAAAAAAACGGACTTGCTTCAGCAGCACATTTCTGGTGCTGTAGTTGTATAAAATGTCTCAAAACGTCATCAGGTGTCCCGACACAACCTAAAAATAGAAGAAAATGCATCGTTTACGAAACAAATTTTTTAATAAAATTTCATAAGTCGGGACCCTTACAAAAAAATTAAAAAAACGGACTTGCTTCAGCAGCACATTTCTGCTGCTGTAGTTGTATAAAATGTCTGAAAACATAATCAGGTATCCCGACACAACCAAAAAATAGAAGAAAATGCATCGTTTACGAAAAAAAAAATTTGCTAAAATATCGTAAGGCGGGACCGTTACAAAAATTCAAAAAAACGGACTTGCTTCAGCAGCACTTTTCTGGTGCTGTAGTTGTATAAAATGTCTCAAAACGTCATCAGGTGTCCCGACACAACCTAAAAATAGAAGAAAATGCATAGTTTACGGAAATAAATTTTTGCTAAAATTTTGTAAGGCGGGACCCTTACAAAAAATTCAAAAAAACGGACTTGCTTCAGCAGCACATTTCTGCTGCTGTAGTTGTATAAAATGTTTCAAAACGTCATCAGGAATCCCGACACAACCTAAAAATAGAATAAAATGCATCGTTTACGAAAAAAACTTTTGCTAAAATTTCGTAAGGCGGGACCCTTACAAAAAATTCAAAAAAACGGACTTGCTTCAGCAGCACATTTCTGGTGCTGTAGTTGTATAAAATGTCTGAAAACGTCATCAGGTATCCCGACACAACCTAAAAATAGAAAAAAATGCATAGTTTACGGAAAAAATTTTTTGCTAAAATTTCGTAAGGCGGGACCCTTACAAAAAATTCAAAAAAACGGACTTGCTT
This sequence comes from Nerophis lumbriciformis, assembly GCF_033978685.3. Classification (NCBI taxonomy): domain Eukaryota; kingdom Metazoa; phylum Chordata; class Actinopteri; order Syngnathiformes; family Syngnathidae; genus Nerophis; species Nerophis lumbriciformis. The sequence goes on from NC_084579.2 coordinate 30,647,225, forward strand.
CAGCAGCCCATTTCTGCTGCTGTAGTTGTATAAAATGTATCAAAATGTCATCAGGAGTCCCGACACAACCTAAAAATAGAAGAAAATGCATCGTTTACGAAAAAAAAAATTTGCTAAAATTTCGTAAGGCGGGACCTTTACAAAAAATGCAGAAAAACTGACTTGCTTCAGCAGCACATTTCTGCTAATGTAGTAATATAAAATGTCTCAAAACGTCATCAGGTGTCCCGACACAACCTAAAAATAGAATAAAATGCATCGTTTACGAAAAAAAAATTTGCTAAAATTTCGAAAGGCGGGACCCTTACAAAAAATTCAAAAAAACGGACTTGCTTCAGCAGCACATTTCTGGTGTTGTAGTTGTATAAAATGTCTCAAAACGTCATCAGGTGTCCCGACACAACCTAAAAATAGAAGAAAATGCATCGTTTACGAAACAAATTTTTTGCTAAAATTTCATAAGTCGGGACCCTTACAAAAAAATTAAAAAAACGGACTTGCTTCAGCAGCACATTTCTGCTGCTGTAGTTGTATAAAATGTCTGAAAACATAATCAGGTATCCCGACACAACCTAAAAATAGAAAAAAATGCATCGTTTACGGAAAAAAAAATTTGCTAAAAATTCGTAAGGCAGGACCCTTACAAAAAATTCAAAAAAACGGACTTGCTTCAGCAGTACATTTCTGATGCTGTAGTTGTATAAAATGTCTCAAAACATAATCAGGTGTCCCGACACAACCAAAAAATAGAAGAAAATGCATCGTTTACGAAAAAAAAAATTTGCTAAAATATCGTAAGGCGGGACCGTTACAAAAAATTCAAAAAAACGGACTTGCTTCAGCAGCACATTTCTGGTGCTGTAGTTGTATAAAATGTCTCAAAACGTCATCAGGTGTCCCGACACAACCTAAAAATAGAAGAAAATGCATAGTTTACGGAAATAAATTTTTGCTAAAATTTCGTAAGGCGGGACCCTTACAAAAAATTCAAAAAAACGGACTTGCTTCAGCAGCACATTTCTGCTGCTGTAGTTGTATAAAATGTCTCAAAACGTCATCAGGTGTCCCGACACAACCTAAAAATAGAAGAAAATGCATCGTTTACGAAAAAAAAAATTTGCTAAAATTTCGTAAGGCGGGACCCTTACAAAAAATTCAAAAAAACGGACTTGCTTCAGCAGCACATTTCTGGTGCTGTAGTTGTATAAAATGTCTCAAAATGTCATCAGGTGTCCCTACACAACCTAAAAATAGAAGAAAATGCATCGTTTACGAAAAAAAAAAATTGCTAAAATTTCGTAAGGCGGGACCTTTACAAAAAATGCAAAAAAACTGACTTGCTTCAGCAGCACATTTCTGCTAATGTAGTTGTATAAAATGTCTCAAAACGTCATCAGGTGTCCCGACACAACCTAAAAATAGAATAAAATGCATCGTTTACGAAAAAAAAATTTGCTAAAATTTCGAAAGGCGGGACCCTTACAAAAAATTCAAAAAAACGGACTTGCTTCAGCAGCACATTTCTGGTGCTGTAGTTGTATAAAATGTCTCAAAACGTCATCAGGTGTCCCGACACAACCTAAAAATAGAAGAAAATGCACCGTTTACGAAACAAATTTTTTGCTAAAATTTCATAAGTCGGGACCCTTACAAAAAAATTTAAAAAACGGACTTGCTTCAGCAGCACATTTCTGGTGCTGTAGTTGTATAAAATGTCTCAAAACGTCATCAGGAGTCCCGACACAACCTAAAAATAGAAGAAAATGCATAGTTTACGGAAATAAATTTTTGCTAAAATTTCGTAAGGCGGGACCCTTACAAAAAATTCAAAAAAACGGACTTGCTTCAGCAGCACATTTCTGCTGCTGTAGTTGTATAAAATGTCTCAAAACGTCATCAGGTGTCCCGACACAACCTAAAAATAGAAGAAAATGCATCGCTTACGAAAAAAAAATTTAGCTAAAATTTCGTAAGGCGGGATCCTTACAAAAAATTAATAAAAACGGACTTGCTTCAGCAGCACATTTCTGGTGCTGTAGTTGTATAAAATGTCTCAAAACGTCATCAGGTGTCCCGACACAACCTAAAAATAGAAGAAAATGCATAAATTACGGAAAAAAATGTTTGTTAAAATTTCGTAAGGCGGGACCCTTACAAAAAATTCAAAAAAACGGACTTGCTTCAGCAGCACATTTCTGCTGCTGTAGTTGTATAAAATGTTTCAAAACGTCATCAGGTGTCCCGACACAACTTAAAAATAGAAGAAAATGCATCGTTTACGAAAAAACAATTTTGCTAAAATTTCGTAAGGCGGGACCCTTACAAAAAATTCAAAAAAACGGACTTGCTTCAGCAGCACATTTCTTGTGCTGTAGTTGTATAAAATGTCTCAAAATGTCATCAGGAGTCCCGACACAACCTAAAAATAGAATAAAATGCATCGTTTACGAAAAAAAAAATTTGCTAAAATTTCGTAAGGCGGGACCCTTACAAAAAATTAAAAAAAACGGACTTGCTTCAGCAGCACATTTCTGATGCTGTAGTTGTATAAAATGTTTCAAAACGTCATTAGTAGTCCCGACACAACCTAAAAATAGAAGAAAATGCATCGTTTACGAAAAAAAATTTTGGCTAAAATTTCGTAAGGCGGGACCCTTACAAAAAATTCAAAAAAACGGACTTGCTTCAGCAGCACATTTCTGCTGCTGTAGTTGTATAAAATGTCTCAAAACGTCATCAGGTGTCCCGACACAACCTAAAAATAGAAGAAAATGCATCGTTTACGAAAAAACAATTTTGCTAAAATTTCGTAAGGCGGGACCCTTACAAAAAATTCAAAAAAACGGACTTGCTTCAGCAGCACATTTCAGGTGCTGTAGATGTATAAAATGTCTCAAAACATAATCAGGTGTCCCGACACAACCAAAAAATAGAAGAAAATGCATCGTTTACGAAAAAAAAAATTTGCTAAAATATCGTAAGGCGGGACCGTTCAAAAAATTAAAAAAAACGGACTTGCTTCAGCAGCACATTTCTGCTAATGTAGTTGTATAAAATGTCTCAAAACGTCATCAGGTGTCCCGACACAACCTAAAAATAGAAGAAAATGCATCGTTTACGAAAAAAAAATTTTGCTAAAATTTCATAAGTCGGGACCCTTACAAAAAATTAAAAAAAACGGACTTGCTTCAGCAGCACATTTCTGCTGCTGTAGTTGTATAAAATGTTTCAAAACGTCATCAGGAATCCCGACACAACCTAAAAATAGAATAAAATGCATCGTTTACGAAAAAAACTTTTGCTAAAATTTCGTAAGGCGGGACCCTTACAAAAAATTCAAAAAAACGGACTTGCTTCAGCAGCACATTTCTGCTGCTGTAGTTGTATAAAATGTCTCAAAAATAGAAGAAAATGCATAGTTTACGGAAATACATTTTTGCTAAAATTTTGTAAGGCGGGACCCTTACAAAAAATTCAAAAAAACGGACTTGCTTCAGCAGCACATTTCTGCTGCTGTAGTTGTATAAAATGTCTCAAAATGTCATCAGGAGTCCCGACACAACCTAAAAATAGAAGAAAATGCATCGTTTACGAAAAAAAATTTTAGCTAAAATTTCGTAAGGCGGGACCCTTACAAAAAATTCTAAAAAACGGACTTGCTTCAGCAGCACATTTCTGCTGCTGTAGTTGTATAAAATGTCTCAAAACGTCATCAGGTGTCCCGACACAACCTAAAAATAGAAAAAAATGCATAATTTACGGAAGTAAATTTTTGCTAAAATTTCGTAAGGCGGGACCTTTACAAAAAATTTAAAAAAACGGACTTGCTTCAGCAGCACATTTCTGGTGCTGTAGTTGTATAAAATGTCTCAAAACATAATCAGGTGTCCCGACACAACCAAAAAATAGAAGAAAATGCATCGTTTACGAAAAAAAAAATTTGCTAAAATTTCGTAAGGCGGGACCCTTACAAAAAATTAAAAAAAACGGACTTGCTTCAGCAGCACATTTCTGCTGCTGTAGTTGTATAAAATGTCTGAAAACGTCATCAGGTATCCCGACACAACCTAAAAATAGAATAAAATGCATAGTTTACGGAAATAAATTTTTGCTAAAATTTTGTAAGGCGGGACCCTTACAAAAAATTCAAAAGAACGGACTTGCTTCAGCAGCACATTTCTGCTGCTGTAGTTGTATAAAATGTCTCAAAACGTCATCAGGAGTCCCGACACAACCTAAAAATAGAAGAAAATGCATAGTTTACGAAGAAAAAATTTAGCTAAAATTTCGTAAGGCGGGACCCTTACAAACAATTCAAAAAAACGGACTTGCTTCAGCAGCACATTTCTGCTGCTGTAGTTGTATAAAATGTCTCAAAATGTCATCAGGTGTCCCGACACAACCTAAAAATAGAAGAAAATGCATAGTTTACGAAAAAAAAATGTTGCTAAAATTTCGTAAGGCGGGACCCTCACAAAAAATTCAAAAAAAGGACTTGCTTCAGCAGCACATTTCTGCTGCTGTAGTTGTATAAAATGTCTCAAAACATAATCAGGTGTCCCGACACAACCAAAAAATAGAAGAAAATGCATAGTTTACGGAAAAAAATTTTTGCTAAAATTTCGAAAGGCGGGACCCTTACAAAAAATTTAAAAAAACGGACTTACTTCAGCAGCACATTTCTGGTGCTGTAGTTGTATAAAATGTCTCAAAACGTCATCAGGAGTCCCGACACAACCTAAAAATAGAAGAAAATGCATAGTTTACGGAAAAAAATTTTGCAAAAATTTCGTAAGGTGGGACCCTTACAAAAAATTCAAAAAAACGGACTTGCTTCAGCAGCACATTTCTGCTGCTGTAGTTGTATAAAATGTCTCAAAACGTCATCAGGTGTCCCGACACAACCTAAAAATAGAAGAAAATGCATCGTTTACGAAAAAAAAATTTAGCTAAAATTTCGTAAGGCGGGACCCTTACAAAAAATTCAAAAAAACGGACTTGCTTCAGCAGCACATTTCTGGTGCTGTAGTTGTATAAAATGTCTCAAAATGTCATCAGGAGTCCCGACACAACCTAAAAATAGAAGAAAATGCATCGTTTACGAAAAAAAAATGTTGCTAAAATTTCGTAAGGCGGGACCCTTACAAAAAATTCAAAAAAACGGACTTGCTTCAGCAGCACATTTCAGGTGCTGTAGTTGTATAAAATGTCTCAAAACGTCATCAGGAGTCCCGACACAACCAAAAAATAGAAGAAAATGCATCGTTTACGGAAAAAAAATTTTGCAAAAATTTCGTAAGGTGGGACCCTTACAAAAATTTCAAAAAAACGGACTTGCTTCAGCAGCACATTTCTGCTGCTGTAGTTGTATAAAATGTCTCAAAACGTCATCAGGTGTCCCGACACAACCTAAAAATAGAAGAAAATGCATCGTTTACGAAAAAAAAATTTAGCTAAAATTTCGTAAGGCGGGACCCTTACAAAAAATTCAAAAAAATGGACTTGCTTCAGCAGCACATTTCTGCTGCTGTAGTTGTATAAAATGTTTCAAAACGTCATCAGGAATCCCGACACAACCTAAAAATAGAATAAAATGCATCGTTTACGAAAAAAACTTTTGCTAAAATTTCGTAAGGCGGGACCCTTACAAAAAATTCAAAAAAACGGACTTGCTTCAGCAGCACATTTCTGCTGCTGTAGTTGTGTAAAATGTCTCAAAATGTCATCAGGAGTCCCGACACAACATAAAAATAGAAGAAATCTCATCATTTACGAAAAAAAAAAATTGCTAAAATTTCGTAAGGCGGGACCCTTACAAAAAATTCAAAAAAACGGACTTGCTTCAGCAGCACATTTCTGCTGCTGTAGTTGTATAAAATGTCTCAAAACGTCATCAGGTATCCCGACACAACCTAAAAATAGAAGAAAATGCATAAATTACGGAAAAAAATGTTTGCTAAAATTTCGTACGGCGGGACCCTTACAAACAATTCAAAAGAACGGACTTGCTTCAGCAGCACATTTCTGCTGCTGTAGTTGTATAAAATGTCTCAAAACGTCATCAGGTGTCCCGACACAACCTAAAAATAGAAGAAAATGCATAGTTTACGGAAAAAATGTTTTGCTAAAATTTCGTAAGGCGGAACCCTTACAAAAAATTCAAAAAAACGGACTTGCTTCAGCAGCACATTTCTGCTGCTGTAGTTGTATAAAATGTCTCAAAACGTCATCAGGTCCCCCGAAAACCTAAAAATAGAAGAAAATGCATAGTTCACGAAAAAAAATGTTTGCTAAAATTTCGTAAAGCGGGACCCTTACAAAAAATTTAAAAAAACGGACTTGCTTCAGCAGCACATTTCTGCTGCTGTAGTTGTATAAAATGTCTCAAAATGTCATCAGGAGTCCCGACACAACCTAAAAATAGAACAAAATGCATCGTTTACGAAGAAAAAATTTAGCTAAAATTTCGTAAGGCGGGACCCTTACAAACAATTCAAAAAAACGGACTTGCTTCAGCAGCACATTTCTGCTGCTGTAGTTGTATAAAATGTCTCAAAATGTCATCAGGTGTCCCGACACAACCTAAAAATAGAAGAAAATGCATAGTTTACGAAAAAAAAATGTTGCTAAAATTTCGTAAGGCGGGACCCTCACAAAAAATTCAAAAAAACGGACTTGCTTCAGCAGCACATTTCTGCTGCTGTAGTTGTATAAAATGTCTCAAAACATAATCAGGTGTCCCGACACAACCAAAAAATAGAAGAAAATGCATAGTTTACGGAAAAAATTTTTTGCTAAAATTTCGAAAGGCGGGACCCTTACAAAAAATTTAAAAAAACGGACTTACTTCAGCAGCACATTTCTGGTGCTGTAGTTGTATAAAATGTCTCAAAACGTCATCAGGAGTCCCGACACAACCTAAAAATAGAAGAAAATGCATAGTTTACGGAAAAAAATTTTGCAAAAATTTCGTAAGGTGGGACCCTTACAAAAATTTCAAAAAAACGGACTTGCTTCAGCAGCACATTTCTGCTGCTGTAGTTGTATAAAATGTCTCAAAACGTCATCAGGTGTCCCGACACAACCTAAAAATAGAAGAAAATGCATCGTTTACGAAAAAAAAATTTAGCTAAAATTTCGTAAGGCGGGACCCTTACAAAAAATTCAAAAAAACGGACTTGCTTCAGCAGCACATTTCTGGTGCTGTAGTTGTATAAAATGTCTCAAAATGTCATCAGGAGTCCCGACACAACCTAAAAATAGAAGAAAATGCATCGTTTACGAAAAAAAAATGTTGCTAAAATTTCGTAAGGCGGGACCCTTACAAACAATTCAAAAAAACGGACTTGCTTCAGCAGCACATTTCTGCTGCTGTAGTTGTATAAAATGTCTCAAAACATAATCAGATGACCCGACACAACCTAAAAATAGAAAAAAATGCATCGTTTACGAAAAAAAAATGTTGCTAAAATTTCGTAAGGCGGGACCCTTACAAAAAATTCAAAAAAACGGACTTGCTTCAGCAGCACATTTCAGGTGCTGTAGTTGTATAAAATGTCTCAAAATGTCATCAGGTGTCCCGACACAACCAAAAAATAGAAGAAAATGCATCGTTTACGGAAAAAAAATTTTGCTAAAATTTCGAAAGGCGGGACCCTTACAAAAAATTTAAAAAAACGGACTTGCTTCAGCAGCACATTTCTGGATCTGTAGTTGTATAAAATGTCTCAAAACGTCATCAGGAGTCCCGACACAACCTAAAAATAGAAGAAAATGCATAGTTTACGGAAAAAAATTTTGCAAAAATTTCGTAAGGTGGGACCCTTACAAAAATTTCAAAAAAACGGACTTGCTTCAGCAGCACATTTCTGCTGCTGTAGTTGTATAAAATGTCTCAAAACGTCATCAGGTGTCCCGACACAACCTAAAAATAGAAGAAAATGCATCGTTTACGAAAAAAAAATTTAGCTAAAATTTCGTAAGGCGGGACCCTTACAAAAAATTCAAAAAAACGGACTTGCTTCAGCAGCACATTTCTGCTGCTGTAGTTGTATAAAATGTTTCAAAACGTCATCAGGAATCCCGACACAACCTAAAAATAGAATAAAATGCATCGTTTACGAAAAAAACTTTTGCTAAAATTTCGTAAGGCGGGACCCTTACAAAAAATTCAAAAAAACGGACTTGCTTCAGCAGCACATTTCTGCTGCTGTAGTTGTGTAAAATGTCTCAAAATGTCATCAGGAGTCCCGACACAACATAAAAATAGAAGAAATCTCATCATTTACGAAAAAAAAAAATTGCTAAAATTTCGTAAGGCGGGACCCTTACAAAAAATTCAAAAAAACGAACTTGCTTCAGCAGCACATTTCTGGTGCTGTAGTTGTATAAAATGTCTCAAAACGTCATCAGGAGTCCCGACACAACCTAAAAATAGAAGAAAATGCATAAATTACGGAAAAAAATGTTTGCTAAAATTTCGTAAGGCGGGACCCTTACAAAAAATTCAAAAGAACGGACTTGCTTCAGCAGCACATTTCTGCTGCTGTAGTTGTATAAAATGTCTCAAAACGTCATCAGGTGTCCCGACACAACCTAAAAATAGAAGAAAATGCATCGCTTACGAAAAAAAATTTTTGCTAAAATTTCGTAAGGCGGGACCCTTTCAAAAAATTCAAAAAAACGGACTTGCTTCAGCAGCACATTTCTGCTGCTGTAGTTGTAAAAAATGTCTCAAAACGTCATCAGGTGTCCCGACACAACCTAAAAATAGAAGAAAATGCATCGTTTACGAAAAAAAAAATTTGCTAAAATTTCGAAAGGCGGGACCCTTAAAAATTTTTTTAAAAACGGACTTGCTTCAGCAGCACATTTCTGCTGCTGTAGTTGTATAAAATGTCTCAAAACGTCATCAGGTGTCCCGACACAACCTAAAAATAGAAGAAAATGCATAGTTTACGGAAAAAATGTTTTGCTAAAATTTCGTAAGGCGGGACCCTTACAAAAAATTCAAAAAAACGGACTTGCTTCAGCAGCACATTTCTGCTGCTGTAGTTGTATAAAATGTCTCAAAACGTCATCAGGTCCCCCGAAAACCTAAAAATAGAAGAAAATTCATAGTTCACGAAAAAAAATTTTTGCTAAAATTTCGAAAGGCGGGACCCTTACAAAAAATTTAAAAAAACGGACTTGCTTCAGCAGCACATTTCTGCTAATGTAGTTGTATAAAATGTCTCAAAACGTCATCAGGTGTCCCGACACAACCAAAAAATAGAAAAAAATGCATCGTTTACGATAAAAACATTTTGCTAAAATTTTATAAGTCGGGACCCTCACAAAAAATTCAAAAAAACGGACTTGCTTCAGCAGCACATTTCTGCTGCTGTAGTTGTATAAAATGTCTCAAAACATAATCAGGTGTCCCGACACAACCAAAAAATAGAAGAAAATGCATCGTTTACGAAAAAAAAATTTTGCTAAAATTTCGTAAGTCGGGACCCTCACAAAAAATTCAAAAAAACGGACTTGCTTCAGCAGCACATTTCTGCTGCTGTAGTTGTATAAAATGTCTCAAAACATAATCAGGTGTCCCGACACAACCAAAAAATAGAAGAAAATGCATCGTTTACGGAAAAAAAAATTTGCTAAAATTTCGAAAGGCGGGACCCTTACAAAAAATTTAAAAAAACGGACTTGCTTCAGCAGCACATTTCTGCTGCTGTAGTTGTATAAAATGTCTCAAAATGTCATCAGGAGTCCCGACACAACCTAAAAATAGAAGAAAATAAATCGTTTACGAAAAAAAAATTTAGCTAAAATTTCGTAAGGCGGGACCCTTACAAAAAATTCAAAAAAACGGACTTGCTTCAGCAGCACATTTCTGCTGCTGTAGTTGTATAAAATGTCTCAAAACATAATCAGGTGTCCCGACACAACCTAAAAATAGAAAAAAATGCATAATTTACAGAAGTAAATTTTTGCTAAAATTTCGTAAGGCGGGACCCTTACAAAAAATTTAAAAAAACGGACTTTCTTCAGCAGCACATTTCTGCTGCTGTAGTTGTATAAAATGTCTCAAAATGTCATCAGGTGTCCCGACACAACCTAAAAATAGAAGAAATCTCATCGTTTACGAAAAAAAAATTTTGCTAAAATTTCGTAAGGCGGGACCTTTACAAAAAATGCAAAAAAACTGACTTGCTTCAGCAGCACATTTCTGCTAATGTAGTTGTATAAAATGTCTCAAAACGTCATCAGGTGTCTCGACACAACCTAAAAATAGAAGAAAATGCATCGTTTACGAAACAAATTTTTTGCTAAAATTTCATAAGTCGGGACCCTTACAAAAAAATTTAAAAAACGGACTTGCTTCAGCAGCACATTTCTGGTGCTGTAGTTGTATAAAATGTCTCAAAACATAATCAGGTGTCCCGACACAACCAAAAAATAGAAGAAAATGCATCGTTTACGAAAAAAAAAATTTGCTAAAATTTCGTAAGGCGGGACCCTTACAAAAAATTCAAAAAAACGGACTTGCTTCAGCAGCACATTTCTGCTGCTGTAGTTGTATAAAATGTCTCAAAATGTCATCAGGAGTCCCGACACAACCTAAAAATAGAAGAAATCTCATCATTTACGAAAAAAAAAAATTGCTAAAATTTCGTAAGGCGGGACCCTTACAAAAAATTCAAAAAAACGGACTTGCTTCAGCAGCACATTTCTGCTGCTGTAGTTGTATAAAATGTTTCAAAACGTCATCAGGAATCCCGACACAACCTAAAAATAGAATAAAATGCATCGTTTACGAAAAAAACTTTTGCTAAAATTTCGTAAGGCGGGACCCTTACAAAAAATTCAAAAAAATGGACTTGCTTCAGCAGCACATTTCTGCTGCTGTAGTTGTATAAAATGTCTCAAAATGTCATCAGGAGTCCCGACACAACCTAAAAATAGAAGAAAATGCATCGTTTACGAAAAAAAAAATTTGCTAAAATTTCGTAAGGCGGGACCCTTACAAAAAATTCAAAAAAACGGACTTGCTTCAGCAGCACATTTCTGCTAATGTAGTTGTATAAAATGTCTCAAAATGTCATCAGGTGTCCCTACACAACCTAAAAATAGAAGAAAATGCATCGTTTACGAAAAAAAAAATTTGCTAAAATTTCGTAAGGCGGGACCTTTACAAAAAATTCAAAAAAACGGACTTGCTTCAGCAGCACATTTCTGCTGCTGTAGTTGTATAAAATGTCTCAAAACGTCATCAGGTGTCCCGACACAACCTAAAAATAGAATAAAATGCATCGTTTACGAAAAAAAAATTTGCTAAAATTTCGAAAGGCGGGACCCTTACAAAAAATTCAAAAAAACGGACTTGCTTCAGCAGCACATTTCTGGTGCTGTAGTTGTATAAAATGTCTCAAAACGTCATCAGGTGTCCCGACACAACCTAAAAATAGAAGAAAATGCATCGTTTACGAAACAAATTTTTTGCTAAAATTTCATAAGTCGGGACCCTTACAAAAAAATTAAAAAAACGGACTTGCTTCAGCAGCACATTTCTGCTGCTGTAGTTGTATAAAATGTCTCAAAACGTCATCAGGTGTCCCGACACAACCAAGAAATAGAAGAAAATGCATCGTTTACGAAAAAAAAAATTTGCTAAAATATCGTAAGGCGGGACCGTTACAAAAAATTCAAAAAAACGGACTTGCTTCAGCAGCACATTTCTGGTGCTGTAGTTGTATAAAATGTCTCAAAACGTCATCAGGTGTCCCGACACAACCTAAAAATAGAAGAAAATGCATAGTTTACGGAAATAAATTTTTGCTAAAATTTCGTAAGGCGGGACCCTTACAAAAAATTCAAAAAAACGGACTTGCTTCAGCAGCACATTTCTGCTGCTGTAGTTGTATAAAATGTCTCAAAACGTCATCAGGTGTCCCGACACAACCTAAAAATAGAAGAAAATGCATCGTTTACGAAAAAAAAAATTTGCTAAAATTTCGTAAGGCGGGACCCTTACAAAAAATTCAAAAAAACGGACTTGCTTCAGCAGCACATTTCTGGTGCTGTAGTTGTATAAAATGTCTCAAAATGTCATCAGGTGTCCCTACACAACCTAAAAATAGAAGAAAATGCATCGTTTACGAAAAAAAAAAATTGCTAAAATTTCGTAAGGCGGGACCTTTACAAAAAATGCAAAAAAACTGACTTGCTTCAGCAGCACATTTCTGCTAATGTAGTTGTATAAAATGTCTCAAAATGTCATCAGGTGTCCCGACACAACCTAAAAATAGAATAAAATGCATCGTTTACGAAAAAAAAATTTGCTAAAATTTCGAAAGGCGGGACCCTTACAAAAAATTCAAAAAAACGGACTTGCTTCAGCAGCACAATTCTGGTGCTGTAGTTGTATAAAATGTCTCAAAACGTCATCAGGTGTCCCGACACAACCTAAAAATAGAAGAAAATGCATCGTTTACGAAACAAATTTTTTGCTAAAATTTCATAAGTCGGGACCCTTACAAAAAAATTTAAAAAACGGACTTGCTTCAGCAGCACATTTCTGGTGCTGTAGTTGTATAAAATGTCTCAAAACGTCATCAGGAGTCCCGACACAACCTAAAAATAGAAGAAAATGCATAGTTTACGGAAATAAATTTTTGCTAAAATTTCGTAAGGCGGGACCCTTACAAAAAATTCAAAAAAACGGACTTGCTTCAGCAGCACATTTCTGCTGCTGTAGTTGTATAAAATGTCTCAAAACGTCATCAGGTGTCCCGACACAACCTAAAAATAGAAGAAAATGCATCGCTTACGAAAAAAAAATTTAGCTAAAATTTCGTAAGGCGGGATCCTTACAAAAAATTAATAAAAACGGACTTGCTTCAGCAGCACATTTCTGGTGCTGTAGTTGTATAAAATGTCTCAAAACGTCATCAGGTGTCCCGACACAACCTAAAAATAGAAGAAAATGCATAAATTACGGAAAAAAATGTTTGTTAAAATTTCGTAAGGCGGGACCCTTACAAAAAATTCAAAAAAACGGACTTGCTTCAGCAGCACATTTCTGCTGCTGTAGTTGTATAAAATGTTTCAAAACGTCATCAGGTGTCCCGACACAACTTAAAAATAGAAGAAAATGCATCGTTTACGAAAAAACAATTTTGCTAAAATTTCGTAAGGCGGGACCCTTACAAAAAATTCAAAAAAACGGACTTGCTTCAGCAGCACATTTCTTGTGCTGTAGTTGTATAAAATGTCTCAAAATGTCATCAGGAGTCCCGACACAACCTAAAAATAGAATAAAATGCATCGTTTACGAAAAAAAAAATTTGCTAAAATTTCGTAAGGCGGGACCCTTACAAAAAATTAAAAAAAACGGACTTGCTTCAGCAGCACATTTCTGATGCTGTAGTTGTATAAAATGTTTCAAAACGTCATTAGTAGTCCCGACACAACCTAAAAATAGAAGAAAATGCATCGTTTACGAAAAAAAATTTTGGCTAAAATTTCGTAAGGCGGGACCCTTACAAAAAATTCAAAAAAACGGACTTGCTTCAGCAGCACATTTCTGCTGCTGTAGTTGTATAAAATGTCTCAAAACGTCATCAGGTGTCCCGACACAACCTAAAAATAGAAGAAAATGCATCGTTTACGAAAAAACAATTTTGCTAAAATTTCGTAAGGCGGGACCCTTACAAAAAATTCAAAAAAACGGACTTGCTTCAGCAGCACATTTCAGGTGCTGTAGATGTATAAAATGTCTCAAAACATAATCAGGTGTCCCGACACAACCAAAAAATAGAAGAAAATGCATCGTTTACGAAAAAAAAAATTTGCTAAAATATCGTAAGGCGGGACCGTTCAAAAAATTAAAAAAAACGGACTTGCTTCAGCAGCACATTTCTGCTAATGTAGTTGTATAAAATGTCTCAAAACGTCATCAGGTGTCCCGACACAACCTAAAAATAGAAGAAAATGCATCGTTTACGAAAAAAAAATTTTGCTAAAATTTCATAAGTCGGGACCCTTACAAAAAATTAAAAAAAACGGACTTGCTTCAGCAGCACATTTCTGCTGCTGTAGTTGTATAAAATGTTTCAAAACGTCATCAGGAATCCCGACACAACCTAAAAATAGAATAAAATGCATCGTTTACGAAAAAAACTTTTGCTAAAATTTCGTAAGGCGGGACCCTTACAAAAAATTCAAAAAAAACGGACTTGCTTCAGCAGCACATTTCTGCTGCTGTAGTTGTATAAAATGTCTCAAAAATAGAAGAAAATGCATAGTTTACGGAAATACATTTTTGCTAAAATTTTGTAAGGCGGGACCCTTACAAAAAATTCAAAAAAACGGACTTGCTTCAGCAGCACATTTCTGCTGCTGTAGTTGTATAAAATGTCTCAAAATGTCATCAGGAGTCCCGACACAACCTAAAAATAGAAGAAAATGCATCGTTTACGAAAAAAAATTTTAGCTAAAATTTCGTAAGGCGGGACCCTTACAAAAAATTCTAAAAAACGGACTTGCTTCAGCAGCACATTTCTGCTGCTGTAGTTGTATAAAATGTCTCAAAACGTCATCAGGTGTCCCGACACAACCTAAAAATAGAAAAAAATGCATAATTTACGGAAGTAAATTTTTGCTAAAATTTCGTAAGGCGGGACCTTTACAAAAAATTTAAAAAAACGGACTTGCTTCAGCAGCACATTTCTGGTGCTGTAGTTGTATAAAATGTCTCAAAACATAATCAGGTGTCCCGACACAACCAAAAAATAGAAGAAAATGCATCGTTTACGAAAAAAAAAATTTGCTAAAATTTCGTAAGGCGGGACCCTTACAAAAAATTAAAAAAAACGGACTTGCTTCAGCAGCACATTTCTGCTGCTGTAGTTGTATAAAATGTCTGAAAACGTCATCAGGTATCCCGACACAACCTAAAAATAGAATAAAATGCATAGTTTACGGAAATAAATTTTTGCTAAAATTTTGTAAGGCGGGACCCTTACAAAACATTCAAAAAAACGGACTTGCTTCAGCAGCACATTTCTGCTGCTGTAGTTGTATAAAATGTTTCAAAACGTCATCAGGAATCCCGACACAACCTAAAAATAGAATAAAATGCATCGTTTACGAAAAAAATTTTTGCTAAAATTTCGTAAGGCGGGACCCTTACAAAAAATTCAAAAGAACGGACTTGCTTCAGCAGCACATTTCTGCTGCTGTAGTTGTATAAAATGTCTCAAAACGTCATCAGGAGTCCCGACACAACCTAAAAATAGAAGAAAATGCATAGTTTACGAAGAAAAAATTTAGCTAAAATTTCGTAAGGCGGGACCCTTACAAACAATTCAAAAAAACGGACTTGCTTCAGCAGCACATTTCTGCTGCTGTAGTTGTATAAAATGTCTCAAAATGTCATCAGGTGTCCCGACACAACCTAAAAATAGAAGAAAATGCATAGTTTACGAAAAAAAAATGTTGCTAAAATTTCGTAAGGCGGGACCCTCACAAAAAATTCAAAAAAAGGACTTGCTTCAGCAGCACATTTCTGCTGCTGTAGTTGTATAAAATGTCTCAAAACATAATCAGGTGTCCCGACACAACCAAAAAATAGAAGAAAATGCATAGTTTACGGAAAAAAATTTTTGCTAAAATTTCGAAAGGCGGGACCCTTACAAAAAATTTAAAAAAACGGACTTACTTCAGCAGCACATTTCTGGTGCTGTAGTTGTATAAAATGTCTCAAAACGTCATCAGGAGTCCCGACACAACCTAAAAATAGAAGAAAATGCATAGTTTACGGAAAAAAATTTTGCAAAAATTTCGTAAGGTGGGACCCTTACAAAAAATTCAAAAAAACGGACTTGCTTCAGCAGCACATTTCTGCTGCTGTAGTTGTATAAAATGTCTCAAAACGTCATCAGGTGTCCCGACACAACCTAAAAATAGAAGAAAATGCATCGTTTACGAAAAAAAAATTTAGCTAAAATTTCGTAAGGCGGGACCCTTACAAAAAATTCAAAAAAACGGACTTGCTTCAGCAGCACATTTCTGGTGCTGTAGTTGTATAAAATGTCTCAAAATGTCATCAGGAGTCCCGACACAACCTAAAAATAGAAGAAAATGCATCGTTTACGAAAAAAAAATGTTGCTAAAATTTCGTAAGGCGGGACCCTTACAAAAAATTCAAAAAAACGGACTTGCTTCAGCAGCACATTTCAGGTGCTGTAGTTGTATAAAATGTCTCAAAACATAATCAGATGACCCGACACAACCTAAAAATAGAAAAAAATGCATCGTTTACGAAAAAAAAATGTTGCTAAAATTTCGTAAGGCGGGACCCTTACAAAAAATTCAAAAAAACGGACTTGCTTCAGCAGCACATTTCAGGTGCTGTAGTTGTATAAAATGTCTCAAAACGTCATCAGGAGTCCCGACACAACCAAAAAATAGAAGAAAATGCATCGTTTACGGAAAAAAAATTTTGCAAAAATTTCGTAAGGTGGGACCCTTACAAAAATTTCAAAAAAACGGACTTGCTTCAGCAGCACATTTCTGCTGCTGTAGTTGTATAAAATGTCTCAAAACGTCATCAGGTGTCCCGACACAACCTAAAAATAGAAGAAAATGCATCGTTTACGAAAAAAAAATTTAGCTAAAATTTCGTAAGGCGGGACCCTTACAAAAAATTCAAAAAAATGGACTTGCTTCAGCAGCACATTTCTGCTGCTGTAGTTGTATAAAATGTTTCAAAACGTCATCAGGAATCCCGACACAACCTAAAAATAGAATAAAATGCATCGTTTACGAAAAAAACTTTTGCTAAAATTTCGTAAGGCGGGACCCTTACAAAAAATTCAAAAAAACGGACTTGCTTCAGCAGCACATTTCTGCTGCTGTAGTTGTGTAAAATGTCTCAAAATGTCATCAGGAGTCCCGACACAACATAAAAATAGAAGAAATCTCATCATTTACGAAAAAAAAAAATTGCTAAAATTTCGTAAGGCGGGACCCTTACAAAAAATTCAAAAAAACGGACTTGCTTCAGCAGCACATTTCTGCTGCTGTAGTTGTATAAAATGTCTCAAAACGTCATCAGGTATCCCGACACAACCTAAAAATAGAAGAAAATGCATAAATTACGGAAAAAAATGTTTGCTAAAATTTCGTACGGCGGGACCCTTACAAACAATTCAAAAGAACGGACTTGCTTCAGCAGCACATTTCTGCTGCTGTAGTTGTATAAAATGTCTCAAAACGTCATCAGGTGTCCCGACACAACCTAAAAATAGAAGAAAATGCATAGTTTACGGAAAAAATGTTTTGCTAAAATTTCGTAAGGCGGAACCCTTACAAAAAATTCAAAAAAACGGACTTGCTTCAGCAGCACATTTCTGCTGCTGTAGTTGTATAAAATGTCTCAAAACGTCATCAGGTCCCCCGAAAACCTAAAAATAGAAGAAAATGCATAGTTCACGAAAAAAAATGTTTGCTAAAATTTCGTAAAGCGGGACCCTTACAAAAAATTTAAAAAAACGGACTTGCTTCAGCAGCACATTTCTGCTGCTGTAGTTGTATAAAATGTCTCAAAATGTCATCAGGAGTCCCGACACAACCTAAAAATAGAACAAAATGCATCGTTTACGAAGAAAAAATTTAGCTAAAATTTCGTAAGGCGGGACCCTTACAAACAATTCAAAAAAACGGACTTGCTTCAGCAGCACATTTCTGCTGCTGTAGTTGTATAAAATGTCTCAAAATGTCATCAGGTGTCCCGACACAACCTAAAAATAGAAGAAAATGCATAGTTTACGAAAAAAAAATGTTGCTAAAATTTCGTAAGGCGGGACCCTCACAAAAAATTCAAAAAAACGGACTTGCTTCAGCAGCACATTTCTGCTGCTGTAGTTGTATAAAATGTCTCAAAACATAATCAGGTGTCCCGACACAACCAAAAAATAGAAGAAAATGCATAGTTTACGGAAAAAATTTTTTGCTAAAATTTCGAAAGGCGGGACCCTTACAAAAAATTTAAAAAAACGGACTTACTTCAGCAGCACATTTCTGGTGCTGTAGTTGTATAAAATGTCTCAAAACGTCATCAGGAGTCCCGACACAACCTAAAAATAGAAGAAAATGCATAGTTTACGGAAAAAAATTTTGCAAAAATTTCGTAAGGTGGGACCCTTACAAAAATTTCAAAAAAACGGACTTGCTTCAGCAGCACATTTCTGCTGCTGTAGTTGTATAAAATGTCTCAAAACGTCATCAGGTGTCCCGACACAACCTAAAAATAGAAGAAAATGCATCGTTTACGAAAAAAAAATTTAGCTAAAATTTCGTAAGGCGGGACCCTTACAAAAAATTCAAAAAAACGGACTTGCTTCAGCAGCACATTTCTGGTGCTGTAGTTGTATAAAATGTCTCAAAATGTCATCAGGAGTCCCGACACAACCTAAAAATAGAAGAAAATGCATCGTTTACGAAAAAAAAATGTTGCTAAAATTTCGTAAGGCGGGACCCTTACAAACAATTCAAAAAAACGGACTTGCTTCAGCAGCACATTTCTGCTGCTGTAGTTGTATAAAATGTCTCAAAACATAATCAGATGACCCGACACAACCTAAAAATAGAAAAAAATGCATCGTTTACGAAAAAAAAATGTTGCTAAAATTTCGTAAGGCGGGACCCTTACAAAAAATTCAAAAAAACGGACTTGCTTCAGCAGCACATTTCAGGTGCTGTAGTTGTATAAAATGTCTCAAAATGTCATCAGGTGTCCCGACACAACCAAAAAATAGAAGAAAATGCATCGTTTACGGAAAAAAAATTTTGCTAAAATTTCGAAAGGCGGGACCCTTACAAAAAATTTAAAAAAACGGACTTGCTTCAGCAGCACATTTCTGGATCTGTAGTTGTATAAAATGTCTCAAAACGTCATCAGGAGTCCCGACACAACCTAAAAATAGAAGAAAATGCATAGTTTACGGAAAAAAATTTTGCAAAAATTTCGTAAGGTGGGACCCTTACAAAAATTTCAAAAAAACGGACTTGCTTCAGCAGCACATTTCTGCTGCTGTAGTTGTATAAAATGTCTCAAAACGTCATCAGGTGTCCCGACACAACCTAAAAATAGAAGAAAATGCATCGTTTACGAAAAAAAAATTTAGCTAAAATTTCGTAAGGCGGGACCCTTACAAAAAATTCAAAAAAACGGACTTGCTTCAGCAGCACATTTCTGCTGCTGTAGTTGTATAAAATGTTTCAAAACGTCATCAGGAATCCCGACACAACCTAAAAATAGAATAAAATGCATCGTTTACGAAAAAAACTTTTGCTAAAATTTCGTAAGGCGGGACCCTTACAAAAAATTCAAAAAAACGGACTTGCTTCAGCAGCACATTTCTGCTGCTGTAGTTGTGTAAAATGTCTCAAAATGTCATCAGGAGTCCCGACACAACATAAAAATAGAAGAAATCTCATCATTTACGAAAAAAAAAAATTGCTAAAATTTCGTAAGGCGGGACCCTTACAAAAAATTCAAAAAAACGAACTTGCTTCAGCAGCACATTTCTGGTGCTGTAGTTGTATAAAATGTCTCAAAACGTCATCAGGAGTCCCGACACAACCTAAAAATAGAAGAAAATGCATAAATTACGGAAAAAAATGTTTGCTAAAATTTCGTAAGGCGGGACCCTTACAAAAAATTCAAAAGAACGGACTTGCTTCAGCAGCACATTTCTGCTGCTGTAGTTGTATAAAATGTCTCAAAACGTCATCAGGTGTCCCGACACAACCTAAAAATAGAAGAAAATGCATCGCTTACGAAAAAAAATTTTTGCTAAAATTTCGTAAGGCGGGACCCTTTCAAAAAATTCAAAAAAACGGACTTGCTTCAGCAGCACATTTCTGCTGCTGTAGTTGTAAAAAATGTCTCAAAACGTCATCAGGTGTCCCGACACAACCTAAAAATAGAAGAAAATGCATCGTTTACGAAAAAAAAAATTTGCTAAAATTTCGAAAGGCGGGACCCTTAAAAATTTTTTTAAAAACGGACTTGCTTCAGCAGCACATTTCTGCTGCTGTAGTTGTATAAAATGTCTCAAAACGTCATCAGGTGTCCCGACACAACCTAAAAATAGAAGAAAATGCATAGTTTACGGAAAAAATGTTTTGCTAAAATTTCGTAAGGCGGGACCCTTACAAAAAATTCAAAAAAACGGACTTGCTTCAGCAGCACATTTCTGCTGCTGTAGTTGTATAAAATGTCTCAAAACGTCATCAGGTCCCCCGAAAACCTAAAAATAGAAGAAAATTCATAGTTCACGAAAAAAAATTTTTGCTAAAATTTCGAAAGGCGGGACCCTTACAAAAAATTTAAAAAAACGGACTTGCTTCAGCAGCACATTTCTGCTAATGTAGTTGTATAAAATGTCTCAAAACGTCATCAGGTGTCCCGACACAACCAAAAAATAGAAAAAAATGCATCGTTTACGATAAAAACATTTTGCTAAAATTTTATAAGTCGGGACCCTCACAAAAAATTCAAAAAAACGGACTTGCTTCAGCAGCACATTTCTGCTGCTGTAGTTGTATAAAATGTCTCAAAACATAATCAGGTGTCCCGACACAACCAAAAAATAGAAGAAAATGCATCGTTTACGAAAAAAAAATTTTGCTAAAATTTCGTAAGTCGGGACCCTCACAAAAAATTCAAAAAAACGGACTTGCTTCAGCAGCACATTTCTGCTGCTGTAGTTGTATAAAATGTCTCAAAACATAATCAGGTGTCCCGACACAACCAAAAAATAGAAGAAAATGCATCGTTTACGGAAAAAAAAATTTGCTAAAATTTCGAAAGGCGGGACCCTTACAAAAAATTTAAAAAAACGGACTTGCTTCAGCAGCACATTTCTGCTGCTGTAGTTGTATAAAATGTCTCAAAATGTCATCAGGAGTCCCGACACAACCTAAAAATAGAAGAAAATAAATCGTTTACGAAAAAAAAATTTAGCTAAAATTTCGTAAGGCGGGACCCTTACAAAAAATTCAAAAAAACGGACTTGCTTCAGCAGCACATTTCTGCTGCTGTAGTTGTATAAAATGTCTCAAAACATAATCAGGTGTCCCGACACAACCTAAAAATAGAAAAAAAATGCATAATTTACAGAAGTAAATTTTTGCTAAAATTTCGTAAGGCGGGACCCTTACAAAAAATTTAAAAAAACGGACTTTCTTCAGCAGCACATTTCTGCTGCTGTAGTTGTATAAAATGTCTCAAAATGTCATCAGGTGTCCCGACACAACCTAAAAATAGAAGAAATCTCATCGTTTACGAAAAAAAAATTTTGCTAAAATTTCGTAAGGCGGGACCTTTACAAAAAATGCAAAAAAACTGACTTGCTTCAGCAGCACATTTCTGCTAATGTAGTTGTATAAAATGTCTCAAAACGTCATCAGGTGTCTCGACACAACCTAAAAATAGAAGAAAATGCATCGTTTACGAAACAAATTTTTTGCTAAAATTTCATAAGTCGGGACCCTTACAAAAAAATTTAAAAAACGGACTTGCTTCAGCAGCACATTTCTGGTGCTGTAGTTGTATAAAATGTCTCAAAACATAATCAGGTGTCCCGACACAACCAAAAAATAGAAGAAAATGCATCGTTTACGAAAAAAAAAATTTGCTAAAATTTCGTAAGGCGGGACCCTTACAAAAAATTCAAAAAAACGGACTTGCTTCAGCAGCACATTTCTGCTGCTGTAGTTGTATAAAATGTCTCAAAATGTCATCAGGAGTCCCGACACAACCTAAAAATAGAAGAAATCTCATCATTTACGAAAAAAAAAAATTGCTAAAATTTCGTAAGGCGGGACCCTTACAAAAAATTCAAAAAAACGGACTTGCTTCAGCAGCACATTTCTGCTGCTGTAGTTGTATAAAATGTTTCAAAACGTCATCAGGAATCCCGACACAACCTAAAAATAGAATAAAATGCATCGTTTACGAAAAAAACTTTTGCTAAAATTTCGTAAGGCGGGACCCTTACAAAAAATTCAAAAAAATGGACTTGCTTCAGCAGCACATTTCTGCTGCTGTAGTTGTATAAAATGTCTCAAAATGTCATCAGGAGTCCCGACACAACCTAAAAATAGAAGAAAATGCATCGTTTACGAAAAAAAAAATTTGCTAAAATTTCGTAAGGCGGGACCCTTACAAAAAATTCAAAAAAACGGACTTGCTTCAGCAGCACATTTCTGCTAATGTAGTTGTATAAAATGTCTCAAAATGTCATCAGGTGTCCCTACACAACCTAAAAATAGAAGAAAATGCATCGTTTACGAAAAAAAAAATTTGCTAAAATTTCGTAAGGCGGGACCTTTACAAAAAATTCAAAAAAACGGACTTGCTTCAGCAGCACATTTCTGCTGCTGTAGTTGTATAAAATGTCTCAAAACGTCATCAGGTGTCCCGACACAACCTAAAAATAGAATAAAATGCATCGTTTACGAAAAAAAAATTTGCTAAAATTTCGAAAGGCGGGACCCTTACAAAAAATTCAAAAAAACGGACTTGCTTCAGCAGCACATTTCTGGTGCTGTAGTTGTATAAAATGTCTCAAAACGTCATCAGGTGTCCCGACACAACCTAAAAATAGAAGAAAATGCATCGTTTACGAAACAAATTTTTTGCTAAAATTTCATAAGTCGGGACCCTTACAAAAAAATTAAAAAAACGGACTTGCTTCAGCAGCACATTTCTGCTGCTGTAGTTGTATAAAATGTCTCAAAACGTCATCAGGTGTCCCGACACAACCAAGAAATAGAAGAAAATGCATCGTTTACGAAAAAAAAAATTTGCTAAAATATCGTAAGGCGGGACCGTTACAAAAAATTCAAAAAAACGGACTTGCTTCAGCAGCACATTTCTGGTGCTGTAGTTGTATAAAATGTCTCAAAACGTCATCAGGTGTCCCGACACAACCTAAAAATAGAAGAAAATGCATAGTTTACGGAAATAAATTTTTGCTAAAATTTCGTAAGGCGGGACCCTTACAAAAAATTCAAAAAAACGGACTTGCTTCAGCAGCACATTTCTGCTGCTGTAGTTGTATAAAATGTCTCAAAACGTCATCAGGTGTCCCGACACAACCTAAAAATAGAAGAAAATGCATAGTTTACGGAAAAAATGTTTTGCTAAAATTTCGTAAGGCGGAACCCTTACAAAAAATTCAAAAAAACGGACTTGCTTCAGCAGCACATTTCTGCTGCTGTAGTTGTATAAAATGTCTCAAAACGTCATCAGGTCCCCCGAAAACCTAAAAATAGAAGAAAATGCATAGTTCACGAAAAAAAATGTTTGCTAAAATTTCGTAAAGCGGGACCCTTACAAAAAATTTAAAAAAACGGACTTGCTTCAGCAGCACATTTCTGCTGCTGTAGTTGTATAAAATGTCTCAAAATGTCATCAGGAGTCCCGACACAACCTAAAAATAGAACAAAATGCATCGTTTACGAAGAAAAAATTTAGCTAAAATTTCGTAAGGCGGGACCCTTACAAACAATTCAAAAAAACGGACTTGCTTCAGCAGCACATTTCTGCTGCTGTAGTTGTATAAAATGTCTCAAAATGTCATCAGGTGTCCCGACACAACCTAAAAATAGAAGAAAATGCATAGTTTACGAAAAAAAAATGTTGCTAAAATTTCGTAAGGCGGGACCCTCACAAAAAATTCAAAAAAACGGACTTGCTTCAGCAGCACATTTCTGCTGCTGTAGTTGTATAAAATGTCTCAAAACATAATCAGGTGTCCCGACACAACCAAAAAATAGAAGAAAATGCATAGTTTACGGAAAAAATTTTTTGCTAAAATTTCGAAAGGCGGGACCCTTACAAAAAATTTAAAAAAACGGACTTACTTCAGCAGCACATTTCTGGTGCTGTAGTTGTATAAAATGTCTCAAAACGTCATCAGGAGTCCCGACACAACCTAAAAATAGAAGAAAATGCATAGTTTACGGAAAAAAATTTTGCAAAAATTTCGTAAGGTGGGACCCTTACAAAAATTTCAAAAAAACGGACTTGCTTCAGCAGCACATTTCTGCTGCTGTAGTTGTATAAAATGTCTCAAAACGTCATCAGGTGTCCCGACACAACCTAAAAATAGAAGAAAATGCATCGTTTACGAAAAAAAAATTTAGCTAAAATTTCGTAAGGCGGGACCCTTACAAAAAATTCAAAAAAACGGACTTGCTTCAGCAGCACATTTCTGGTGCTGTAGTTGTATAAAATGTCTCAAAATGTCATCAGGAGTCCCGACACAACCTAAAAATAGAAGAAAATGCATCGTTTACGAAAAAAAAATGTTGCTAAAATTTCGTAAGGCGGGACCCTTACAAACAATTCAAAAAAACGGACTTGCTTCAGCAGCACATTTCTGCTGCTGTAGTTGTATAAAATGTCTCAAAACATAATCAGATGACCCGACACAACCTAAAAATAGAAAAAAATGCATCGTTTACGAAAAAAAAATGTTGCTAAAATTTCGTAAGGCGGGACCCTTACAAAAAATTCAAAAAAACGGACTTGCTTCAGCAGCACATTTCAGGTGCTGTAGTTGTATAAAATGTCTCAAAATGTCATCAGGTGTCCCGACACAACCAAAAAATAGAAGAAAATGCATCGTTTACGGAAAAAAAATTTTGCTAAAATTTCGAAAGGCGGGACCCTTACAAAAAATTTAAAAAAACGGACTTGCTTCAGCAGCACATTTCTGGATCTGTAGTTGTATAAAATGTCTCAAAACGTCATCAGGAGTCCCGACACAACCTAAAAATAGAAGAAAATGCATAGTTTACGGAAAAAAATTTTGCAAAAATTTCGTAAGGTGGGACCCTTACAAAAATTTCAAAAAAACGGACTTGCTTCAGCAGCACATTTCTGCTGCTGTAGTTGTATAAAATGTCTCAAAACGTCATCAGGTGTCCCGACACAACCTAAAAATAGAAGAAAATGCATCGTTTACGAAAAAAAAATTTAGCTAAAATTTCGTAAGGCGGGACCCTTACAAAAAATTCAAAAAAACGGACTTGCTTCAGCAGCACATTTCTGCTGCTGTAGTTGTATAAAATGTTTCAAAACGTCATCAGGAATCCCGACACAACCTAAAAATAGAATAAAATGCATCGTTTACGAAAAAAACTTTTGCTAAAATTTCGTAAGGCGGGACCCTTACAAAAAATTCAAAAAAACGGACTTGCTTCAGCAGCACATTTCTGCTGCTGTAGTTGTGTAAAATGTCTCAAAATGTCATCAGGAGTCCCGACACAACATAAAAATAGAAGAAATCTCATCATTTACGAAAAAAAAAAATTGCTAAAATTTCGTAAGGCGGGACCCTTACAAAAAATTCAAAAAAACGAACTTGCTTCAGCAGCACATTTCTGGTGCTGTAGTTGTATAAAATGTCTCAAAACGTCATCAGGAGTCCCGACACAACCTAAAAATAGAAGAAAATGCATAAATTACGGAAAAAAATGTTTGCTAAAATTTCGTAAGGCGGGACCCTTACAAAAAATTCAAAAGAACGGACTTGCTTCAGCAGCACATTTCTGCTGCTGTAGTTGTATAAAATGTCTCAAAACGTCATCAGGTGTCCCGACACAACCTAAAAATAGAAGAAAATGCATCGCTTACGAAAAAAAATTTTTGCTAAAATTTCGTAAGGCGGGACCCTTTCAAAAAATTCAAAAAAACGGACTTGCTTCAGCAGCACATTTCTGCTGCTGTAGTTGTAAAAAATGTCTCAAAACGTCATCAGGTGTCCCGACACAACCTAAAAATAGAAGAAAATGCATCGTTTACGAAAAAAAAAATTTGCTAAAATTTCGAAAGGCGGGACCCTTAAAAATTTTTTTAAAAACGGACTTGCTTCAGCAGCACATTTCTGCTGCTGTAGTTGTATAAAATGTCTCAAAACGTCATCAGGTGTCCCGACACAACCTAAAAATAGAAGAAAATGCATAGTTTACGGAAAAAATGTTTTGCTAAAATTTCGTAAGGCGGGACCCTTACAAAAAATTCAAAAAAACGGACTTGCTTCAGCAGCACATTTCTGCTGCTGTAGTTGTATAAAATGTCTCAAAACGTCATCAGGTCCCCCGAAAACCTAAAAATAGAAGAAAATTCATAGTTCACGAAAAAAAATTTTTGCTAAAATTTCGAAAGGCGGGACCCTTACAAAAAATTTAAAAAAACGGACTTGCTTCAGCAGCACATTTCTGCTAATGTAGTTGTATAAAATGTCTCAAAACGTCATCAGGTGTCCCGACACAACCAAAAAATAGAAAAAAATGCATCGTTTACGATAAAAACATTTTGCTAAAATTTTATAAGTCGGGACCCTCACAAAAAATTCAAAAAAACGGACTTGCTTCAGCAGCACATTTCTGCTGCTGTAGTTGTATAAAATGTCTCAAAACATAATCAGGTGTCCCGACACAACCAAAAAATAGAAGAAAATGCATCGTTTACGAAAAAAAAATTTTGCTAAAATTTCGTAAGTCGGGACCCTCACAAAAAATTCAAAAAAACGGACTTGCTTCAGCAGCACATTTCTGCTGCTGTAGTTGTATAAAATGTCTCAAAACATAATCAGGTGTCCCGACACAACCAAAAAATAGAAGAAAATGCATCGTTTACGGAAAAAAAAATTTGCTAAAATTTCGAAAGGCGGGACCCTTACAAAAAATTTAAAAAAACGGACTTGCTTCAGCAGCACATTTCTGCTGCTGTAGTTGTATAAAATGTCTCAAAATGTCATCAGGAGTCCCGACACAACCTAAAAATAGAAGAAAATAAATCGTTTACGAAAAAAAAATTTAGCTAAAATTTCGTAAGGCGGGACCCTTACAAAAAATTCAAAAAAACGGACTTGCTTCAGCAGC
Organism: Nerophis lumbriciformis; assembly: GCF_033978685.3. Classification (NCBI taxonomy): domain Eukaryota; kingdom Metazoa; phylum Chordata; class Actinopteri; order Syngnathiformes; family Syngnathidae; genus Nerophis; species Nerophis lumbriciformis. The sequence continues at coordinate 30,674,180 of NC_084579.2, forward strand.
ACATTTCTGCTGCTGTAGTTGTATAAAATGTCTCAAAACATAATCAGGTGTCCCGACACAACCTAAAAATAGAAAAAAAATGCATAATTTACAGAAGTAAATTTTTGCTAAAATTTCGTAAGGCGGGACCCTTACAAAAAATTTAAAAAAACGGACTTTCTTCAGCAGCACATTTCTGCTGCTGTAGTTGTATAAAATGTCTCAAAATGTCATCAGGTGTCCCGACACAACCTAAAAATAGAAGAAATCTCATCGTTTACGAAAAAAAAATTTTGCTAAAATTTCGTAAGGCGGGACCTTTACAAAAAATGCAAAAAAACTGACTTGCTTCAGCAGCACATTTCTGCTAATGTAGTTGTATAAAATGTCTCAAAACGTCATCAGGTGTCTCGACACAACCTAAAAATAGAAGAAAATGCATCGTTTACGAAACAAATTTTTTGCTAAAATTTCATAAGTCGGGACCCTTACAAAAAAATTTAAAAAACGGACTTGCTTCAGCAGCACATTTCTGGTGCTGTAGTTGTATAAAATGTCTCAAAACATAATCAGGTGTCCCGACACAACCAAAAAATAGAAGAAAATGCATCGTTTACGAAAAAAAAAATTTGCTAAAATTTCGTAAGGCGGGACCCTTACAAAAAATTCAAAAAAACGGACTTGCTTCAGCAGCACATTTCTGCTGCTGTAGTTGTATAAAATGTCTCAAAATGTCATCAGGAGTCCCGACACAACCTAAAAATAGAAGAAATCTCATCATTTACGAAAAAAAAAAATTGCTAAAATTTCGTAAGGCGGGACCCTTACAAAAAATTCAAAAAAACGGACTTGCTTCAGCAGCACATTTCTGCTGCTGTAGTTGTATAAAATGTTTCAAAACGTCATCAGGAATCCCGACACAACCTAAAAATAGAATAAAATGCATCGTTTACGAAAAAAACTTTTGCTAAAATTTCGTAAGGCGGGACCCTTACAAAAAATTCAAAAAAATGGACTTGCTTCAGCAGCACATTTCTGCTGCTGTAGTTGTATAAAATGTCTCAAAATGTCATCAGGAGTCCCGACACAACCTAAAAATAGAAGAAAATGCATCGTTTACGAAAAAAAAAATTTGCTAAAATTTCGTAAGGCGGGACCCTTACAAAAAATTCAAAAAAACGGACTTGCTTCAGCAGCACATTTCTGCTAATGTAGTTGTATAAAATGTCTCAAAATGTCATCAGGTGTCCCTACACAACCTAAAAATAGAAGAAAATGCATCGTTTACGAAAAAAAAAATTTGCTAAAATTTCGTAAGGCGGGACCTTTACAAAAAATTCAAAAAAACGGACTTGCTTCAGCAGCACATTTCTGCTGCTGTAGTTGTATAAAATGTCTCAAAACGTCATCAGGTGTCCCGACACAACCTAAAAATAGAATAAAATGCATCGTTTACGAAAAAAAAATTTGCTAAAATTTCGAAAGGCGGGACCCTTACAAAAAATTCAAAAAAACGGACTTGCTTCAGCAGCACATTTCTGGTGCTGTAGTTGTATAAAATGTCTCAAAACGTCATCAGGTGTCCCGACACAACCTAAAAATAGAAGAAAATGCATCGTTTACGAAACAAATTTTTTGCTAAAATTTCATAAGTCGGGACCCTTACAAAAAAATTAAAAAAACGGACTTGCTTCAGCAGCACATTTCTGCTGCTGTAGTTGTATAAAATGTCTCAAAACGTCATCAGGTGTCCCGACACAACCAAGAAATAGAAGAAAATGCATCGTTTACGAAAAAAAAAATTTGCTAAAATATCGTAAGGCGGGACCGTTACAAAAAATTCAAAAAAACGGACTTGCTTCAGCAGCACATTTCTGGTGCTGTAGTTGTATAAAATGTCTCAAAACGTCATCAGGTGTCCCGACACAACCTAAAAATAGAAGAAAATGCATAGTTTACGGAAATAAATTTTTGCTAAAATTTCGTAAGGCGGGACCCTTACAAAAAATTCAAAAAAACGGACTTGCTTCAGCAGCACATTTCTGCTGCTGTAGTTGTATAAAATGTCTCAAAACGTCATCAGGTGTCCCGACACAACCTAAAAATAGAAGAAAATGCATCGTTTACGAAAAAAAAAATTTGCTAAAATTTCGTAAGGCGGGACCCTTACAAAAAATTCAAAAAAACGGACTTGCTTCAGCAGCACATTTCTGGTGCTGTAGTTGTATAAAATGTCTCAAAATGTCATCAGGTGTCCCTACACAACCTAAAAATAGAAGAAAATGCATCGTTTACGAAAAAAAAAAATTGCTAAAATTTCGTAAGGCGGGACCTTTACAAAAAATGCAAAAAAACTGACTTGCTTCAGCAGCACATTTCTGCTAATGTAGTTGTATAAAATGTCTCAAAATGTCATCAGGTGTCCCGACACAACCTAAAAATAGAATAAAATGCATCGTTTACGAAAAAAAAATTTGCTAAAATTTCGAAAGGCGGGACCCTTACAAAAAATTCAAAAAAACGGACTTGCTTCAGCAGCACAATTCTGGTGCTGTAGTTGTATAAAATGTCTCAAAACGTCATCAGGTGTCCCGACACAACCTAAAAATAGAAGAAAATGCATCGTTTACGAAACAAATTTTTTGCTAAAATTTCATAAGTCGGGACCCTTACAAAAAAATTTAAAAAACGGACTTGCTTCAGCAGCACATTTCTGCTGCTGTAGTTGTATAAAATGTCTGAAAACATAATCAGGTATCCCGACAACCTAAAAATAGAAAAAAATGCATCGTTTACGGAAAAAAAAATTTGCTAAAAATTCGTAAGGCGGGACCCTTACAAAAAATTCAAAAAAACGGACTAGCTTCAGCAGCACATTTCTGGTGCTGTAGTTGTATAAAATGTCTCAAAACATAATCAGGTGTCCCGACACAACCAAAAAATAGAAGAAAATGCATCGTTTACGAAAAAAAAAATTTGCTAAAATATCGTAAGGCGGGACCGTTACAAAAATTCAAAAAAACGGACTTGCTTCAGCAGCACATTTCTGGTGCTGTAGTTGTATAAAATGTCTCAAAACGTCATCAGGTGTCCCGACACAACCTAAAAATAGAAGAAAATGCATAAATTACGGAAAAAAATGTTTGTTAAAATTTCGTAAGGCGGGACCCTTACAAAAAATTCAAAAAAACGGACTTGCTTCAGCAGCACATTTCTGCTGCTGTAGTTGTATAAAATGTCTCAAAATGTCATCAGGAGTCCCGACACAACCTAAAAATAGAAGAAAATGCATCGTTTACGAAAAAAAAAATTTGCTAAAATTTCGTAAGGCGGGACCTTTACAAAAAATGCAAAAAAACTGACTTGCTTCAGCAGCACATTTCTGGTGCTGTAGTTGTATAAAATGTCTCAAAACGTCATCAGGTGTCCCGACACAACCTAAAAATAGAATAAAATGCATCGTTTACGAAAAAAAAATTTGCTAAAATTTCGAAAGGCGGGACCCTTACAAAAAATTCAAAAAAACGGACTTGCTTCAGCAGCACATTTCTGGTGCTGTAGTTGTATAAAATGTCTCAAAACGTCATCAGGTGTCCCGACACAACCTAAAAATAGAAGAAAATGCATCGTTTACGAAACAAATTTTTTGCTAAAATTTCATAAGTCGGGACCCTTACAAAAAAATTAAAAAAACGGACTTGCTTCAGCAGCACATTTCTGCTGCTGTAGTTGTATAAAATGTCTGAAAACATAATCAGGTATCCCGACACAACCTAAAAATAGAAAAAAATGCATCGTTTACGGAAAAAAAAATTTGCTAAAAATTCGTAAGGCAGGACCCTTACAAAAAATTCAAAAAAACGGACTTGCTTCAGCAGTACATTTCTGGTGCTGTAGTTGTATAAAATGTCTCAAAACATAATCAGGTGTCCCGACACAACCAAAAAATAGAAGAAAATGCATCGTTTACGAAAAAAAAAATTTGCTAAAATATCGTAAGGCGGGACCGTTACAAAAAATTCAAAAAAACGGACTTGCTTCAGCAGCACATTTCTGGTGCTGTAGTTGTATAAAATGTCTCAAAACATAATCAGGTGTCCCGACACAACCAAAAAATAGAAGAAAATGCATCGTTTACGAAAAAAAAAATTTGCTAAAATATCGTAAGGCGGGACCGTTACAAAAAATTCAAAAAAACGGACTTGCTTCAGCAGCACATTTCTGGTGCTGTAGTTGTATAAAATGTCTCAAAACGTCATCAGGTGTCCCGACACAACCTAAAAATAGAAGAAAATGCATCGTTTACGAAAAAAACTTTTGCTAAAATTTCGTAAGGCGGGACCCTTACAAAAAATTCAAAAAAACGGACTTGCTTCAGCAGCACATTTCTGCTGCTGTAGTTGTATAAAATGTCTCAAAACGTCATCAGGTGTCCCGACACAACCTAAAAATAGAAGAAAATGCATCGCTTACGAAAAAAAAATTTAGCTAAAATTTCGTAAGGCGGGATCCTTACAAAAAATTAAAAAAAACGGACTTGCTTCAGCAGCACATTTCTGGTGCTGTAGTTGTATAAAATGTTTCAAAACGTCATCAGGTGTCCCGACACAACCTAAAAATAGAAGAAAATGCATAAATTACGGAAAAAAATGTTTGTTAAAATTTCGTAAGGCGGGACCCTTACAAAAAATTCAAAAAAACGGACTTGCTTCAGCAGCACATTTCTGCTGCTGTAGTTGTATAAAATGTCTCAAAACGTCATCAGGAGTCCCGACACAACCTAAAAATAGAAGAAAATGCATCGTTTACGAAAAAAAAATTTAGCTAAAATTTCGTAAGGCGGGATCCTTACAAAAAATTCAAAAAAACGGACTTGCTTCAGCAGCACATTTCTGCTGCTGTAGTTGTATAAAATGTCTCAAAACGTCATCAGGTGTCCCGACACAACCTAAAAATAGAAGAAAATGCATAAATTACGGAAAAAAATGTTTGCTAAAATTTCGTAAGGCGGGACCCTTACAAAAAATTCAAAAGAACGGACTTGCTTCAGCAGCACATTTCTGCTGCTGTAGTTGTATAAAATGTCTCAAAACGTCATCAGGAGTCCCGACACAACCTAAAAATAGAAGAAAATGCATAGTTTACGGAAAAAAATTTTGCTAAAATTTCGTAAGGTGGGACCCTTACAAAAAATTCAAAAAAACGGACTTGCTTCAGCAGCACATTTCTGCTGCTGTAGTTGTATAAAATGTCTCAAAACGTCATCAGGTCCCCCGAAAACCTAAAAATAGAAGAAAATGCATAATTCACTGTTACGTTCCCTGATGGCTCAGCGTCTAGGGACTATAGGGGAACGCAACATAAAAGTGTATAAACCAAATGAGTTGTAAAAAAGACACCGAAGCCAAGAATTGAAAACAAAAACTAGTGTTATTGAAAAGTACCCAATGGGGGGGTTACAACAAGACACAACACTAGCCTAGCTTGGGAATACAGGTGCTGTCAAAGAAATGAACAAAACATACCAAAATACACCTCTAGAAAAGAAAAGGTAAGCTGACTAACTGAAGCTATTTAATTAGCACAAACCAAAAAAAACTACCTATCTACTCTAGCCAAAGAGGGGGTCCAAAACATACAAGGGTGACAGCCACCACTAAGCCTGGTGTCTCTATACACAAACAAATCCTACGTGTTTTCGTGTATAGAGGCCTCTGTCTAACCTTTCCCAAGACTAGGCTACAGATACTTACAAAAGTTCAAAGGTCAAGAAAAATGAAGACAAAAAAAAACAACAGGTGGCACAAGTGTAGCAAAAAGCTTAACAAAAATGATTACCAAACAAGATAGCGCCAAAGACAAAGTAACGTCTCTCAAAGTTCCACACAGCATGTCAGAAAAAGAATCCACCTTGATCCAGTGGTGAGCAGGTGATTTTAAACAGGCTGGGAGGATGAATGGTGGTCCGGGATTGGCTGGCTGATTAACAGGTGAAACGAGGAGCAGCTGGGATTAGGAACCGGTTGATTGGCAGCAGAGGCAGTTAATGAGTGTGACCTGTACAAATAAATAGAAGAAGAAACACAAAACAAACAAACCACCACTACGTGGAACGTAACACGCCCACCAACAAGAATGAACATAATTGTTCATTCAAACAAGTTGCTATATCTGGTTTACATTGAAAATATATATGTCCATATATACACACACAATTAATTCACCTACACCCGACCAACCCCTATTTTCAAAGGCTGGACAAAGTTGGTAGCAGCCAAAACTGGAGCACCGCAGAGCAAAGCTTTACAGCTGTCAAAAACCTTTCGCTTGAGCTCTGCCATCTCTTGGTCCCTCTGGTGGATCTGGCCTTGCGCTATTTCCAGCTGCCTCTTGGCGTCTCCCAGTGCAGAGAACAGATCCAGCTTGATCCTGGTCTCTGCATTCAGGCTGTTCTCCAGGTGCAGAGTCTTCTCCTTCATGGCGGACAGCGCCGACATCAGCACCTCTGTGTCTTTCTTGTTCTTCTTGTACTTGGGCAACTCCTGACACTTGCCCTCCAGATTCTGAATCTTCTCTTCCTTGAGTCTTATGTCCATGCTGAGCTTCTTGCACTCAGTCTCCAGCTCTCTAATTCGACCATGCGGCGAATCGTTGGACTCCACTCCTGTAGCTGCAGCTAAAGCCACCGCCCTGGCAGCCGTGGGTTCCTCCATCTTCTTCCTCTTCCTCTCGTCAGCCAGATGTTTTTCAGCCAGGATGCGACCTTCCTGCTCAGCTTTTAGCCTGTTTTCCAGCTGGGAGATGGTCTGCTTATCTTTCCGTTTGGCCCCTGCAGCATGACAGTTGGCTACCAAGTGACCTTTTCTGTGACAATAAAAGCACTCTCGTTCTTCTTTAGCACGAGCCCTGGCTTGTGATGGGGAGAAGGATGGAGTGACAGGAGGCATCTCAGAAGATGGCACAAACACAGTTTTATGTGTCAGAACATACTCATCAGCCAAAACTGATGCATCTCTCACTGTGGTAACCTTTTGTTCATTTAGGTACACCACACATCGTTCTGGAGCACACTTTATAAAAGCCTCCAATAGGACAAGTTCTCGAAGAGAGTTAAAATCAGTGACTTTGCTCGCTTTGCACCACCTGTCAAAACGAACGCTCAACTCTCTGGCAAAGTCCACAAATGTTTGTTCTTGTTTTTTCTGATAGTCCCTGAACTTCTGTCGATAAGCTTCAGGCACCAACTCATAAGCTCGTAGGATTGAAGCCTTAACCACCTCATAGTCAATACTTTGATCCAAAGACAAGGCCGCTATTGCCTCCTGAGCCTTACCGGTCACTTTACTCTGCAGTAAAGTTGCCCAAATATCCTTAGGCCAGCGTAGAGCCGTAGCAAGCCGTTCAAATGTCTGAAAGTATGCATCCACCTCGGTTTCCCTGAATTCTGGAATACACACTTGTCTCCTGATATCATATGTATCTAATATAGGTGTGGGATTACTCTGAGCGGTAGACTGCACAGCAGCCATTTCCAGCTCCAGCTTTCTCAGCCTTATCTTAGTGTCAGCCTCAATTTTAGCAATTGTTAGCTGATGTTCAAACGCCCGTGCCTCTCGTCTGTCATTTGCCTCATGTTCGAGACGAACCAACCGGACCTTCAGCCGAGCCGCCTCTACCGAACCACTAGTCCGGGAACTGACTGGTGAAAATCCTTGTAATTTAGGGAGGGTAAGTGGTACTCTGTCTACGGCCTCGTCATCTAAAACAGGAGGACTACAGACAGAAGCACCCACTGTTGCATCAGAGTTGGGAGCACCTGAAGACAGAAAAAACACACCAAGCGTGACTAGCTGGTCCCACACCTTAGACTTTATGTCCCTTTTCAGAGAGACATTACTAATGTCTATGTCATAGTGTGCCGCAATCAAAATTAAATCTGCCTTAAGGCAGCTATCAAATACTTTTTCTGATGGTTTACAAATAAACTCATCTAAGTCAAATACACGTGCCATTTTGGTCTACCGCACACACGAGTACACCAAACAACTATAGACAATTCACATTCAAAGAAATTAAATTCCTGGACAAGCCCCCAATTTAAGTTACGTTCCCTGATGGCTCAGCGTCTAGGGACTATAGGGGAACGCAACATAAAAGTGTATAAACCAAATGAGTTGTAAAAAAGACACCGAAGCCAAGAATTGAAAACAAAAACTAGTGTTATTGAAAAGTACCCAATGGGGGGGTTACAACAAGACACAACACTAGCCTAGCTTGGGAATACAGGTGCTGTCAAAGAAATGAACAAAACATACCAAAATACACCTCTAGAAAAGAAAAGGTAAGCTGACTAACTGAAGCTATTTAATTAGCACAAACCAAAAAAAACTACCTATCTACTCTAGCCAAAGAGGGGGTCCAAAACATACAAGGGTGACAGCCACCACTAAGCCTGGTGTCTCTATACACAAACAAATCCTACGTGTTTTCGTGTATAGAGGCCTCTGTCTAACCTTTCCCAAGACTAGGCTACAGATACTTACAAAAGTTCAAAGGTCAAGAAAAATGAAGACAAAAAAAAACAACAGGTGGCACAAGTGTAGCAAAAAGCTTAACAAAAATGATTACCAAACAAGATAGCGCCAAAGACAAAGTAACGTCTCTCAAAGTTCCACACAGCATGTCAGAAAAAGAATCCACCTTGATCCAGTGGTGAGCAGGTGATTTTAAACAGGCTGGGAGGATGAATGGTGGTCCGGGATTGGCTGGCTGATTAACAGGTGAAACGAGGAGCAGCTGGGATTAGGAACCGGTTGATTGGCAGCAGAGGCAGTTAATGAGTGTGACCTGTACAAATAAATAGAAGAAGAAACACAAAACAAACAAACCACCACTACGTGGAACGTAACATTCACGAAAAAAAAATTTTGCTAAAATTTCGAAAGGCGGGACCCTTACAAAAAATTTAAAAAAACGGACTTGCTTCAGCAGCACATTTCTGGTGCTGTAGTTGTATAAAATGTCTCAAAACGTCATCAGGAGTCCCGACACAACCTAAAAATAGAAGAAAATGCATAGTTTACGGAAAAAAATTTTGCAAAAATTTCGTAAGGTGGGACCCTTACAAGAAATTCAAAAAAACGGACTTGCTTCAGCAGCACATTTCTGCTGCTGTAGTTGTATAAAATGTCTCAAAATGTCATCAGGAGTCCCGACACAACCTAAAAATAGAAGAAAATGCATCGTTTACGAAAAAAAAAATTTGCTAAAATTTCGTAAGGCAGGACCCTTACAAAAAATTCAAAAAAACGGACTTGCTTCAGCAGCACATTTCTGCTGCTGTAGTTGTATAAAATGTCTCAAAATGTCATCAGGTGTCCCGACACAACCTAAAAATAGAAGAAAATGCATCGTTTACGGAAAAAAAAATTTGTTAAAATTTCGAAAGGCGGGACCCTTAAAAAAATTTTAAAAAACGGACTTGCTTCAGCAGCACATTTCTGCTGCTGTAGTTGTAAAAAATGTCTGAAAACGTCATCAGGTGTCCCGACACAACCTAAAAATAGAAGAAAATCCATCGTTTACGAAAAAAAATTTTTGCTAAAATTTCGTAAGGCGAGACCCTTACAAAAAATTCAAAAAAAACGGACTTGCTTCAGCAGCACATTTCTGCTGCTGTAGTTGTATAAAATGTCTCAAAACATAATCAGGTGTCCCGACGCAACCTAAAAATAGAAGAAAATGCATAAATTACGGAAAAAAATGTTTGCTAAAATTTCGTAAGGCGGGACCCTTACAAAAAATTCAAAAGAACGGACTTGCTTCAGCAGCACATTTCTGCTGCTGTAGTTGTATAAAATGTCTCAAAACATAATCAGATGACCCGACACAACCTAAAAATAGAAAAAAATGCATCGTTTACGAAAAAAAAATGTTGCTAAAATTTCGTAAGGCGGGACCCTTACAAAAAATTCAAAAAAACGGACTTGCTTCAGCAGCACATTTCAGGTGCTGTAGTTGTATAAAATGTCTCAAAATGTCATCAGGTGTCCCGACACAACCAAAAAATAGAAGAAAATGCATCGTTTACGAAAAAAAAATTTTGCTAAAATTTCGTAAGTCGGGACCCTCACAAAAAATTCAAAAAAACGGACTTGCTTCAGCAGCACATTTCTGCTGCTGTAGTTGTATAAAATGTCTCAAAACATAATCAGGTGTCCCGACACAACCAAAAAATAGAAGAAAATGCATCGTTTACGAAAAAAAAATTTTGCTAAAATTTCGTAAGTCGGGACCCTCACAAAAAATTCAAAAAAACGGACTTGCTTCAGCAGCACATTTCTGCTGCTGTAGTTGTATAAAATGTCTCAAAACATAATCAGGTGTCCCGACACAACCAAAAAATAGAAGAAAATGCATCGTTTACGGAAAAAAAATTTTGCTAAAATTTCGAAAGGCGGGACCCTTACAAAAAATTTTAAAAAACGGACTTGCTTCAGCAGCACATTTCTGGTGCTGTAGTTGTATAAAATGTCTCAAAACGTCATCAGGAGTCCCGACACAACCTAAAAATAGAAGAAAAGGCATAGTTTACGGAAAAAAATTTTGCAAAAATTTCGTAAGGTGGGACCCTTACAAAAAATTCAAAAAAACGGACTTGCTTCAGCAGCACATTTCTGCTGCTGTAGTTGTATAAAATGTCTCAAAATGTCATCAGGAGTCCCGACACAACCTAAAAATAGAAGAAAATGCATCGTTTACGAAAAAAAATTTTAGCTAAAATTTCGTAAGGCGGGACCCTTACAAAAAATTCAAAAAAACGGACTTGCTTCAGCAGCACATTTCTGCTGCTGTAGTTGTATAAAATGTCTCAAAACATAATCAGGTGTCCCGACACAACCTAAAAATAGAAAAAAAATGCATAATTTACAGAAGTAAATTTTTGCTAAAATTTCGTAAGGCGGGACCCTTACAAAAAATTTAAAAAAACGGACTTTCTTCAGCAGCACATTTCTGCTGCTGTAGTTGTATAAAATGTCTCAAAATGTCATCAGGTGTCCCGACACAACCTAAAAATAGAAGAAATCTCATCGTTTACGAAAAAAAAATTTTGCTAAAATTTCGTAAGGCGGGACCTTTACAAAAAATGCAAAAAAACTGACTTGCTTCAGCAGCACATTTCTGCTAATGTAGTTGTATAAAATGTCTCAAAACGTCATCAGGTGTCTCGACACAACCTAAAAATAGAAGAAAATGCATCGTTTACGAAAAAAAAAATTTGCTAAAATTTCGTAAGGCGGGACCCTTACAAAAAATTCAAAAAAACGGACTTGCTTCAGCAGCACATTTCTGCTGCTGTAGTTGTATAAAATGTTTCAAAACGTCATCAGGAATCCCGACACAACCTAAAAATAGAATAAAATGCATCGTTTACGAAAAAAACTTTTGCTAAAATTTCGTAAGGCGGGACCCTTACAAAAAATTCAAAAAAATGGACTTGCTTCAGCAGCACATTTCTGCTGCTGTAGTTGTATAAAATGTCTCAAAATGTCATCAGGAGTCCCGACACAACCTAAAAATAGAAGAAAATGCATCGTTTACGAAAAAAAAAATTTGCTAAAATTTCGTAAGGCGGGACCCTTACAAAAAATTCAAAAAAACGGACTTGCTTCAGCAGCACATTTCTGCTAATGTAGTTGTATAAAATGTCTCAAAATGTCATCAGGTGTCCCTACACAACCTAAAAATAGAAGAAAATGCATCGTTTACGAAAAAAAAAATTTGCTAAAATTTCGTAAGGCGGGACCTTTACAAAAAATTCAAAAAAACTGACTTCCTTCAGCAGCACATTTCTGCTAATGTAGTTGTATAAAATGTCTCAAAACGTCATCAGGTGTCCCGACACAACCTAAAAATAGAATAAAATGCATCGTTTACGAAAAAAAAATTTGCTAAAATTTCGAAAGGCGGGACCCTTACAAAAAATTCAAAAAAACGGACTTGCTTCAGCAGCACATTTCTGGTGCTGTAGTTGTATAAAATGTCTCAAAACGTCATCAGGTGTCCCGACACAACCTAAAAATAGAAGAAAATGCATCGTTTACGAAACAAATTTTTTAATAAAATTTCATAAGTCGGGACCCTTACAAAAAAATTAAAAAAACGGACTTGCTTCAGCAGCACATTTCTGCTGCTGTAGTTGTATAAAATGTCTGAAAACATAATCAGGTATCCCGACACAACCAAAAAATAGAAGAAAATGCATCGTTTACGAAAAAAAAAATTTGCTAAAATATCGTAAGGCGGGACCGTTACAAAAATTCAAAAAAACGGACTTGCTTCAGCAGCACTTTTCTGGTGCTGTAGTTGTATAAAATGTCTCAAAACGTCATCAGGTGTCCCGACACAACCTAAAAATAGAAGAAAATGCATAGTTTACGGAAATAAATTTTTGCTAAAATTTTGTAAGGCGGGACCCTTACAAAAAATTCAAAAAAACGGACTTGCTTCAGCAGCACATTTCTGCTGCTGTAGTTGTATAAAATGTTTCAAAACGTCATCAGGAATCCCGACACAACCTAAAAATAGAATAAAATGCATCGTTTACGAAAAAAACTTTTGCTAAAATTTCGTAAGGCGGGACCCTTACAAAAAATTCAAAAAAACGGACTTGCTTCAGCAGCACATTTCTGGTGCTGTAGTTGTATAAAATGTCTGAAAACGTCATCAGGTATCCCGACACAACCTAAAAATAGAAAAAAATGCATAGTTTACGGAAAAAAATTTTTGCTAAAATTTCGTAAGGCGGGACCCTTACAACAAATTCAAAAAAACGGACTTGCTTCAGCAGCACATTTCTGCTGCTGTAGTTGTATAAAATGTTTCAAAACGTCATCAGGAATCCCGACACAACCTAAAAATAGAATAAAATGCATCGTTTACGAAAAAAACTTTTGCTAAAATTTCGTAAGGCGGGACCCTTACAAAAAATTCAAAAAAACGGACTTGCTTCAGCAGCACATTTCTGCTGCTGTAGTTGTATAAAATGTATCAAAATGTCATCAGGAGTCCCGACACAACCTAAAAATAGAAGAAAATGCATCGTTTACGAAAAAAAAAATTTGCTAAAATTTCGTAAGGCGGGACCTTTACAAAAAATGCAGAAAAACTGACTTGCTTCAGCAGCACATTTCTGCTAATGTAGTAATATAAAATGTCTCAAAACGTCATCAGGTGTCCCGACACAACCTAAAAATAGAATAAAATGCATCGTTTACGGAAAAAAAATTTGCTAAAATTTCGAAAGGCGGGACCCTTACAAAAAATTCAAAAAAACGGACTTGCTTCAGCAGCACATTTCCGGTGCTGTAGTTGTATAAAATGTCTCAAAACGTCATCAGGTGTCCCGACACAACCTAAAAATAGAAGAAAATGCATCGTTTACGAAACAAATTTTTTGCTAAAATTTCATAAGTCGGGACCCTTACAAAAAAATTAAAAAAACGGACTTGCTTCAGCAGCACATTTCTGCTGCTGTAGTTGTATAAAATGTCTGAAAACATAATCAGGTATCCCGACACAACCTAAAAATAGAAAAAAATGCATCGTTTACGGAAAAAAAAATTTGCTAAAATTTCGTAAGGCGGGACCCTTACAAAAAATTCAAAAAAACGGACTTGCTTCAGCAGTACATTTCTGATGCTGTAGTTGTATAAAATGTCTCAAAACATAATCAGGTGTCCCGACACAACCAAAAAATAGAAGAAAATGCATCGTTTACGAAAAAAAAAATTTGCTAAAATATCGTAAGGCGGGACCGTTACAAAAAATTCAAAAAAACGGACTTGCTTCAGCAGCACATTTCTGGTGCTGTAGTTGTATAAAATGTCTCAAAACGTCATCAGGTGTCCCGACACAACCTAAAAATAGAAGAAAATGCATAGTTTACGGAAATAAATTTTTGCTAAAATTTCGTAAGGCGGGACCCTTACAAAAAATTCAAAAAAACGGACTTGCTTCAGCAGCACATTTCTGCTGCTGTAGTTGTATAAAATGTCTCAAAACGTCATCAGGTGTCCCGACACAACCTAAAAATAGAAGAAAATGCATCGTTTACGAAAAAAAAAATTTGCTAAAATTTCGTAAGGCGGGACCCTTACAAAAAATTCAAAAAAACGGACTTGCTTCAGCAGCACATTTCTGGTGCTGTAGTTGTATAAAATGTCTCAAAATGTCATCAGGTGTCCCTACACAACCTAAAAATAGAAGAAAATGCATCGTTTACGAAAAAAAAAAATTGCTAAAATTTCGTAAGGCGGGACCTTTACAAAAAATGCAAAAAAACTGACTTGCTTCAGCAGCACATTTCTGCTAATGTAGTTGTATAAAATGTCTCAAAACGTCATCAGGTGTCCCGACACAACCTAAAAATAGAATAAAATGCATCGTTTGCGAAAAAAAAATTTGCTAAAATTTCGAAAGGCGGGACCCTTACAAAAAATTCAAAAAAACGGACTTGCTTCAGCAGCACATTTCTGGTGCTGTAGTTGTATAAAATGTCTCAAAACGTCATCAGGTGTCCCGACACAACCTAAAAATAGAAGAAAATGCATCGTTTACGAAACAAATTTTTTGCTAAAATTTCATAAGTCGGGACCCTTACAAAAAAATTTAAAAAACGGACTTGCTTCAGCAGCACATTTCTGGTGCTGTAGTTGTATAAAATGTCTCAAAACGTCATCAGGAGTCCCGACACAACCTAAAAATAGAAGAAAATGCATAGTTTACGGAAATAAATTTTTGCTAAAATTTCGTAAGGCGGGACCCTTACAAAAAATTCAAAAAAACGGACTTGCTTCAGCAGCACATTTCTGGTGCTGTAGTTGTATAAAATGTCTCAAAACGTCATCAGGTGTCCCGACACAACCTAAAAATAGAAGAAAATGCATAAATTACGGAAAAAAATGTTTGTTAAAATTTCGTAAGGCGGGACCCTTACAAAAAATTCAAAAAAACGGACTTGCTTCAGCAGCACATTTCTGCTGCTGTAGTTGTATAAAATGTTTCAAAACGTCATCAGGTGTCCCGACACAACTTAAAAATAGAAGAAAATGCATCGTTTACGAAAAAACAATTTTGCTAAAATTTCGTAAGGCGGGACCCTTACAAAAAATTCAAAAAAACGGACTTGCTTCAGCAGCACATTTCTTGTGCTGTAGTTGTATAAAATGTCTCAAAATGTCATCAGGAGTCCCGACACAACCTAAAAATAGAATAAAATGCATCGTTTACGAAAAAAAAAATTTGCTAAAATTTCGTAAGGCGGGACCCTTACAAAAAATTAAAAAAAACGGACTTGCTTCAGCAGCACATTTCTGATGCTGTAGTTGTATAAAATGTTTCAAAACGTCATCAGGAGTCCCGACACAACCTAAAAATAGAAGAAAATGCATCGTTTACGAAAAAAAATTTTGGCTAAAATTTCGTAAGGCGGGACCCTTACAAAAAATTCAAAAAAACGGACTTGCTTCAGCAGCACATTTCTGCTGCTGTAGTTGTATAAAATGTCTCAAAACGTCATCAGGTGTCCCGACACAACCTAAAAATAGAAGAAAATGCATCGTTTACGAAAAAACAATTTTGCTAAAATTTCGTAAGGCGGGACCCTTACAAAAAATTCAAAAAAACGGACTTGCTTCAGCAGCACATTTCAGGTGCTGTAGATGTATAAAATGTCTCAAAACATAATCAGGTGTCCCGACACAACCAAAAAATAGAAGAAAATGCATCGTTTACGAAAAAAAAAATTTGCTAAAATATCGTAAGGCGGGACCGTTCAAAAAATTAAAAAAAACGGACTTGCTTCAGCAGCACATTTCTGCTAATGTAGTTGTATAAAATGTCTCAAAACGTCATCAGGTGTCCCGACACAACCTAAAAATAGAAGAAAATGCATCGTTTACGAAAAAAAAATTTTGCTAAAATTTCATAAGTCGGGACCCTTACAAAAAATTAAAAAAAACGGACTTGCTTCAGCAGCACATTTCTGCTGCTGTAGTTGTATAAAATGTTTCAAAACGTCATCAGGAATCCCGACACAACCTAAAAATAGAATAAAATGCATCGTTTACGAAAAAAACTTTTGCTAAAATTTCGTAAGGCGGGACCCTTACAAAAAATTCAAAAAAACGGACTTGCTTCAGCAGCACATTTCTGCTGCTGTAGTTGTATAAAATGTCTCAAAAATAGAAGAAAATGCATAGTTTACGGAAATACATTTTTGCTAAAATTTTGTAAGGCGGGACCCTTACAAAAAATTCAAAAAAACGGACTTGCTTCAGCAGCACATTTCTGCTGCTGTAGTTGTATAAAATGTCTCAAAATGTCATCAGGAGTCCCGACACAACCTAAAAATAGAAGAAAATGCATCGTTTACGAAAAAAAATTTTAGCTAAAATTTCGTAAGGCGGGACCCTTACAAAAAATTCTAAAAAACGGACTTGCTTCAGCAGCACATTTCTGCTGCTGTAGTTGTATAAAATGTCTCAAAACGTCATCAGGTGTCCCGACACAACCTAAAAATAGAAAAAAATGCATAATTTACGGAAGTAAATTTTTGCTAAAATTTCGTAAGGCGGGACCTTTACAAAAAATTTAAAAAAACGGACTTGCTTCAGCAGCACATTTCTGGTGCTGTAGTTGTATAAAATGTCTCAAAACATAATCAGGTGTCCCGACACAACCAAAAAATAGAAGAAAATGCATCGTTTACGAAAAAAAAAATTTGCTAAAATTTCGTAAGGCGGGACCCTTACAAAAAATTAAAAAAAACGGACTTGCTTCAGCAGCACATTTCTGCTGCTGTAGTTGTATAAAATGTCTGAAAACGTCATCAGGTATCCCGACACAACCTAAAAATAGAATAAAATGCATAGTTTACGGAAATAAATTTTTGCTAAAATTTTGTAAGGCGGGACCCTTACAAAACATTCAAAAAAACGGACTTGCTTCAGCAGCACATTTCTGCTGCTGTAGTTGTATAAAATGTTTCAAAACGTCATCAGGAATCCCGACACAACCTAAAAATAGAATAAAATGCATCGTTTACGAAAAAAATTTTTGCTAAAATTTCGTAAGGCGGGACCCTTACAAAAAATTCAAAAGAACGGACTTGCTTCAGCAGCACATTTCTGCTGCTGTAGTTGTATAAAATGTCTCAAAACGTCATCAGGAGTCCCGACACAACCTAAAAATAGAAGAAAATGCATAGTTTACGAAGAAAAAATTTAGCTAAAATTTCGTAAGGCGGGACCCTTACAAACAATTCAAAAAAACGGACTTGCTTCAGCAGCACATTTCTGCTGCTGTAGTTGTATAAAATGTCTCAAAATGTCATCAGGTGTCCCGACACAACCTAAAAATAGAAGAAAATGCATAGTTTACGAAAAAAAAATGTTGCTAAAATTTCGTAAGGCGGGACCCTCACAAAAAATTCAAAAAAAGGACTTGCTTCAGCAGCACATTTCTGCTGCTGTAGTTGTATAAAATGTCTCAAAACATAATCAGGTGTCCCGACACAACCAAAAAATAGAAGAAAATGCATAGTTTACGGAAAAAAATTTTTGCTAAAATTTCGAAAGGCGGGACCCTTACAAAAAATTTAAAAAAACGGACTTACTTCAGCAGCACATTTCTGGTGCTGTAGTTGTATAAAATGTCTCAAAACGTCATCAGGAGTCCCGACACAACCTAAAAATAGAAGAAAATGCATAGTTTACGGAAAAAAATTTTGCAAAAATTTCGTAAGGTGGGACCCTTACAAAAATTTCAAAAAAACGGACTTGCTTCAGCAGCACATTTCTGCTGCTGTAGTTGTATAAAATGTCTCAAAACGTCATCAGGTGTCCCGACACAACCTAAAAATAGAAGAAAATGCATCGTTTACGAAAAAAAAATTTAGCTAAAATTTCGTAAGGCGGGACCCTTACAAAAAATTCAAAAAAACGGACTTGCTTCAGCAGCACATTTCTGGTGCTGTAGTTGTATAAAATGTCTCAAAATGTCATCAGGAGTCCCGACACAACCTAAAAATAGAAGAAAATGCATCGTTTACGAAAAAAAAATGTTGCTAAAATTTCGTAAGGCGGGACCCTTACAAACAATTCAAAAAAACGGACTTGCTTCAGCAGCACATTTCTGCTGCTGTAGTTGTATAAAATGTCTCAAAACATAATCAGATGACCCGACACAACCTAAAAATAGAAAAAAATGCATCGTTTACGAAAAAAAAATGTTGCTAAAATTTCGTAAGGCGGGACCCTTACAAAAAATTCAAAAAAACGGACTTGCTTCAGCAGCACATTTCAGGTGCTGTAGTTGTATAAAATGTCTCAAAACGTCATCAGGAGTCCCGACACAACCAAAAAATAGAAGAAAATGCATCGTTTACGGAAAAAAAATTTTGCAAAAATTTCGTAAGGTGGGACCCTTACAAAAATTTCAAAAAAACGGACTTGCTTCAGCAGCACATTTCTGCTGCTGTAGTTGTATAAAATGTCTCAAAACGTCATCAGGTGTCCCGACACAACCTAAAAATAGAAGAAAATGCATCGTTTACGAAAAAAGAAATTTAGCTAAAATTTCGTAAGGCGGGACCCTTACAAAAAATTCAAAAAAATGGACTTGCTTCAGCAGCACATTTCTGCTGCTGTAGTTGTGTAAAATGTCTCAAAATGTCATCAGGAGTCCCGACACAACATAAAAATAGAAGAAATCTCATCATTTACGAAAAAAAAAAATTGCTAAAATTTCGTAAGGCGGGACCCTTACAAAAAATTCAAAAAAACGGACTTGCTTCAGCAGCACATTTCTGCTGCTGTAGTTGTATAAAATGTCTCAAAACGTCATCAGGTATCCCGACACAACCTAAAAATAGAAGAAAATGCATAAATTACGGAAAAAAATGTTTGCTAAAATTTCGTACGGCGGGACCCTTACAAACAATTCAAAAGAACGGACTTGCTTCAGCAGCACATTTCTGCTGCTGTAGTTGTATAAAATGTCTCAAAACGTCATCAGGTGTCCCGACACAACCTAAAAATAGAAGAAAATGCATAGTTTACGGAAAAAATGTTTTGCTAAAATTTCGTAAGGCGGAACCCTTACAAAAAATTCAAAAAAACGGACTTGCTTCAGCAGCACATTTCTGCTGCTGTAGTTGTATAAAATGTCTCAAAACGTCATCAGGTCCCCCGAAAACCTAAAAATAGAAGAAAATGCATAGTTCACGAAAAAAAATGTTTGCTAAAATTTCGTAAAGCGGGACCCTTACAAAAAATTTAAAAAAACGGACTTGCTTCAGCAGCACATTTCTGCTGCTGTAGTTGTATAAAATGTCTCAAAATGTCATCAGGAGTCCCGACACAACCTAAAAATAGAACAAAATGCATCGTTTACGAAGAAAAAATTTAGCTAAAATTTCGTAAGGCGGGACCCTTACAAACAATTCAAAAAAACGGACTTGCTTCAGCAGCACATTTCTGCTGCTGTAGTTGTATAAAATGTCTCAAAATGTCATCAGGTGTCCCGACACAACCTAAAAATAGAAGAAAATGCATAGTTTACGAAAAAAAAATGTTGCTAAAATTTCGTAAGGCGGGACCCTCACAAAAAATTCAAAAAAACGGACTTGCTTCAGCAGCACATTTCTGCTGCTGTAGTTGTATAAAATGTCTCAAAACATAATCAGGTGTCCCGACACAACCAAAAAATAGAAGAAAATGCATAGTTTACGGAAAAAAATTTTTGCTAAAATTTCGAAAGGCGGGACCCTTACAAAAAATTTAAAAAAACGGACTTACTTCAGCAGCACATTTCTGGTGCTGTAGTTGTATAAAATGTCTCAAAACGTCATCAGGAGTCCCGACACAACCTAAAAATAGAAGAAAATGCATAGTTTACGGAAAAAAAATTTGCAAAAATTTCGTAAGGTGGGACCCTTACAAAAATTTCAAAAAAACGGACTTGCTTCAGCAGCACATTTCTGCTGCTGTAGTTGTATAAAATGTCTCAAAACGTCATCAGGTGTCCCGACACAACCTAAAAATAGAAGAAAATGCATCGTTTACGAAAAAAAAATTTAGCTAAAATTTCGTAAGGCGGGACCCTTACAAAAAATTCAAAAAAACGGACTTGCTTCAGCAGCACATTTCTGGTGCTGTAGTTGTATAAAATGTCTCAAAATGTCATCAGGAGTCCCGACACAACCTAAAAATAGAAGAAAATGCATCGTTTACGAAAAAAAAATGTTGCTAAAATTTCGTAAGGCGGGACCCTTACAAAAAATTAAAAAAAACGGACTTTCTTCAGCAGCACATTTCTGCTGCTGTAGTTGTATAAAATGTCTCAAAACGTCATCAGGTGTCCCGACACAACCTAAAAATAGAAGAAAATGCATCGTTTACGAAAAAAAAATGTTGCTAAAATTTCGTAAGGCGGGACCCTTACAAACAATTCAAAAAAACGGACTTGCTTCAGCAGCACATTTCTGCTGCTGTAGTTGTATAAAATGTCTCAAAACATAATCAGATGACCCGACACAACCTAAAAATAGAAAAAAATGCATCGTTTACGAAAAAAAAATGTTGCTAAAATTTCGTAAGGCGGGACCCTTACAAAAAATTCAAAAAAACGGACTTGCTTCAGCAGCACATTTCAGGTGCTGTAGTTGTATAAAATGTCTCAAAATGTCATCAGGTGTCCCGACACAACCAAAAAATAGAAGAAAATGCATCGTTTACGGAAAAAAAATTTTGCTAAAATTTCGAAAGGCGGGACCCTTACAAAAAATTTAAAAAAACGGACTTGCTTCAGCAGCACATTTCTGGTGCTGTAGTTGTATAAAATGTCTCAAAACGTCATCAGGAGTCCCGACACAACCTAAAAATAGAAGAAAATGCATAGTTTACGGAAAAAAATTTTGCAAAAATTTCGTAAGGTGGGACCCTTACAAAAATTTCAAAAAAACGGACTTGCTTCAGCAGCACATTTCTGCTGCTGTAGTTGTATAAAATGTCTCAAAACGTCATCAGGTGTCCCGACACAACCTAAAAATAGAAGAAAATGCATCGTTTACGAAAAAAAAATTTAGCTAAAATTTCGTAAGGCGGGACCCTTACAAAAAATTCAAAAAAACGGACTTGCTTCAGCAGCACATTTCTGCTGCTGTAGTTGTATAAAATGTTTCAAAACGTCATCAGGAATCCCGACACAACCTAAAAATAGAATAAAATGCATCGTTTACGAAAAAAACTTTTGCTAAAATTTCGTAAGGCGGGACCCTTACAAAAAATTCAAAAAAACGGACTTGCTTCAGCAGCACATTTCTGCTGCTGTAGTTGTGTAAAATGTCTCAAAATGTCATCAGGAGTCCCGACACAACATAAAAATAGAAGAAATCTCATCATTTACGAAAAAAAAAAATTGCTAAAATTTCGTAAGGCGGGACCCTTACAAAAAATTCAAAAAAACGAACTTGCTTCAGCAGCACATTTCTGCTGCTGTAGTTGTATAAAATGTCTCAAAACGTCATCAGGTATCCCGACACAACCTAAAAATAGAAGAAAATGCATAAATTACGGAAAAAAATGTTTGCTAAAATTTCGTAAGGCGGGACCCTTACAAACAATTCAAAAGAACGGACTTGCTTCAGCAGCACATTTCTGCTGCTGTAGTTGTATAAAATGTCTCAAAACGTCATCAGGAGTCCCGACACAACCTAAAAATAGAAGAAAATGCATAAATTACGGAAAAAAATGTTTGCTAAAATTTCGTAAGGCGGGACCCTTACAAAAAATTCAAAAGAACGGACTTGCTTCAGCAGCACATTTCTGCTGCTGTAGTTGTATAAAATGTCTCAAAACGTCATCAGGTGTCCCGACACAACCTAAAAATAGAAGAAAATGCATCGCTTACGAAAAAAAATTTTTGCTAAAATTTCGTAAGGCGGGACCCTTTCAAAAAATTCAAAAAAACGGACTTGCTTCAGCAGCACATTTCTGCTGCTGTAGTTGTAAAAAATGTCTCAAAACGTCATCAGGTGTCCCGACACAACCTAAAAATAGAAGAAAATGCATCGTTTACGAAAAAAAAAATTTGCTAAAATTTCGAAAGGCGGGACCCTTAAAAATTTTTTTAAAAACGGACTTGCTTCAGCAGCACATTTCTGCTGCTGTAGTTGTATAAAATGTCTCAAAACGTCATCAGGTGTCCCGACACAACCTAAAAATAGAAGAAAATGCATAGTTTACGGAAAAAATGTTTTGCTAAAATTTCGTAAGGCGGGACCCTTACAAAAAATTCAAAAAAACGGACTTGCTTCAGCAGCACATTTCTGCTGCTGTAGTTGTATAAAATGTCTCAAAACGTCATCAGGTCCCCCGAAAACCTAAAAATAGAAGAAAATTCATAGTTCACGAAAAAAAATTTTTGCTAAAATTTCGAAAGGCGGGACCCTTACAAAAAATTCAAAAAAACGGACTTGCTTCAGCAGCACATTTCTGCTAATGTAGTTGTATAAAATGTCTCAAAACGTCATCAGGTGTCCCGACACAACCAAAAAATAGAAAAAAATGCATCGTTTACGATAAAAACATTTTGCTAAAATTTTATAAGTCGGGACCCTCACAAAAAATTCAAAAAAACGGACTTGCTTCAGCAGCACATTTCTGCTGCTGTAGTTGTATAAAATGTCTCAAAACATAATCAGGTGTCCCGACACAACCAAAAAATAGAAGAAAATGCATCGTTTACGAAAAAAAAATTTTGCTAAAATTTCGTAAGTCGGGACCCTCACAAAAAATTCAAAAAAACGGACTTGCTTCAGCAGCACATTTCTGCTGCTGTAGTTGTATAAAATGTCTCAAAACATAATCAGGTGTCCCGACACAACCAAAAAATAGAAGAAAATGCATCGTTTACGGAAAAAAAAATTTGCTAAAATTTCGAAAGGCGGGACCCTTACAAAAAATTTAAAAAAACGGACTTGCTTCAGCAGCACATTTCTGCTGCTGTAGTTGTATAAAATGTCTCAAAATGTCATCAGGAGTCCCGACACAACCTAAAAATAGAAGAAAATAAATCGTTTACGAAAAAAAAATTTAGCTAAAATTTCGTAAGGCGGGACCCTTACAAAAAATTCAAAAAAACGGACTTGCTTCAGCAGCACATTTCTGCTGCTGTAGTTGTATAAAATGTCTCAAAACATAATCAGGTGTCCCGACACAACCTAAAAATAGAAAAAAAATGCATAATTTACAGAAGTAAATTTTTGCTAAAATTTCGTAAAAAAAAAAAAAAATTTAAAAAAACGGACTTTCTTCAGCAGCACATTTCTGCTGCTGTAGTTGTATAAAATGTCTCAAAATGTCATCAGGTGTCCCGACACAACCTAAAAATAGAAGAAATCTCATCGTTTACGAAAAAAAAATTTTGCTAAAATTTCGTAAGGCGGGACCTTTACAAAAAATGCAAAAAAACTGACTTGCTTCAGCAGCACATTTCTGCTAATGTAGTTGTATAAAATGTCTCAAAACGTCATCAGGTGTCTCGACACAACCTAAAAATAGAAGAAAATGCATCGTTTACGAAACAAATTTTTTGCTAAAATTTCATAAGTCGGGACCCTTACAAAAAAATTTAAAAAACGGACTTGCTTCAGCAGCACATTTCTGGTGCTGTAGTTGTATAAAATGTCTCAAAACATAATCAGGTGTCCCGACACAACCAAAAAATAGAAGAAAATGCATCGTTTACGAAAAAAAAAATTTGCTAAAATTTCGTAAGGCGGGACCCTTACAAAAAATTCAAAAAAACGGACTTGCTTCAGCAGCACATTTCTGCTGCTGTAGTTGTATAAAATGTCTCAAAATGTCATCAGGAGTCCCGACACAACCTAAAAATAGAAGAAATCTCATCATTTACGAAAAAAAAAAATTGCTAAAATTTCGTAAGGCGGGACCCTTACAAAAAATTCAAAAAAACTGACTTGCTTCAGCAGCACATTTCTGCTGCTGTACTTGTATAAAATGTCTCAAAACGTCATCAGGTGTCCCGACACAACCTAAAAATAGAAGAAAATGCATCGTTTACGAAAAAAAAAATTTGCTAAAATTTCGTAAGGCGGGACCCTTACAAAAAATTCAAAAAAACGGACTTGCTTCAGCAGCACATTTCTGCTGCTGTAGTTGTATAAAATGTTTCAAAACGTCATCAGGAATCCCGACACAACCTAAAAATAGAATAAAATGCATCGTTTACGAAAAAAACTTTTGCTAAAATTTCGTAAGGCGGGACCCTTACAAAAAATTCAAAAAAATGGACTTGCTTCAGCAGCACATTTCTGCTGCTGTAGTTGTATAAAATGTCTCAAAATGTCATCAGGAGTCCCGACACAACCTAAAAATAGAAGAAAATGCATCGTTTACGAAAAAAAAAATTTGCTAAAATTTCGTAAGGCGGGACCCTTACAAAAAATTCAAAAAAACGGACTTGCTTCAGCAGCACATTTCTGCTAATGTAGTTGTATAAAATGTCTCAAAATGTCATCAGGTGTCCCTACACAACCTAAAAATAGAAGAAAATGCATCGTTTACGAAAAAAAAAATTTGCTAAAATTTCGTAAGGCGGGACCTTTACAAAAAATTCAAAAAAACGGACTTGCTTCAGCAGCACATTTCTGCTGCTGTAGTTGTATAAAATGTCTCAAAACGTCATCAGGTGTCCCGACACAACCTAAAAATAGAATAAAATGCATCGTTTACGAAAAAAAAATTTGCTAAAATTTCGAAAGGCGGGACCCTTACAAAAAATTCAAAAAAACGGACTTGCTTCAGCAGCACATTTCTGGTGCTGTAGTTGTATAAAATGTCTCAAAACGTCATCAGGTGTCCCGACACAACCTAAAAATAGAAGAAAATGCATCGTTTACGAAACAAATTTTTTGCTAAAATTTCATAAGTCGGGACCCTTACAAAAAAATTAAAAAAACGGACTTGCTTCAGCAGCACATTTCTGCTGCTGTAGTTGTATAAAATGTCTCAAAACGTCATCAGGTGTCCCGACACAACCAAGAAATAGAAGAAAATGCATCGTTTACGAAAAAAAAAATTTGCTAAAATATCGTAAGGCGGGACCGTTACAAAAAATTCAAAAAAACGGACTTGCTTCAGCAGCACATTTCTGGTGCTGTAGTTGTATAAAATGTCTCAAAACGTCATCAGGTGTCCCGACACAACCTAAAAATAGAAGAAAATGCATAGTTTACGGAAATAAATTTTTGCTAAAATTTCGTAAGGCGGGACCCTTACAAAAAATTCAAAAAAACGGACTTGCTTCAGCAGCACATTTCTGCTGCTGTAGTTGTATAAAATGTCTCAAAACGTCATCAGGTGTCCCGACACAACCTAAAAATAGAAGAAAATGCATCGTTTACGAAAAAAAAAATTTGCTAAAATTTCGTAAGGCGGGACCCTTACAAAAAATTCAAAAAAACGGACTTGCTTCAGCAGCACATTTCTGGTGCTGTAGTTGTATAAAATGTCTCAAAATGTCATCAGGTGTCCCTACACAACCTAAAAATAGAAGAAAATGCATCGTTTACGAAAAAAAAAAATTGCTAAAATTTCGTAAGGCGGGACCTTTACAAAAAATGCAAAAAAACTGACTTGCTTCAGCAGCACATTTCTGCTAATGTAGTTGTATAAAATGTCTCAAAATGTCATCAGGTGTCCCGACACAACCTAAAAATAGAATAAAATGCATCGTTTACGAAAAAAAAATTTGCTAAAATTTCGAAAGGCGGGACCCTTACAAAAAATTCAAAAAAACGGACTTGCTTCAGCAGCACAATTCTGGTGCTGTAGTTGTATAAAATGTCTCAAAACGTCATCAGGTGTCCCGACACAACCTAAAAATAGAAGAAAATGCATCGTTTACGAAACAAATTTTTTGCTAAAATTTCATAAGTCGGGACCCTTACAAAAAAATTTAAAAAACGGACTTGCTTCAGCAGCACATTTCTGCTGCTGTAGTTGTATAAAATGTCTGAAAACATAATCAGGTATCCCGACAACCTAAAAATAGAAAAAAATGCATCGTTTACGGAAAAAAAAATTTGCTAAAAATTCGTAAGGCGGGACCCTTACAAAAAATTCAAAAAAACGGACTAGCTTCAGCAGCACATTTCTGGTGCTGTAGTTGTATAAAATGTCTCAAAACATAATCAGGTGTCCCGACACAACCAAAAAATAGAAGAAAATGCATCGTTTACGAAAAAAAAAATTTGCTAAAATATCGTAAGGCGGGACCGTTACAAAAATTCAAAAAAACGGACTTGCTTCAGCAGCACATTTCTGGTGCTGTAGTTGTATAAAATGTCTCAAAACGTCATCAGGTGTCCCGACACAACCTAAAAATAGAAGAAAATGCATAGTTTACGGAAATAAATTTTTGCTAAAATATCGTAAGGCGGGACCCTTGCAAAAAATTCAAAAAAACGGACTTGCTTCAGCAGCACATTTCTGCTGCTGTAGTTGTATAAAATGTCTCAAAACGTCATCAGGTGTCCCGACACAACCTAAAAATAGAAGAAAATGCATAAATTACGGAAAAAAATGTTTGTTAAAATTTCGTAAGGCGGGACCCTTACAAAAAATTCAAAAAAACGGACTTGCTTCAGCAGCACATTTCTGCTGCTGTAGTTGTATAAAATGTCTCAAAATGTCATCAGGAGTCCCGACACAACCTAAAAATAGAAGAAAATGCATCGTTTACGAAAAAAAAAATTTGCTAAAATTTCGTAAGGCGGGACCTTTACAAAAAATGCAAAAAAACTGACTTGCTTCAGCAGCACATTTCTGCTAATGTAGTTGTATAAAATGTCTCAAAACGTCATCAGGTGTCCCGACACAACCTAAAAATAGAATAAAATGCATCGTTTACGAAAAAAAAATTTGCTAAAATTTCGAAAGGCGGGACCCTTACAAAAAATTCAAAAAAACGGACTTGCTTCAGCAGCACATTTCTGGTGCTGTAGTTGTATAAAATGTCTCAAAACGTCATCAGGTGTCCCGACACAACCTAAAAATAGAAGAAAATGCATCGTTTACGAAACAAATTTTTTGCTAAAATTTCATAAGTCGGGACCCTTACAAAAAAATTAAAAAAACGGACTTGCTTCAGCAGCACATTTCTGCTGCTGTAGTTGTATAAAATGTCTGAAAACATAATCAGGTATCCCGACACAACCTAAAAATAGAAAAAAATGCATCGTTTACGGAAAAAAAAATTTGCTAAAAATTCGTAAGGCAGGACCCTTACAAAAAATTCAAAAAAACGGACTTGCTTCAGCAGTACATTTCTGGTGCTGTAGTTGTATAAAATGTCTCAAAACATAATCAGGTGTCCCGACACAACCAAAAAATAGAAGAAAATGCATCGTTTACGAAAAAAAAAATTTGCTAAAATATCGTAAGGCGGGACCGTTACAAAAAATTCAAAAAAACGGACTTGCTTCAGCAGCACATTTCTGGTGCTGTAGTTGTATAAAATGTCTCAAAACATAATCAGGTGTCCCGACACAACCAAAAAATAGAAGAAAATGCATCGTTTACGAAAAAAAAAATTTGCTAAAATATCGTAAGGCGGGACCGTTACAAAAAATTCAAAAAAACGGACTTGCTTCAGCAGCACATTTCTGGTGCTGTAGTTGTATAAAATGTCTCAAAACGTCATCAGGTGTCCCGACACAACCTAAAAATAGAAGAAAATGCATCGTTTACGAAAAAAACTTTTGCTAAAATTTCGTAAGGCGGGACCCTTACAAAAAATTCAAAAAAACGGACTTGCTTCAGCAGCACATTTCTGCTGCTGTAGTTGTATAAAATGTCTCAAAACGTCATCAGGTGTCCCGACACAACCTAAAAATAGAAGAAAATGCATCGCTTACGAAAAAAAAATTTAGCTAAAATTTCGTAAGGCGGGATCCTTACAAAAAATTAAAAAAAACGGACTTGCTTCAGCAGCACATTTCTGGTGCTGTAGTTGTATAAAATGTTTCAAAACGTCATCAGGTGTCCCGACACAACCTAAAAATAGAAGAAAATGCATAAATTACGGAAAAAAATGTTTGTTAAAATTTCGTAAGGCGGGACCCTTACAAAAAATTCAAAAAAACGGACTTGCTTCAGCAGCACATTTCTGCTGCTGTAGTTGTATAAAATGTCTCAAAACGTCATCAGGAGTCCCGACACAACCTAAAAATAGAAGAAAATGCATCGTTTACGAAAAAAAAATTTAGCTAAAATTTCGTAAGGCGGGATCCTTACAAAAAATTCAAAAAAACGGACTTGCTTCAGCAGCACATTTCTGGTGCTGTAGTTGTATAAAATGTCTCAAAACGTCATCAGGTGTCCCGACACAACCTAAAAATAGAAGAAAATGCATAAATTACGGAAAAAAATGTTTGCTAAAATTTCGTAAGGCGGGACCCTTACAAAAAATTCAAAAGAACGGACTTGCTTCAGCAGCACATTTCTGCTGCTGTAGTTGTATAAAATGTCTCAAAACGTCATCAGGAGTCCCGACACAACCTAAAAATAGAAGAAAATGCATAGTTTACGGAAAAAATTTTTGCTAAAATTTCGTAAGGTGGGACCCTTACAAAAAATTCAAAAAAACGGACTTGCTTCAGCAGCACATTTCTGCTGCTGTAGTTGTATAAAATGTCTCAAAACGTCATCAGGTCCCCCGAAAACCTAAAAATAGAAGAAAATGCATAATTCACGAAAAAAAAATTTTGCTAAAATTTCGAAAGGCGGGACCCTTACAAAAAATTTAAAAAAACGGACTTGCTTCAGCAGCACATTTCTGGTGCTGTAGTTGTATAAAATGTCTCAAAACGTCATCAGGAGTCCCGACACAACCTAAAAATAGAAGAAAATGCATCGTTTACGAAAAAAAAAATTTGCTAAAATTTCGTAAGGCAGGACCCTTACAAAAAATTCAAAAAAACGGACTTGCTTCAGCAGCACATTTCTGCTAATGTAGTTGTATAAAATGTCTCAAAATGTCATCAGGTGTCCCGACACAACCTAAAAATAGAAGAAAATGCATCGTTTACGGAAAAAAAAATTTGTTAAAATTTCGAAAGGCGGGACCCTTAAAAAAATTTTAAAAAACGGACTTGCTTCAGCAGCACATTTCTGCTGCTGTAGTTGTAAAAAATGTCTGAAAACGTCATCAGGTGTCCCGACACAACCTAAAAATAGAAGAAAATCCATCGTTTACGAAAAAAAAATTTTGCTAAAATTTCGTAAGGCGAGACCCTTACAAAAAATTCAAAAAAAACGGACTTGCTTCAGCAGCACATTTCTGCTGCTGTAGTTGTATAAAATGTCTCAAAACATAATCAGGTGTCCCGACGCAACCTAAAAATAGAAGAAAATGCATAAATTACGGAAAAAAATGTTTGCTAAAATTTCGTAAGGCGGGACCCTTACAAAAAATTCAAAAGAACGGACTTGCTTCAGCAGCACATTTCTGCTGCTGTAGTTGTATAAAATGTCTCAAAACGTCATCAGGTGTCCCAACACAACTTAAAAATAGAAGAAAATGTATAGTTTACGAAAAAAAAATTTTGCAAAAATTTCGTAAGGCGGGACCCTTACAAAAAATTCAAAAAATGACAAGATTGCGGCGCCCTGATGGCAGCGGCTTGCAGACGCTCTTGGAAGTGTAGAGCGATTTGGCAAAAATACCCGTCAATTCTGTCTATTTCATTGCTGGCTCACAGCGTGGACACTTCGTGATCAGATACGACCGACAGACGATTCTGGATGTGGATAGATCGGGCCGTTATAGGCTGAAAGATGCGTGTACTTTGGACCTCCTCGCTAGCATGGGATTACTTCGCTGGCTACATCCAGCGGCTTCTGAAGCAGCGGAGTTAAGTGCCAGCGGGGACCGTCAACGGAAGACACGTAAGCGGTGTGAGCGGAAGCAGAAGCGGGGATGCCGAGCGGGGCTAACAACAAAGCGAAAGGCTAATCCTCAAAGAAGCGCTAGTCCGGGTGAGAAGTTAGTTAAAATAGAACTAGCCAGCGCCAGGCTGGATAATACCTGCACACATAGCAATTATTTTACAACAATACACAACTCAAAAAATGTTTTTTCTGTGTCAGAAGTAGACATGCACTCTACTGAGGTGGCAAGTTATGATGCGTTCAGTTTATCACAACATCAAGCAAACAATCGGAAAATTCCCGTCATATCAATTCCTAGATATGGTCGAAATTATTTAAAGTGCACTACACATAATAAACGCAACATTATTAATATTGCTACTACGGATAATGTCAACAAAAACTCCTCAAAACAGCCCACTACCTATAATATGGGCTTCTTAAACATAAGATCATTATCTTCCAAAACGCTATTAGTTAATGAGGTCATTAGAGACAATAATCTTGACGTCATTGGTCTCGCCGAGACCTGGCTCAAACCAGACGATTTCTTTGCGCTGGGTGAGGCGTCTCCTCCTGGCTATGCGGGAGCGCATATTGCCCGTCCCATTAAAAGGGGTGGGGGAGTTGCACTCATCCACAATAAAAACTTTAATCTTACCCCGAACCTAAATAATAAATATAACTCGTTTGAGATGCTTACTATGAGGTTTGTCACACCGCTGCCTCTCCACCTGGCTGTTATCTATCGCCCCCCAGGACCCAATTCGGACTTCATCAGTGAATTTTCAGAGTTTGTTGCTGATTTAGTGACGCACGCCGACAATATAATCATAATGGGGGACTTTAATATCCATATGAATACCCCATCGGACCCTCAGTGCATGGCGCTCCAGACTATAATTGATAGCTGTGGTCTTACACAAATAATAAATGAACCTACACATCGCAACGGTAATACGATAGATCTAGTGCTGATCAGGGGTGTCACCACCTCCAAAGTTACGATACTCCCGTATACTAAAGTATTGTCCGATTATTACCTTATAAAATTTGAAGTTCTGACTCATTGTCAACAAACTAATAATAATAAATACTATAGCAGCCGCAACATTAATGCTGCCACAACGATGACTCTTGCTGGCCTGCTGCCTTCGGTAATGGCACCATTCCCAAATTATGTCGGCTCTATTGATAACCTCACTAACAACTTTAACGACGCCCTGCGCGACACCATTGATAGTATAGCACCGCTAAAGCTAAAAAGAGCCCCTAAAAGGCGCACCCCATGGTTTACAGAAGAAACTAGAGCCCATAAATTATCATGTAGAAAGCTGGAACGCAAATGACGTGCTACTAAACTTGAGGTTTTCCATCAAGCATGGAGTGATAGTTTAATAACTTACAAACACTTGCTTACCTTAGCTAAAGCTAAATATTACTCAAATCTCATCCACCTCAACAAAAATGATCCTAAAGTTTTTGTTTAGTACAGTAGCATCGCTAACCCAACAAGGGACTCCTCCCAGTAGCTCCACCTACTCGGCAGATGATTTTATGAATTTCTTTAATAAGAAAATTGAACTCATTAGAAAGGAGATTAAAGACAACGCATCGCAGCTACAACTGGGTTCTATTAACACAGATACGACTGTATCTACGACGGATAATGCCCTCCAAAATAGTTTCTCTCTCTTTGATGAAATAACATTAGAGGAATTGTTAAGATGTGTTAATGGGACAAAACAAACAACATGTTTACTTGACCCATTTCCTGGGAAACTTATCAAGGATTTTTTTGTATTATTAGGTCCATCAGTGCTAAATATTATAAACTTATCACTTTCCTCTGGCACTGTTCCACTAGCATTCAAGAAAGCGGTTATTCATCCTCTGCTCAAAAGACCTAACCTTGATCCTGACCTCATGGTAAACTACCGGCCGGTGTCCCACCTTCCCTTTATCTCGAAAATCCTCGAAAAAATTGTCGCACAGCAGCTAAATGAACACTTAGTGTCTAACAATCTCTGTGAACCTTTTCAATCCGGTTTCAGGGCAAATCACTCTACGGAGACAGCCCTCGCAAAAATGACTAATGATCTATTGCTAACGATGGATTCTGATGCGTCATCTATGTTGCTGCTTCTTGATCTTAGCGCTGCTTTTGATACCGTCGATCATAAAATTTTATTAGAGCGTATCAAAACACGTATTGGTATGTCAGACTTAGCCTTGTCGTGGTTTAACTCTTATCTTACTGACAGGATGCAATGCGTCTCCCATAATAATGTGACCTCGGACTATGTTAAGGTAACGTGCGGAGTTCCTCAGGGTTTGGTTCTTGGCCCTGCACTCTTTAGTATTTACATGCTGCCGCTAGGCGACATCATACGCAAATACGGTGTTAACTTTCATTGTTATGCTGATGACACCCAACTCTACATGCCCCTAAAGCTGACCAACACGCCGGATTGTAGTCAGCTGGAGGCGTGTCTTAATGAAATTAAACAATGGATGTCCGCTAACTTCTTGCAACTCAACGCCAAGAAAACGGAAATGCTGATTATCGGTCCTGCTAAACACCGACATTTATTTAATAATACCAACTTAACATTTGACAACCAAACAATTACACAAGGCGAATCAGTAAAGAATCTGGGTATTATCTTCGACCCAACTCTCTCGTTTGAGTCACACATTAAGAGTGTTACTAAAACGGCCTTCTTTCATCTCCGTAATATCGCTAAAATTCGTTCCATTTTGTCCACTAGCGACGCTGAGATCATTATTCATGCGTTCGTTACGTCTCGTCTTGATTACTGTAACGTATTATTTTCGGGTCTCCCTATATCTAGCATTAAAAGATTACAATTGGTACAAAATGCGGCTGCTAGACTTTTGACAAGAACAAGAAAGTTTGATCATATTACGCCTATACTGGCTCACCTGCACTGGCTTCCTGTGCACTTAAGATGCGACTTTAAGGTTTTACTACTTACGTATAAAATACTACACGGTCTAGCTCCATCCTATCTTGCTGATTGTATTGTACCATATGTCCCGGCAAGAAATCTGCGTTCAAAGAACTCCGGCTTATTAGTGATTCCCAGAGCCCAAAAAAAGTCTGCGGGCTATAGAGCGTTTTCTATTCGGGCTCCAGTACTATGGAATGCCCTCTCGGTAACAATTAGAGATGCTACCTCAGTAGAAACATTTAAATCCCATCTTAAAACTCATTTGTATACTCTAGCCTTTGAATAGCCCCCTTTTTTTAGACCAGTTGATCTGCCGTTTCTTTTCTTTTCTCCTCTCCTCTGCTCCCCCCTCTCCCTTGTGGAGGGGGAGACACTCAGGTCCGGTGGCCATGGATGGGGTGCTGGCTGTCCAGAGTCGGGACCCGGGATGGACCGCTCGCCTGTGCATCGGCTGGGAACATCTCTGCGCTGCTGACCCGTCTCCGCTCGGGATGGTTTCCTGCTGACCCCACTGTGGACTGGACTCTTACTGTTATGCTGGATCCACTATGGACTGTACTCTCACAATAGTATGTTAGACCCACTCGACATCCATTGCATTCGGTCTCCCTAGAGGGGGGGGTGGGGGGTTACCCACATATGCGGTCCTCTCCAAGGTTTCTCAGTCATTCACATCGACGTCCCACTGGGGTGAGTTTTTCCTTGCCCTTATGTGGGCTCTGTACCGAGGATGTCGTTGTGGCTTGTGCAGCCCTTTGAGACACTTGTGATTTAGGGCTATATAAATAAACATTGATTGATTGATTGATTGATTGATTGTGCCCGTAATAAAGCATCACACCGGGCACCAGCCGGTCTTCTGCGCCCGCTTCCCATTCCCTCCCGCCCGTGGTCCCATGTGGCATTGGACTTCGTCACAGGACTTCCACCATCCAAGGGCAACACAGTGATATTGACTTTGGTTGACCGCTTTTCTAAGATGGCCCATTTCGTCGCTCTGGCCAAGTTACCCTCTGCACTCGAGACTGCTGAACTGCTCGTACGCCATGTCTTCCGGCTGCATGGTATCCCGGTGGATGTGGTTTCGGATAGAGGTCCACAATTCTTGTCTGCTGTTTGGAAGGCGTTCTGCGAGGCATTAGGAGCATCACCCAGCCTTTCTTCAGGATACCACCCACAGACCAACGGTCAGACTGAACGCACCAATCAAGACCTAGAGGCCGCCATCCGCTGCGTCTGCCACCAGCAGCCGGCCTCCTGGGCGTTCAGTCTACCGTGGATTGAGTACGCACATAATACACTCATCAGCTCGGCTACAGGTATGTCACCTTTTCACTCTGCCTACGGTTACCAACCCCCCGTTTTTAATTCTCTGGAAAAGGAGGTCGCCGTCCCATCTGTGGCTGCCCACCTGCACCGCGCACATCAAGCCTGGCGCAATACCCGGTCTGCATTGCTACGCACCTCAGAGCGCAACCAGCGCCTTGCTAACCGCCACCGCAGTACAGCACCAGACTACAAGCCCGGTCAGAAGGTGTGGTTGTCGTCTCGTGATCTTCCTCTCCAAGTGGACTCTAAGAAGCTTCAGCCAAGATTTATTGGGCCTTTTTCCATTGAGCGTATCATCAATCCCTCCGCCGTTCAATTACACCTTCCTGACTCCCTAAGGATACATCCTTCGTTCCACGTCTCACTCATCAAGCCCGTTTCCACCAGTCCCTTGAGTCCTCCAGAGGGGCCTCCTCCACCTCCCAGGCTTATTGATGGCCATCCTGCGTTCTCTGTCAAGGCCATTCTTGATGTGAGGAGAAGGGGCAGGGGTTTCCAGTATCTGGTGGACTGGGAGGGCTACGGCCCCGAGGACCGATCCTGGGTCTCGCGTTCCCTTATCCTAGACCCTACACTTTTAAATACATTTTATGTTTGTTTTCCAGAGAAATCAGGTAAGCCACCAGGTGGCGCCTACTTCGCCTCGTCAATCCTGGTACGTTATTTCTCCTTAGTCCTGTTATTTCTAACCTTGTTGTGTTTGTTTCCCAGCCTCCTTGAGGCAGCAAGGACATTATGCTGTGCTGAGTGCTCCCTGGTTTTTTCCCCTGTCGACCACTGAGGAACCTGTTTTAGTTAGTATTTCATGGTGTGCATTTTTGCCCCATCGCTTTTTGTTACACTTTTTGGACTTATTAAATGTATTAATTTTTGTTATTCAAACTTGCCTCCCGTCTCTGCATCCCGGGGTCACCCCCTTGACCAGTTCTTAACAATACATTTCCATAGTTTAGTTAGCTGAGGTATATAATGTACAGTGTATTTTGTCAACAACTGTATGTGTATAAAGTATTTCTTGTGCTGAGCAATAAAACTGCTGCGAAGACGCACTGGCTGGGGCTCGCGTAATCCCGCCTCCTGCTGCTTGTTAAGGCACCTAGCTTCGCCGCAGACTGCACCCCCCGACGGGAGCGCCACTCCAACCAAAGCCCACACCCAAACCCTCCACGTGCAAGACCGAATCCACCCAAAAAAAGTCACTTAACAAGAAGCCAAAAAGTGCAAAAACAACATTGCTCGCGCCGGAGGAGCCGTGACGACTGCAGGGACACAACATTAGGTACACCTGCAGACTGCAGCACGGATTTCATATTTCATTCATTCACAACTCCTCCAACACGAACACCACTGTTCCCGCACTTTTAAGTAAAGGTAAGACCAGGGGTGCTCATTACGTCGATCGCGAGCTACCGGTCGATCTCGGAGGGTGTGTCAGTCGATCACCAGCCAGGCATTAAAAAAATAGTCCTAAAAATGAGCGATCATAAATCTTCACTATGACGTCACTTTCGTCACTTGATTGACATTCACGGCACCCGAGGGTCTTCTGAGATGACGCTGGCTACTGCCAGCTCATTAAAATTACCGACTGGAAGGCGAGAAACACTTTATTTCAACAGACTCTGGCGCCGTACCCGTCGTCAAAACTCCAAAGACCGACTGCACAGTTGCGCTAACAAAATAAGAGTCTCAGAAAGCTGGCGTGCACAAGCTAGCAAGCTACAGAGTTTGCCGACAATGTATTTCTTGTAAAGTGTATACAAAGGAGTATGGAAGCTGGACAAATAAGATGCCAAAAACCAACCACTTTCATGTGGTATTGGACAGAAAGGAGGACTTTTTTTCTCCTCCATTCGAAAATGCGGACATTATCATCACCACTGTCTGATTCCTATCAATGCAAGTCATCAGACTCAGGTAATACACCAACTTATATTCTTGTCTTCATGAAAGAAAGGAATCTATATGTGTTAAACATGCTTGTATTATCTTTAAACACCTTAACTTGTTAACAATATTAACTATATGTGTTAAACATGCTTGTGTTATCTTTAAACACCTTTAAGTTGTTAACAATATTAACTATATGTATTAAACATTCTTGTATTATCATTAAACACCTTTAACTTCTTAACAATATTAACTATATGTGTTAAACATGCTTGTATTATCATTAAACACCTTTAACTTCTTAACAATATTAACTATATTATGTCTCCTCTCTGAGCTGCCACCTTACCGTGGTAGAGGAGTTTGCGTGTCCCAATGATCCTAGGAGCTATGTTGTCCGGGGGCTTTATGCCCCCTGGTAGGGTCTCCCAAGACAAACTGGTCCTAGGTGAGGGATCAGACAAAGAGCAGCTCGAAGACCTCCATGACGAATAAAAATAAAGGACCCAGATTTCCCTCGCCCGGACGCGGGTCACCGGGGCCCCCCTCTGGAGCCAGGCCCGGAGGTGGGGCACGATGGCGAGCGCCTGGTGGCCGGGCCTGTTCCCATGGGGCCCGGCCGGGCACAGCCCGAAGAGGCAACATGGGTCCCCCCTCCAATGGGCTCACCACCCATAGCAGGGGCCATAGAGGTCGGGTGCATTGTGAGCTGGGCGGCAGCCGACGGCAGGGCACTTGGCGGTCCGATCCTCGGCTACAGAAGCTAGCTCTTGGGACGTGGAACGTCACCTCGCTGGGGGGGAAGGAGCCTGAGCTAGTGCGCGAGGTTGAGAAGTTCCGGCTAGATATAGTCGGACTCACTTCGACGCACAGCAAGGGCTCTGGAACCAGTTCTCTTGAGAGGGGCTGGACTCTCTTCCACTCTGGCGTTGCCGGCAATGAGAGGCGACGGGCTGGGGTGGCAATTCTTGTTGCCCCCCGGCTCAGAGCCTGCACGTTGGAGTTCAACCCGGTGGACGAGAGGGTAGCTTCCCTCCGCCTTCGGGTGGGGGGGACGGGTCCTGACTGTGGTTTGCGCTTACGCGCCAAACCGCAGCTCAGAGTACCCACCCTTTTTGGATTCGCTCGAGGGAGTACTTGAGAGTGCTCCCCCGGGTGATTCCCTCGTTCTGCTGGGGGACTTCAATGCTCATGTTGGCAGCGACAGTGAAACCTGGAGAGGCGTGATTGGGAAGAATGGCCGACCGGATCTGAACCCGAGTGGTGTTCTGTTATTGGACTTTTGTGCCCGTTACAGATTGTCCATAATGAACACCATGTTCGAACATAAGGGTGTCCATATGTGCACATGGCACCAGGACACCCTAGGCCGCAGTTCCATGATCGACTTTGTAGTTGTGTCATCGGATTTGCGGCCTCATGTTTTGGACACTCGGGTGAAGAGAGGGGCGGAGCTTTCAACTGATCACCACCTGGTGGTGAGTTGGCTGCGATGGTGGGGGAGGATGCCGGACAGACCTGGCAGGCCCAAACGCATTGTGAGGGTTTGCTGGGAACGTCTGGCAGAGTCTCCTGTCAGAGAGAGTTTCAATTCCCACCTCCGGAAGAACTTTGAACACGTCACGAGGGAGGTGCTGGACATTGAGTCCGAGTGGACCATGTTCCGCACCTCTATTGTCGAGGCAGCTGATTGGAGCTGTGGCCGCAAGGTAGTTGGTGCCTGTCGTGGCGGTAATCCTAGAAGCCGTTGGTGGACACCGGCGGTGAGGGATGCCGTCAAGCTGAAGAAGGAGTCCTATCGGGTTCTTTTGGCTCATAGGACTCCTGAGGCAGCGGACAGGTACCGACAGGCCAAGCGGTGTGCGGCTTCAGCGGTTGCGGAGGCAAAAACTCGGACATGGGAGGAGTTCGGGGAAGCCATGGAAAACGACTTCCGGACGGCTTCGAAGCGATTCTGGACCACCATCCGCCGCCTCAGGAAGGGGGAGCAGTGCACTATCAACACCGTGTATGGTGGGGGTGGTGTTCTGCTGACCTCGACTGCGGATGTTGTGGATCGGTGGAGGGAATACTTCGAAGACCTCCTCAATCCCACCAACACGTCTTCCTATGAGGAAGCAGTGCCTGGGGAATCTGTGGTGGGCTCTTCTATTTCTGGGGCTGAGGTTGCTGAGGTAGTTAAAAAGCTCCTCGGTGGAAAGGCCCCGGGGGTGGATGAGATCCGCCCGGAGTTCCTTAAGGCTCTGGATGCTGTGGGGCTGTCTTGGTTGACAAGACTCTGCAGCATCGCGTGGACATCGGGGGCGGTACCTCTGGATTGGCAGACCGGGGTGGTGGTTCCTCTCTTTAAGAAGGGGAACCGGAGGGTGTGTTCTAACTATCGTGGGATCACACTCCTCAGCCTTCCCGGTAAGGTCTATTCAGGTGTACTGGAGAGGAGGCTACGCCGGATAGTCCAACCTCGGATTCAGGAGGAACAGTGTGGTTTTCGTCCTGGTCGTGGAACTGTGGACCAGCTCTATACTCTCGGCAGGGTCCTTGAGGGTGCATGGGAGTTTGCCCAACCAGTCTACATGTACTTTGTGGACTTGGAGAAGGCATTCGACCGTGTCCCTCGGGAAGTCCTGTGGGGAGTGCTCAGAGAGTATGGGGTATCGGACTGTCTGATTGTGGCGGTCCGCTCCCTGTATGATCAGTGTCAGAGCTTGGTCCGCATTGCCGGCAGTAAGTCGGACACGTTTCCAGTGAGGGTTGGACTCCGCCAAGGCTGCCCTTTGTCACCCATTCTGTTCATAACTTTTATGGACAGAATTTCTAGGCGCAGTCAAGGCGTTGAGGGGATCTGGTTTGGTGGCTGCAGGATTAGGTCTCTGATTTTTGCAGATGATGTGGTCCTGAAGGCTTCATCCGGCCAGGATCTTCAGCTCTCGCTGGATCGGTTCGCAGCCGAGTGTGAAGCGACTGGGATGAGAATCAGCACCTCCAAGTCCGAGTCCATGGTTCTCGCCCGGAAAAGGGTGGAATGCCATCTTCGGGTTGGGGAGGAGATCTTGCCCCAAGTGGAGGAGTTCAAGTACCTCGGAGTCTTGTTCACGAGTGAGGGAAGAGTGGATCGTGAGATCGACAGGCGGATCGGTGCGGCATCTTCAGTAATGCGGACGCTGTATCGATCCGTTGTGGTGAAGAAGGAGCTGAGCCGGAAGGCAAAGCTCTCGATTTACCGGTCGATCTACGTTCCCATCCTCACCTATGGTCATGAGCTTTGGGTCATGACCGAAAGGACAAGATCACGTGTACAAGCGGCCCAAATGAGTTTCTTCCGCCGGGTGGCGGGGCTCTCCCTTAGAGATAGGGTGAGAAGCTCTGTCATCCGGGGGGAGCTCAAAGTAAAGCCGCTGCTCCTCCACATGGAGAGGAGCCAGATGAGGTGGTTCGGGCATCTGGTCAGGATGCCACCCGATCGCCTCCCTCTGGAGGTGTTTAGGGCACGTCCGACCGGTAGGAGGCCACGGGGAAGACCCAGGACACGTTGGGAAGACTATGTCTCCCGGCTGGCCTGGGAACGCCTCGGGATCCCCCGGGAGGAGCTGGACGAAGTGGCTGGGGAGAGGGAATTCTGGGCTTCCCTGCTTAGGCTGCTGCCCCCGCGACCCGACCTCGGATAAGCGGAAGAAGATGGATGGATGGATGGATGGACTATATGTGTTAAACATGCTTGCATTATCATTAAACACCTTTAACTTGTTAACAAAACATATATTTCATAAATAAGTAAATATAAATGATATATATGAATGAGGTAGATCCCCATGACTTGATCAATTGAAAAGTAGCTCGCCTGCAGAAAAAGTGTGAGCACCTCTGGGTAAGACCATAATAACGTTGTTTTTATTAAATGTGCTTTTTTGTGTGCTACAGTTTGTATGTGTAAAGTTAAAGTTAAGTTAAAGTAGCAATGATTGTCACACACACACTAGGTGTAATGAAATTTGTTGTCTGCATTTGACCCATCCCCTTGATCACCCCCTGGGAGGTGAGGGGAGCAGTGGGCAGCAGTGGCGCCGCGCCCGGGAATAATTGTAGGTGATTTAACCCCCAATTCCAAGCCTTGATGCTGAGTGCCAAGCAGGGAAGAATGCTGGTATGAGCTTTTAAACATAACCCGTTAACTGCTGCCAATCAAATGGTGAATAAGATACTCTTTAGGGTTCAAATGTTTGTAAATGTGACTGTGATGAAGTCAGTGCCTCACCAGCCATCAACCTCACCGCACGTCACTGGTACATTCCCCCCAGAAGCGTCCTTGCACTTCTTGCGTGTCCTCCTGGAAAGAGGAGGACTGCGGGAAGCCTTTGAGGTAAGTTTTCAGGCATAAAGTATGCCTGAAGATGAAACAATTGAGGCGCAAAACCCATGCTCTGTTTAGCTGGGCGTGCACTGCTCCAAAAATGCTGCTGGGAGGCGCTGTGGCGCACCTCTTGCTGTTCGTCTCCATAATGGCGGCGTGTGTTCGAACGTGGGCGAGGTTGGCCACCAAAGTGGGATCTTTGGTGTCCTCGTGCCACCTCCGCATAAGTTCTGCAAGGCGCATGCTGATAACGCTGCGAAAAACGGCCGTCTGGGTCGTAATAACGGCCGTCTTCCGGGGGGAACCAATCTGGAGGCGGAAACTGGCACTGCGGTCTTCGTTTCCACCTGGACCTGACCAGGACCCATCCGTCGTCATACCACTGTGACATTCAAATCAAATCAAATCAACTTTATTTATAAATCAGATTTACAATTTACCACAGGGGTAGCCAAAGTGCTGTACAATGGGCAGGTTAAAAGATAATATGAGAACCGAGCAAACACAACACAAACAGAGCAGGATAAAAAATAAATAACTAAAATAAAAAGAACATAAAAACAGGTTGACAGCAGGTGTATTATGGGGCGCCATAGCAGGATGGATATCACTCAGTGTTAAAAGCCATGGAATAAAAGTATGTTTTTAAGAGAGATTTAAAAACAGGAAGAGAGGAGGCTTGTCTAACACTCAGAGGTAGGTCGTTCCAGAGCTTGGGAGCAGCAGCGGCGAAAGCTCTGTCACCTCTAAGCTTCAGCCATGTGTCAAGGACCGTCAGTAGCAGCTGATCGGCTGATCTTAAGGATCGGGTGGGGCAGTAAGGCTGAAGGAGGTCGGAGAGATATGTTGGAGCGAGGTTGTTTAGACATTTAAAAACAAATAGAAGGAGTTTAAAATTGATTGGGTAACGCACAGGGAGCCAGTGAAGGGACGCTAATATAGGGGTGATGTGCTCACGTCTGCGGGTCTGCGACTTGGACCGAACAACATAACTTCTGCTCAGGATGACTGACAGGTGAGCTGGGAAAGAAAAAGCAACATTAAGACTAAAAAGGACAGCGGGGAATTGCTGCCCTCCTGTGGACTTCAACGGCAATTGCACACAAAGAAATTCATTATTTCCAAGTGTGCCTTATTTAGCGTCCCAGACTTCGCAGGGGGGGAAAAGTCGGCATTCTTTCCGAGTGTCCCTTATTTAGAGGACCAAACTTATAAAGAAAAAACTCTGGCTATTGCCCAAGTGTCTTTTAATGACAGCAATAGACTCTGGAGGGGAACATACGCTCTCCTGTGGACTTAACTGCAATTGCACACATAAAGAAATTCATTCTTTCCAAGTGTGACTTATTTAGCTTCCCAGACTTCGCAGTATTTATATAGCCCTAAATCACCAGTGTCTCAAAGGGCTGCACAAGCCACAACGACATCCTGGGCTCAGATCCCACATCAGGGCATAGTGTTGCATCATCCCATGTATCACCCCTTCACCCCATATATATATATATACGCTATATTTCCATGTATCACTCCTTCACCCCATATATATATACGCTATATTTCCATACATCACTCCTTCACCCCATATATATATACACGCTATATTTCCATGTATCACTCCTTCACCCCATATATATATACGCTATATTTCCATGCATCACTCCTTCACCCCATATATGTATACACGCTATATTTCCATACATCACTCCTTCACCCCATATACATATACGCTATATTTCCATGTATCACTGCTTCACCCCATATATATATATACTGTATATACGCTATATTTCCATGCATCACTCCTTCACCCCATATATATATACGCTATATTTCCATGTATCACTGCTTCACCCCATATATATATATATACTGTATATACGCTATATTTCCATGCATCACTCCTTCACCCCATATATATATACGCTATATTTCCATGTATCACTGCTTCACCCCATATATATATATATACTGTATATACGCTATATTTCCATGCATCACTCCTTCACCCCATATATATATACGCTATATTTCCATGTATCACTGCTTCACCCCATATCTATATATACTGTATATACGCTATATTTCCATGCATCACTCCTTCACCCCATATATATATACGCTATATTTCCATACATCACTCCTTCACCCCATATATTTATACGCTATATTTCCATGCATCACTCCTTCACCCCATATATATATATACGCTATATTTCCATACATCACTCCTTCACCCCATATATATATATACGCTATATTTCCATGCATCACTCCTTCACCCCATATATATATACTCTATATTTCCATGTATCACTCCTTCACCCCATATACATATACGCTATATTTCCATGCATCACTCCTTCACCCCATATATATATACGCTATATTTCCATGTATCACTGCTTCACCCCATATCTATATATACTGTATATACGCTATATTTCCATGCATCACTCCTTCACCCCATATATATATACGCTATATTTCCATGCATCACTCCTTCACCCCATATATGTATACACGCTATATTTCCATACATCACTCCTTCACCCCATATACATATACGCTATATTTCCATGTATCACTGCTTCACCCCATATATATATATACTGTATATACGCTATATTTCCATGCATCACTCCTTCACCCCATATATATATACGCTATATTTCCATGTATCACTGCTTCACCCCATATATATATATATACTGTATATACGCTATATTTCCATGCATCACTCCTTCACCCCATATATATATACGCTATATTTCCATGTATCACTGCTTCACCCCATATCTATATATACTGTATATACGCTATATTTCCATGCATCACTCCTTCACCCCATATATATATACGCTATATTTCCATACATCACTCCTTCACCCCATATATTTATACGCTATATTTCCATGCATCACTCCTTCACCCCATATATATATATACGCTATATTTCCATACATCACTCCTTCACCCCATATATATATATACGCTATATTTCCATGCATCACTCCTTCACCCCATATATATATACTCTATATTTCCATGTATCACTCCTTCACCCCATATACATATACGCTATATTTCCATGCATCACTCCTTCACCCCATATATATATACGCTATATTTCCATGTATCACTGCTTCACCCCATATATATATATATACTGTATATACGCTATATTTCCATGCATCACTCCTTCACCCCATATATATATACTCTATATTTCCATGTATCACTCCTTCACCCCATATACATATACGCTATATTTCCATGCATCACTCCTTCACCCCATATATATATACGCTATATTTCCATGTATCACTGCTTCACCCCATATCTATATATACTGTATATACGCTATATTTCCATGCATCACTCCTTCACCCCATATATATATACGCTATATTTCCATGCATCACTCCTTCACCCCATATATGTATACACGCTATATTTCCATACATCACTCCTTCACCCCATATACATATACGCTATATTTCCATGTATCACTGCTTCACCCCATATATATATATACTGTATATACGCTATATTTCCATGCATCACTCCTTCACCCCATATATATATACGCTATATTTCCATGTATCACTGCTTCACCCCATATATATATATATACTGTATATACGCTATATTTCCATGCATCACTCCTTCACCCCATATATATATACGCTATATTTCCATGTATCACTGCTTCACCCCATATATATATATATACTGTATATACGCTATATTTCCATGCATCACTCCTTCACCCCATATATATATACGCTATATTTCCATGTATCACTGCTTCACCCCATATCTATATATACTGTATATACGCTATATTTCCATGCATCACTCCTTCACCCCATATATATATACGCTATATTTCCATACATCACTCCTTCACCCCATATATTTATACGCTATATTTCCATGCATCACTCCTTCACCCCATATATATATATACGCTATATTTCCATACATCACTCCTTCACCCCATATATATATATACGCTATATTTCCATGCATCACTCCTTCACCCCATATATATATACTCTATATTTCCATGTATCACTCCTTCACCCCATATACATATACGCTATATTTCCATGCATCACTCCTTCACCCCATATATATATACGCTATATTTCCATGTATCACTCCTTCACCCCATAAACATATACGCTATATTTCCATGCATCACTCCTTCACCCCATATATATATACACTATATTTCCATACATCACTCCTTCACCCCATATATATATACGCTATATTTCCATGCATCACTCCTTCACCCCATATATATATACGCTATATTTCCATACATCACTCCTTCACCCCATATATATATACGCTATATTTCCATGCATCACTCCTTCACCCCATATATATATACGCTATATTTCCATGCATCACTCCTTCACCCCATATATATATACGC
The DNA here is from genome assembly GCF_033978685.3 of Nerophis lumbriciformis. NCBI lineage: Eukaryota > Metazoa > Chordata > Actinopteri > Syngnathiformes > Syngnathidae > Nerophis > Nerophis lumbriciformis. The sequence goes on from NC_084579.2 coordinate 30,719,165, forward strand.
TATATTTCCGTGTATCACTCCTTCACCCCATAAACATATACGCTATATTTCCATGCATCACTCCTTCACCCCATATATATATACACTATATTTCCATACATCACTCCTTCACCCCATATATATATACGCTATATTTCCATGTATCACTCCTTCACCCCATATATATATACGCTATATTTCCATGTATCACTCCTTCACCCCATATATATATACGCTATATTTCCATGTATCACTCCTTCACCCCATATATATATACGCTATATTTCCATGTATCACTCCTTCACCCCATATACATATACGCTATATTTCCATGCATCACTCCTTCACCCCATATATATATACGCTATATTTCCATGTATCACTCCTTCACCCCATATACATATACGCTATATTTCCATGCATCACTCCTTCACCCCATATATATATACGCTATATTTCCATGTATCACTGCTTCACCCCATATCATACTTGCCAACCTTGAGACCTCCCATTTCGGGAGTTGGGGGGAGGGGGTGGGGGTGGGCGTGGTCGGGGTGGGACGGGGGTGTGGCTAAAAGGGGAGGAGTATATTTACAGCTCGAATTCACCAAGTCAAGTAGTTCATATATATATATATATATATATATATATATAAAATAAATACTTGAATTTCAGTGTTCATTTATTTACATATATACACACACATATGCACTAGATGGCAGTATTGTCCTGTTTAAGAGTGTCACAACATTGCTGTTTACGGCAGACCAACTGCTTTACGGTATACAAAAAAGTGACTGCTGTTGTTGTGTGTTGTTGCCACGCTGGGAGGACGTTAATGAAACTGCCTAACAATAAACACACATAAGAAACCAACAACTCGCCCTCCATCATTCTACAGTTATAACGTCATTGGGCAGGTATGCTTTTTTATATTGTGGAGGACCTGAGTCCGCCTGAATTTCGGGAGATTTTCGGGAGAAAATTTGTCCCGGGAGGTTTTCGGGAGAGGCGCTGAATTTCGGGAGTCTCCCGGAAAATACGGGAGGGTTGGCAAGTATGCCCCATATATATATATACTGTATATACGCTATATTTCCATGCATCACTCCTTCACCCCATATATATATACGCTATGTTTCCATGTATCACTTCTTCACCCCATATATATATATATATATATATATATATATATATGCTATATTTCCATGCATCACTCCTTCACCCCATATATATATATACGCTATATTTCCATGTATCACTCCTTCACCCCATATATATATACTGTATATACGCTATATTTCCATGCGTCACCCCTTCACCCCATATATATATATGCTATATTTCCATACATCACTCCTTCACCCCATATATATATATGCTATATTTCCATACATCACTCCTTCACCCCATATATATATATGCTATATTTCCATACATCACTCCTTCACCCCATATATATATATGCTATATTTCCATGCATCACCCCTTCACCCCATATATATATATATATATATATATATATATATATATATATATATATGCTATATTTCCATGCATCACTCCTTCACCCCATATATATATATACGCTATATTTGCATGCATCATATCACTAACACAAAGAAGTCACATTTGAGGAACACATTTCTATAAATGTACACACATCTACGAATATACACTTTTGCATCATTCCAGCGTTCCTTGTCTTGTCTGTAAAATACATTTCATATACTGCATAGTTCAAATAATTCCAGGGTTATGTGGCAATTACTTGTTTTTAAAATACAGTGCATCTGGGAAGTGTTTACAGCACCTTTTTTTTTTTTTTTTTTTTTTCATATTTTGTTACATTAAAGCGTTATTCCAAAATGAAATAAATTCATTTTTGACCTCAACATTCTATGCACAATACCCTGTAATGACAATGTGAACTTTTTTTTATTTTAATTTGTGCAAATGTATTAAAAAAAATAAATCTCATGCACATAAATATTTATAGCCTTCACTCAATACTTAACTGACGCACCTTTAGCAGCAATTAATGCCTCAAGTCTTTTTGAATAGGATACCACAAGCTTGGCACACCTCTCTTTGGGCACTTTCAACCATTCCTCTTTGCAGCACCTCTCAAGCTCCATCAGGTTGGATGGGAAGTGTTGCTTTTCATCCAGGATGTCTCTGTACATTGCTGCATTCATCTTCCCCTCTGTCCTTACATGTCTCCCACTTCCTGTTTCTAAAAGCATCCCCACAGCATGATGCTGCCACCACCATGTTCACTGTAGGGATGCTATTGACCTGCTGATGAGCGCTGCCTGATTCCCTCCAAATAGGATGCCTGGCATTTGTGCCAAAGATTTCAATCTGTGTCTTATCAGACCAGAGAATTTAGTTGCTCATGGTCTGAGAGTCTTTCAGGTGCATTTTGGCAAACTTTTTACTCAGCATTGGCTTCCAAGTGGCCTCTCTACCATACAGGCCTGATTCTGGAAGGTTCTCCTCTCTCCACATAGGAATGCTGTAGCTGTGACAGAGTGACCATGGTCTTGGTCACCTCCCTGACTAGACTAAGATGAATGCAGCAATGTACAGAGACATCCTGGATGAAAACCTTCCCATCCAACCTGATGGAGCTTGAGAGCTGCTGCAAAGAGGAACGTTCCCAAAGTTACTGTAGGTGTGCCAAACTTGTGGCATGGTGTTCAAAAAGACTTGAGGTGTAATTGCTGACAAAAGTACAAGTATTGAGCAAAGTCTGTGAATACTTACGTACATGTGATTGTTTAGTTGGAATAAGTTTGCAAATATGGGTGTAGGAGCAGCAGACAACAGAGGTTGTATAAGTGCACTACACACACTCCATACTGTCATCAAACATGCAAAGTTGTGTTCAAGTATCATGTCCTATACACAGAAGATACAAATACACTTCTTAATGTTTATCTTTAGAAGACAATACTGCTTGGAGACAAGTACATGTCCATGTCCTTATTTAACAGGGACCTAAATAAGGTCACTGGAAGTACACATCTGTATTTATTTATATTTACCTGATAAGCATGTCAAGTTGAAATAACAGAGGTCTAAGAACAGACCCCGGAGGGACTCCAAGTTGCCAAATGATACAACATAAGGATGATGTATTCCAAAATATTTAGCACATCCATTCTTGCTATAATTTATTACGCCAGCAGGAAATTCCAAGCTCAGGTATTGGAATAATAAAGAGCAGCTAGGCTAGAATGGAATCTAAAGACCTGGGGCCGTATTTATCAAGCGTCTTAGAATTACTAAAAGTGAGTTATCAAGCGTCTTACTCACACTTTCAGCGAAGTGTAGGACTGAATCTTAAGTGTCACACTCAGAGCTCAATTACGACATTACTATGTGCCGTAAACGGAATTTTAGGTGACGTCATTTCTGTGTCCATAGAAATGACCAATCACGGAAGGGAATCCCTTGTCTAAGAATAAAGAAATATCTTAGAAATATTGAAGTGGACAATGGGAGTGTATATTTTCACAATAAACTACAAAATAATACAAAACAAACAAACAATATTGGCAATGAATCAAAAATAAATGTTTCCTTTTCTTTCCAATTCATTTTCCCAGTGGCGAGACATTGAAGCATTGTGATGACCTTTAGTTCTGCTGTGAAAGCTCTGCTGCGTGATGTTGCTGATGAGATGACGCCCCTTATTATTCAATCTGTGACAAAAATAATACCCGCTCTGTCTAAATGATACCGTTTGATCAGCTGCTCATCATCAAACAAAGCCAGGACATCTTCTCTCTCGCCTCAGTGCCATCCCCCGCTGGCAACTCCTAACCACTTAGGACACCTCTGAAGGTTTCTTAAATATCGTGGAGAGTAGCAGTGATTCTTAGACTTAAGAAAGTTGATAAATAGCTTTTATTCTTAAGTTTGAGAGTAGGACTAAATTTCGCAAATTCTCAGGACTTAAGTGTAAAATGGCACTCTAAGACGCTTGATAAATACGGCCCCTGATCTACTAAGATCCCAAATAAGGTGCCTTAAATTGTGCAAACTAAAACAAAAGTGTCCAGAGACATCCTGGATGAAAAGCAAGACTTCCCATCCAACCTGATGCAGCTTGAGAGGTGCTGCAAAGAGGAATGGTTGAACGTGGCCACAGATAGGTGTGCCAAGTTTGTGGCATCCTATTCAAAAAGACTTGAGGCTGGAATTGCTGCCAAAGGTGCATCAACAAGGTTGTGAATACTTATGTACATGTGATTCTTTTCATTTTTACTTTAAATACAGTACATTTGCAAAATCAATCCAGATGCAAGAAAATGCAGTGTTGGAAATCTTTTTCCATAGAAGATATGAATAGTTCCTTTTGGTGTTTGCTGGCTCCATCGTGGGATAAATGTTTTCAATCACCATGGGGGTGCTTTATTTACTTTAATTTTATTTAGTGTTTCATTTGCCAGCACGCTTGGTTTTTCTTTCTTGCTGGACGTCACATGTTTTTTTCCCAAGCTGTTTTACTTCTTTGTCTTTCTGCATCTTTGGGATCACGTTGCCGCCAAGACGTAACCACAAACTATTTGTTTACTAGTCAGTGTTAGCAACACAAGTTAGCCATTCTATCATTTTTAGATGAAAGCAAACATCTCAAGAATAAGGATGTAGAAGAGGATAAAAAGAGTTATTTTCTTGGTAGAGCTTTGTTAAAGTTTAGCTACTAATGTTAGCAATCATTGAATGTATAACCCAATCGTAACAACAACAAAGCTTCTCTGAGACTGCTTTTCCTTAAAACACAATTTTTTAAACAGGCCATCAGATATGTTCATCACATTGTCATTATTAAACATATAGACAATTTTAAATCATGTGTTGTTGATATATTTTTTGCTTTAAAACATGTTACTGATCCTTTTATGCTCATGACGCAGTAAGTTGAATGATGCGGATACGTTTGTTACTGGATACTTTTGAATACACTTCGGCCTCGCAGACATTGTTTCTTTAAGGGATATGCAACTATAATTATTTGATACTATCTGTTAAGCATGCAAGCAGTTACAATATAATACATACTTCACACATTTCTATTATGTCCAAAAAGAAGCAGAGATGATTTATTCCTACCCCTTTTCCACTTCAAAGCAATTTTGTTCACTTCCTCTTCTCAATTTGTAACACAATTTTAATCAACGAATACAAAATGCAACAGTTCTCATTAAGACTAGACCAGACTTCCTTTTTATTGTCATTCAAATTTGAACTTTACAGTACAGATAAGAACGACATTTTGTTCCATAAGCTCATGGTAGTGCAGGATAAAAAAGCAATACATGCTTAAATTGAGATTTACATAATGAGATCATCTAATTTAAATGATATTCCAAATGTTTATCAATAGTCTTCTTATTTTTCTTTTGTAAACACTTGAAGTTTGCACGATCTCTTAAACTGGATCATCTTAGTGCATTTTTTATTCATCCATTCCATAATTGAATTCCACACACTGATATACTAAAGGTTTTAAGTATTGCACGTACATACAAATGTTTGAAGTTAGGTTACCGTATATTTATTTTTTGTTGAGAAGAATTGTACATTCATGGGTAGCAGATTGACAAATGTGCTGTTTGACATTGTTCAATGATTATTACGTATGCCTAGTTTGTATGCTATTGTGAGTAATGCATAAAATGACCAAAATACAGTAAATATTGAACATATGTATATAAAACATTTTACATATTGTTATGAAGGTCTCTGTTACTACATTATGTACGTACTTGCAGTGTTTATATTGTACATATTACATATTGTTATGAAGGTGTCTGTTACTACATTACATATATACTTGCAGTGTGTACATTGTACATATTACATATTGTTATGAAGGTCTCTGTTACTACATTATATATACACTTGCAGTGTGTACATTGTACATATTACATATTGTTATGAAGGTGTCTGTTACTACATTATATATATACTTGCAGTGTGTACATTGTACATATTACATATTGTTATGAAGGTCTCTGTTACTACATTACATATATATACTTGCAGTGTGTATATTGTACATATTACATACTGTTATGAAGGTGTCTGTTACTACATTACATATATACTTGCAGTGTGTACATTGTACATATTACATATTGTTATGAAGGTGTCTGTTACTACATTATGTACGTACTTGCAGTGTTTATATTGTACATATTACATATTGTTATGAAGGTGTCTGTTACTACATTATATATATACTTGCAGTGTGTACATTGTACATATTACATATTGTTATGAAGGTCTCTGTTACTACATTACATATATATACTTGCAGTGTGTATATTGTACATATTACATATTGTTATGAAGGTGTCTGTTACTACATTATGTACGTACTTGCAGTGTTTATATTGTACATATTACATATTGTTATGAAGGTGTCTGTTACTACATTATATATATACTTGCAGTGTGTACATTGTACATATTACATATTGTTATGAAGGTGTCTGTTACTACATTATGTACGTACTTGCAGTGTTTATATTGTACATATTACATATTGTTATGAAGGTGTCTGTTACTACATTATATATATACTTGCAGTGTGTACATTGTACATATTACATACTGTTATGAAGGTGTCTGTTACTACATTATATATATACTTGCAGTGTGTACATTGTACATATTACATATTGTTATGAATGTGTGTGTTACTACATTATATATATACTTGCAGTGTGTATATTGTACATATTACATATTGTTATGAAGGTGTCTGTTACTACATTATATATATAACTGCAGTGTGTACATTGTACATATTACATATTGTTATGAAGGTGTCTGTTACTACATTATGTACGTACTTGCAGTGTTTATATTGTACATATTACATATTGTTATGAAGGTTTCTGTTACTACATTATATATATACTTGCAGTGTGTACATTGTACATATTACATATTGTTATGAAGGTGTCTGTTACTACATGATATATATACTTGCAGTGTGTACATTGTACATATTACATATTGTTATGAAGGTCTCTGTTACTACATTACATATATACTTGCAGTGTGTACATTGTACATATTACATATTGTTATGAAGGTGTCTGTTACTACATTATGTACGTACTTGCAGTGTTTATATTGTACATATTACATATTGTTATGAAGGTTTCTGTTACTAAATGATATATATATACTTGAAGTGTGTATATAAAATGGAGGGTTTTGAAGTTGTTGAGGGCTTTGAAAGCTCCAATGGTCACTCCCGTCCCATTAGAAGTATTTTGCAAGCGTTTTTAATTATCGTTAGGATCTTTAAAAAAAAGAACAAAAAAGACGTTTGTTTTTGTTTCTCATAATGATTGTGAACAATCAAATTCCAAACAAAGTAAAGTTGCCCTTTAAATGGCAAGTAAATATATATTTTTTGGCTACTTTATTTACATCAATTCGCAACGCTGATCATTTAGAAGTGTACTTAGGCTGCATACATAGATTTAAATTACAGTAGGTGTTTTGTTTGAAAAAAAATCAACATTAAAAATAATATTTACGCATTGGGAGTCAGTGGCGCCCTCTTGCGTCACTCATTGCAATGACAGATTAGTGAAAGTGGTTGAAATGTAGCGGTAATACGCCCTGATTTTTTGTTAAATATACCCCCTTGTTCATGTTTATATTATTTTTCCCTTTAGATAAGCTAGCTTTTATACAACAGATTCATAAAATATTCAAATATCACAAAACGTGAAGTCGCAGGAACACCATCGGAAAAAAAGTCCAACAAGTGACGTTGTCTTCGCGCATGCGCGACCTCGGTCGGCCCTTACGTGTTTTACGATGACTTTTTTAACTTCTTTTTTAACTTTTTTATTTTTTGTTGTATCAATAAAACGTAGAATGATAAGTATTGCGGATTGATGTATTTGATGTATATAAAGTATTTTTTTAAAGATGTATTTATTTCCTTTTAAGGCTGCTTCCGGTTTCTGTGCAGTTTCAAAATAAATACTGTATTCCTAAGTAACGGTTGTTTTGTATGAAATATTCTATCATAAATTGTTACTCGAATAAAGATCATAAAAAGTAACTATTTTGGATAGTTAATAAATGCCACGGAACGTTAAAGTATTTCTGATTCTGGAACACTGTGACGGAAGTGACGTACACTTCGCGCATGCGTGGAACAACTACCAAACATTTGGAATTAATTTGGCGGCTGTTTATCTACTCCCGAGTTATGCAATGTTTTGGTTTGGAGATTGATGAGTGACTACAGCTTTATTTACACATATAACCTATACATCGAAATTGGTGAGTTTATTTACATGTATAACATATATCTCTCCTTGTAGCGACTTAGCACAACAGCTAGCGATAGCTCCTCGGCTAAAATCTCGCGTTTTAAACATTCATGTTCGCGTCAAACTGCTAATCATATTTGGAAGATTACTATTGCATTATAATTATTCAATATTTTTAAAATTATTTCCCCTTCTTCATGTTTATATTCTTGTCCCCTTTACTTTTAGGTAATATAGTTTTTAGACAACACATTCATAAAATATTCTAATATAACAAAAAGTGACGTTGTCTTCGCGCATGCGCGGACCACGGCCCTTTATGTACAATTACTTTACGAAAAGGTTTATTATCAACAGAGGTCACAACATCACAACTATATATATTAGTTAGTTGTCAAACTTGTTTTTTTATATTCAACAATTTTACACATCCATCAGGTTGAATAAAAAATGTCAATGAAAGTAAATAAAAGCAAATACAAAGAGTATTACAAATAATACAAAATATGATACAATTTAAACAAAAAAAAGTTTAAATTAAGTCACTTTAAAACGTTTTAATGAAGATATATATTTAAGGGTTTTTGTACTTTTATCCATTTTCCCAGATTTAATTGATCATTTGAAACCCATCCATCCATTTGCTACCGCTTATTCCCTTCGGGGTCGCGGGGGGCGCTGGAGCCTATCTCGGCTACAATAGGGCGGAAGGAGGGGTACACCCTGGACAAGTCGCCACCTCATCGCAGGGCCAACACAGATAGACAGACAACATTCACACTCACATTCACACATATAATTTGAAAACATTTAGCCAATTAGAAAATGTTTTTACTTTCAGAAATCAACATTTATGCATACAAAAATTTGCTTGCAGCATAATAATGTTGACAAACATTTATATTTTACTATCATTTATATATATGTCAAATTTGATCTCTTTTATTGTGAATAGGGACATCTCCACACCCTTAGACATGTTTGCCAACACTATTATGCTGCAAGCAACAATTCTTATACATAAATGTCGATTTCTGAAGTTAAAACCTACATGTTTTAATTGGCTTAATGGTTTCAAATTACCAATTCAATCTTGGAAAATGATTAAAAGTACCGAAGACCTTAAATTGATATATTTATTGAAAACATTTAAAGTGATTGAATGTAGCCCTTTTTTTCTCTTTGAATTTTGTATTTTATCATATTTTTTCAATTATTTTTAATCCTGTATTTGTATTAGCTTTTATTTTCTTTCCTTGACATGTTGTGTTAAAGTCATAATTTGCCCAACCTGATGTATAAAATTGTTGAATATGTAGAAAGTGCCTTGACTTTTATTTACATTGTGGACATGTTTGTTGTTAAAAAAAAATAGTGTATATTTGTTTGTTTGATTGTGTTTGTTTCCATTGCAGGAAATGTAGTCTTGATTTAATTTATTTTTAAATTTTTTTGTCAGCCTTTCTCTTCATGCCTGCAAATGTTTAGCTAGTCCTTGGCTTGAAAATGTCTCTCCCCATAGCCCGTGTGTGGTATAGCGGCTGAAGAGTAGTTTCAAACTGAATAACCAGCAGCCTTCAGGCAATAAACCTAGCGTTAATGAAAACAATAGCAAAAACTGCTAATTAATGACTTTATAAGCAACACGTTAGGTTACTACATACAGCAAAAATTAATCTGCGTACTTTCAAAATTTAAAATGCTAAATATCTTTAAAAAAAACGACACTAGTGCAAAGGGAAACAGTGTTTCAATGGTATTTGAACCATAATGATATTAAAGGAGCTAGGCATTTTTGAAGCTCAAAAATGTTCGCTTTTTAAGACTAAGAAAATAAGTCACCTACTTTCTGGAAAGTGAACTTTAAAACATAATAAATGCATGAATAAAAAGTAAGTAACTTAAAGAAAATCCCTTCATGCAATGTTATAAAACTTGATAGATTTTTTTTTTAATTATTTAATGAACCAAGTACCGACGTTACAATAAAAAATAGCTGTAACTTCCATATTTTGTTGAATTTTCAAACAGTGTTTTACAGTGAATAATTTAGCATTAGTATAAAACTATCGGACCATAGCAGTGGACTTTTTTCCGGATGAAATGTTACAATGTTTGTTTTGTTTGTCCGAGGCGGCGCCGGCAGCCTCACAAAAAGATTTGAAGGAAGCCTATAAACCATGATAGGATGCTTAGGACACAGGCCCATGTACTGGGCCTGCTGCGATGGAAGAACCTCCGGTAATTTCACTGCAGCCTGGAAGTTGTCGTCGTACATCAGAATGTGTAGGAGGCTCCACTCCTTCGACATGGCAAAGTGGTTCCAAAGTCTCTCACAAAGCGCAAAAATATATTACCTCGCTGTACTTCAAATTGCTTAAATGACAAGGTTTAAAAGTGAATATGGAAAGTTTGCCAACTCAACACACGTCTGCTCAGCACAGCACATTATAAGTACAATACTTATTCATTGTTCTCATATATGACAGGGAAGCAAAGGAGAGAGAGGACCACTGAAGGTCTGAGTGGAACCAAAGGAGACAAGGTATGTGGTGAAAGAGTCCACCAGGGGGCAGTGTTTACCCAGGAGTTGAATACAAGTCTTACATTCAAAGAGTCCACCAGGGGACAGTGTTTACCCAGGAGTTGAATACAAGTCTTACATTCAAGCAGGATGAAATATTTCTGTCCTTGTAGTGCTTCAGTACTTTGAATATATTCTGAAGATAGTATATTATGTAAGTATTTACAATTTCTTCTAAAGAAAGTATAACATCTGTTTATGTCCTTGGAGTACATCATTATGCTGTCTTTTTTACATTTTTATTTTTATTTTTGATTAAATCAACATAAAAAACACAAGATACACTTACAATGAGTGCACCAGTACTTGTACTGGCAACTGTTCAACATAGTGGCAACTATGTTGAACTCTTGCATGCTATTGCTGAGAAAGATGACAGGCTAGCTAGGCATTTGGAGACATCCACTGTATTTTCTGCTTTGTCAAATAGAATACAGAATGATTTAATCAAAGCAGTTGGGGATGTCATTAGAAATGACATTAAAAAGGAGATCATTTGTTGCTGTAGAAGTGGACGAGACCACATATGTCACAAACCAAGCTCAGATTTCTGTCATATTACAGTATGTAGCTACAACTGAAGCAGGCTGTGAGGTGAGGGAGGCGTTTTTGGGATTTGATGACGTCAGTAATGACAGACACTGCTGAGTATGTCCAGGGAGTGTTGGAGAAGTATGACTGTGTTGAAAAGCTTGTAGCTCAGACCTATGATGGGGCCGCTGTAATGCCCTCAGAGCTTAATGGCGTGCAAGCTAAAATGAAAGCAAAGCCATGTTCACCCACTGTTACGCACACAAGCTGAACTTAGTGCTATTGCATTCAGCAAAGTGCATGTCCGAGTGTCGCGCGTTTTTTAAAAAGCTGAGGGACTGGCCTCATTTTTCAGCAAGTCCACAAAGCGCACTCACTTGCTGGATGATGTTGTCAAGCGCCGTTTACCCAGAGCAGCGCCCACAAGATGGAGCTGTAACTCTAGGCTGCCTCAGACAATAAGCATGCCCCACCATGATCTGCGCGCGTTATTTCACATCATCATTGAAAATCCTGACAGCTGGGATGATAACACGCTGATGATGGCAGCAGGATGCGATCAGTGGCTGTCAAAAGCATCTACATGCTTTCTCCTTATGGTATATGAGGACATTTTCAATGACACTAATGCACTTTATAGAGTGCTGCAAAACAAAGTGATGGACATTGAATAATGTCTTGCACGCATCCGCGACACCATTGCAGCTCTCAAGCGCATGAGACTGGAGTTCAAAAGTTTCTGTGAGCGATTTGAGAAGAAATGCAGCTCACTAGGCCTGGCAGAGAGTGGAGGTAGACAGTCAATTAGATTTGAACGAAAACAAGTGTTCTGTAACATTCTGGATGACATAAGCTATCAAATGAAGGCTAGGTTTGATCATTTTGGTGAGCTGGCTTTCCTTGGTTTGGTTGATTGTTCAAAATTCAGTGAAATGTCAAAACATTTTGATGACACAAAACTGCAGAGCCTTTCAAAATATGCCAGATTCTTTGACTTTGTGCAACTAAAGGCGGATCTTGTTGGACTGTACAGCTCACAAACAGTGAGGGATGAATGTCAATCTCCTGGACAGCTTCTCAGCTTTTTGGCCCAGAAGGACCTCATCCAAACTGTTCCTGAGGCGACAAAGTTACTCCAGCTAGTGCTCACTGTTCCATCTACTACAGCATCGGTGGAGCGGTCATTCTCAGCACTGAAAAGAATCCAAACATACAGTCGGAACAGGACCGATCAAGGACGACTTTCTTCCCTGGCAGTGATCTCCATCGAGACAGAGAGACTTTTAAAACTGAAGAAAGATAAGGAAGACTTCTTTAAACAAGTTATCGATGCTTTTGTTCAGAAGGAGCGGCGCATGGACTTCATTTATAAGTAAAGGTAAGACCATAATAAAGTTTTTTTAATTAAATGTGCTTTTTTGTGTGCTACAGTTTGTATGTGTTAAGAATGCTGGTATGAGCTTTTAAACATAACCCGTTAACTTCTGCCAATCAAATGGTGAATAAGATACTCTTTAGGGTTGATATGTTTGTAAATCTGACTGTGATGAAGTCAGTGCCTCACCAGCCATCAACCTCACCGCACGTCACTGGAGTGCACCAACCCACAAAACCTCCTTCCCCCATTTACACTCATTCACACAAAAGGGTTGTTTCTTTCTGTTATCAATATTCTGGTTCCTACAATATATATCAATATATATCGATACAGTCTTCAAGGGATACAGTCCGTAAGCACACATGATTGTGCGTGCTGCTGGTCCACTAATAGTACTAACCTTTAACAGTTAATTTTATTCATTTTCATTAATTACTAGTTTCTATTGTAACTGTTTTTATATTGTTGCACTTCCTTTTTTATTCAAGAAAATGTTTTGAATTTATTTATCTTAAAAAGGACCTTATCTTCACCAGACCTGGTTGTCCATGAAATGAGATTGTTTAAAGGGTTCTTAAAAGCAGGTCCAGTCCAGATTATGTCCAGGTCAGGCTCAGCAACACACACCTTCATTTATGTACATTCAAATTTAGGGAACACAACAACAGATTGCATATAATCTATAAACAAAATGACATTTTCAAAATAAGCATTTCTGTACAGTTCAGATTATGTCCAGGTCGGACTCAGCAACGCACACCTTCATTTATGTACACTCAAATTAGGAAACACAACAACACATTGCATATATCTGTAAACAAAATGACATTTTCAAAATAAGCATTTGAGGACTTCCCATCTTTTTTTAATGTTTTTTGGCATCATTATCGGTTTCAATCATATAACTTTCTAAAGTTAAGAAATAATGAATACATGTTTTAAAGAGAATAATACTAAGTGAATATCTGTTTTTGGCCTTAAAAATAAACCTTTTACCGAGTACTATAATTACATTGACTAAGTCATGACTGTCAATGATCTCTCCTAAAATAATAGAAACCACATCAAGCTTCATAAACAAACCAATCCTTAAACACATTTTTTCAACTTCCACCCAAAAGGAAGACACAATATGACAATACCAAAACAAATGCAGGGTGGATTCAGACTCCTTACAACAAAATCGGCAATCATCCGACTCTGTCACATTCCATAGTTTTAACAATTTTCTTGTGGGTAAGAAGTTATAAATAATGTTAATTTGAAAATAACGATTTTGCACATCGATAGTAGTTTTGCCGATTAATTTGAATATGGCATCAGTCAAAAAGCAGTCAAAAAAGTCCTCCCATTTTCCATATATGTTATATGGGGCAGCCTTCAAAGATTTATTTATTAAATAAAAATTATATTTTTTTCTATTTATTTTAGGTCCTTTTTGCCAACTAGAATTTCGTATTACAAACTAATACTTTAGTAGTTCCATAATGAATTATTTGTGTCCATGTTTTCCCAGTTAGTTGATTAAGAGAAAAGCTTGAACAGGCATCACCATACATAGTTGTAAATTCATCATACTTCATCATCTTACCATTCTCATTGATAATATCATTGACAAAAATCATTCCTCTTTCAAACATATTTTTCCAAAAGAAAGGCTTTCCATCTATTACAATATTAGAGTTGATCCATATTATCTGCTGCAAAATGTCATCTCTTTTTTCTGGCACATAGAATTGAAAAGACCACCATGAGTGGATTGTTTCCTTTATGAAGCCCGCCATGTTTCCCAGCAGACTCTCTACATAAGGAAAATGGGAGGGCATCACTTGTAAAAACGGATACAATTTCTTTTGATACAGTGCATGTTTTTTGTCCAACAGGACACTTTTAAAGACAGACACATAGCTTCAAGGTTAAGAAGTTTCAGGCCCCCATATTCATATTCATTTTACAAAACCTTTCTTCTAATCTTTTCTGGTTTGCCGTCCCAGACAAAATCAAATATATTTTACCATACAAGGTTAAGGATTTTCTTTTCCATAATTGCCTAATTTTATCCAGCTTTCTTAGTGGATTATCATAATTTACTGAGCCTAGATCTTCCAGCTTCTCTGGGACAACAACACCAAGTTTGTTAACTGGTCCATCTGTCCACAAAACAGGCACTTTGCATTCCCTTTAGATTCCCGATCCTTAATATTTTACATTTATCATAATTAAGCTTAAACCCAGATTGCTGTGAAAATATGTCCAAAAGATAAAGAAGGTTTTGCAAACAATGAGAATTGGGGCTGATGAAGAAGCTTGTATCGTCTGCATACATTATTTTACTTTCAATATTATTATTACTGAGCCCTTCAATATTTTTATTCAATCTAACTTTAATTGCCAATATTTCCGTTGCAATAATAAATAAGTATGGAGACAAAGGGCACCCTTGTTTTAGACCTCTTAATAGAGGTATTGTCCCAGAGATGTATCCAGTATTGATCATTCTACAGTTATTTTTAATATATAGCGTCTTGATCCAGTGTAATAAGGTGTTGCCAAAATAGAAAAAAACTAATTTTTTACAAATCTAAGCTAATTTTGTCAAATGCCTTCTCCAGGTTGGCTACACAAATTGTTCCTCTTTTATTTTCCATATTATAATTTCTAATAACTGTCTAATATTGTTTTCCTATGTTTCTTCCTTGTAGGAAACCTGATTGATCTTGGTGAATAATATTTGACCCTAACCCTGACCCTTATATTTGACAAAACAGACTTAAGTTGTGTAGCCAAACATTTTGCCAGGATCTTAGCATCGTAACACTGAAGTGTAATTGGTCTCCAATTTTTTAGATAAACTGGGCCTTTACACTGACCATTTATTTCCTGTTTCAATGATAAAGAATTAAGACCTTCTGTTTGAGTGTTACACAAAAAACCTGTTTTATATGAGTTATTATAACTACAAAAGCAACCTCTTTATAAAATACTTGTCAAACCTCAATAGGTATTCCATCTAATCCTGGGGTTTTCCCTGGATGAAAAGACTTAACAGCTTCCACAAGTTCTTCCTCTCTAATGAGGCCTTCACATGAATGGCTTTCTTCTGAATTCAATTTTCTTTCATCATTTTCTGGAAAAATGTTTTTGGTTTCAGGAGGGATTACCGGATTAGCAAAAATATTTCTAAAGTAATTTTCCATTTCTTTCAACAACGTGGTGTGTGTATTCAATACCTTTCCATTTCTTTTATTAAGTTTGGAAATGTTTTTTTTAGAACTATTTTTTGTTTGGATATTTAAAAATAATTTTGAACACTTTTCACCTTTTTTCATCCAGATTGCTCTGTTGCAGTCACAACTTTAAAATAAATGTTTTTCAACTAAGTGTGCTAACTCCTCTTGTTTGGCTGTAAAGGAATTCAGTTGCTCACTAATTAGATTATCATTACTATCAAAGTATTTTGGTAAATCCTCAATTTATTTCTTTAATTCCTGTTCTGCCATTGTAAGTTGTTTTTTTTCCATGAAGAGTGGCATATCCCCTAAAACAACGTTTGAAGGCTTCCCAAGTAAGTAATACATTGCTTAGTTTTTTCAATTAATACATCATCCTGTAGAAGCATTTGATTAAACTTCCAATATCTGGGCCCATTGCAATATTTAATCCTATACAATTATGATCATTACGCAATTTATCATGGATTGATATTGCAGTCACTTTGTTTAGCATTGAAAATGATATCAATAAAATAGTCAAGACGACTTGCCTGATTTTGTCTTCTCCATGTATACCGTACTAACCTAGGATTTTTGAATCTCCAGATATCAATTAAATCAAATGCATCCATAACATTTTGAATCTTTTGTAAAGATTGAGGATTATAATCCGTTGAAAAATTCCCTTTTCGGTCCAGAACTTTATCCAAGGCAACATTAAAGTCCCCTACAGTAATAATGTCCCCTTGTTGTTCTTGCAACATGTCACTTATTTCTTCAAAAAAGGCAGGTTCATCAACATTTGGCCCATACACATTCAAAACACACATCTTTTAACCCTGAATAATCATATTTAATATTAACCAGCATCCTTGTGAGTTTTTCCATAGAGTTAAATTGAAAATTAAAACATTATTTTATCAAAATCATAACACCTTTTGAATTTCTGTGACCATGTGCAAAGAAAATCGGACCATCCCATTCTTTTCTCCATGTTTCTTCATCTAAATTTGTTGAATGCATATTTTGAAGACAAAATATATAACTTGTTTTTTTTCCTTCAGCCAAATAAATATAAGTTTTCTTTTTCTGTTGGTCTGCAAGACCATTGCAATTATAACTAATTATTCCAACTTCATTATCGTTCCTATAAACCACATGACCTGAGTAAATTCATTATATATTTGATTGAATGTCTTAACACCATAAGTTTCATAGACATGAAAATCTTGAAACTAAAAACTGCAGCATCACCTGCTATTTACCAGGAAACCAATGTCCCCTCTAATAAAGCCACAGACACACCATTCACACCACAGCACAAAAGACAAACAAACACGTACACCCCAACATATATTATTCAACATCTAACTACATTGTCCAGTCCCAGAATAAACTAAAAAGCCCCAAAACAAAATGTCAATTCATATCCGTCAAGTTGTCACCATGGCGATGACGCAATCAGTGCTCAACATTATTGTTCCTCACATGCTTCTGTACAGCTCAACGTTTACAGTTTATTGAAAACAAGACGAGCTTGTTGTCCTTTCTGCCTAAAGGACTTCATAATTGGAATGAACTTACGTGGTTTCTCCACCACCTGGATTGGGTATTGGCTGGTCATGAAGAATGTAGTACCTTTCAGTCTTCTGGAGAGAGCAAGCACTCCATCTTTGCATTTGGAGTTAGTAAAGTTTACAACCATAGGTCTCGGTCTAGCGTCCTCATTGCGTCTGACAATCCTGTGTGCTCGTTTCGTTTGGATCCTCTTGACTTCTTCCTCCGAGATGCCGAGTTGCTCCTGCAGAAAGGCTCTGACGAGGTTCTCCGTGATGTTGTAAGTCTCTCCTACATCTTCATGATCAGCAGCTTGTCCCGCATGCTCCTGCAGTGGAGTTCCAACAAGTCCGCCTTTAATTTCTTGCTCTCTGTTGTAAGTTTAGTAGTTTCGAGTTCCAGGCTTGTTAACTCAACTTTTAGCGTTGTCTGTTCCTTTTTTATCTCCACCATTTTAGCGTGATTGTACTCGACTGATTTTTTTCAGCTCTGATACGTCAGTTTTTAGTTCATCCAAAATGTCCAGTTTTCCAAGTTTTTCAACCATAGCTTGCAACATTTTTCGATCGTCCGGACTAAACGTTGTATTTTCGTCCAAATCACTAGAGGAAAATTGATCACGGACGCGTTTAGATTCCTTTGATCCGAGTTGTGGCATGGTTGCAGGAGAACAATGGGCCACTCGGCGTTCCAGGCACCTTATCTTCAGCCAAATCACCCTTGTGAGTAGTGTATATCTCACCAATTGCAGAGAGGCGGATATATATAGCGTAAACGACTTCAAATCTTGTGTCAGTGGCGCTTTTATGCCATTTATAACATTACATACTGGGACTTGTGTAGAGACTGTCTCAGCTCACGTTGCTCACGGCGGCCTAACCCTAACCCATTATGCTGTCTTTTAAACTTGGTATATTATATAATTGTACTGTAGTGCATCAATACTCCTAAAGATAGCATATACGTATGTATTTACACTTTCTTCTAAAGATAGTGTTACGGCTACTCTTGCTTTCAAAAAAGTTTGAAAAAATAAAAATAAAGATAGCAGAGTAGTACTGAGGAGGAGGTATTTGACTCACCAAATTCCTTCATAAGCACTCGCGGAGATATGTCGAGATTCCAAATGATCATCATTTATTTTCACAAACAAAATATATTCTCCATGGTTGACTTCATAATAATCAAAATAACTTATTTAGCGGTAAATAAACTGTTTCCCTCCTCACTCCAACATGATAGACAGACAAAAAGGAGAACCCAGCTGCCCTGTCTTCTTAATTATAGGAGGAGGAAGTGGCTCACCAGGAGGACCGTGAGTAGCTGAAAACAATCAGTCAATCATAATTCATCTAAAACATCCAATAATTCATCAAAATAATCATTGGCATTATTTGATTTCATTGTCAAAACAATTAATAAATAAATAATATAGATAGGCGCCAACAGATAGTATATCATAGAAGTGTTTGCGTCCTTGTATTGTACATCAATACATACACTTTCTTCTATATAAGTACTTCAGTACATTAATACTTACACTTTTTTTCTAAAGATAGTGTATTGTATAAGTATTTCAGTACATCAATACTTAGACATTGTATCTTTAGAAGAAACTAAGTATTTATGTCGTTGTACTGTAGAACATCAATACATAAACTTTCTTCTAAAGATTATGTAAGTATTTCTCTCCTTGTATTGTGTAGTACATCATTACTAAAACTGACTTCTAGTGATAGCATATCAGTGTTCCTGTCCTTGCACATCAATACTTACACTTTCTCCTAAAGGTATTGTTTTATAGAAAGTACTGGAATTAGTTACCGTGTACAAGATGTATTTACGGTATATTTTTAACTCCACTATGTTATACATGTATAAGTTTGTCTCTTGTCATTCAAAGGGCTTCCAAGGAAGAGGTGGACCCAAAGGAGACTTTGTGAGTATCACTTTTGTTTGTGAATGATTGGAGCCTTCAATATTTCATGAAACACTAACAAATATTCTCTTTTCTGCTTGAAGGGAGACCCTGGTGTGGAGGGGCTGGCTGGTGAGAAAGGTGAAAAGGTAAGAACAGTCATTTCGGACTTTCTGAAGTTGACTTATTGATATTTAAATATTGAAAGCAAAGACAAATATATTATTTGACTGAGACCCCTTTGTCCCCAGGACTTCTAACAATCCTCAAGGATAGTTAAAAACAAGAAATATCAAAATGGCACCTGCATTCGTTAACTTTTCAGTGTGCGGCCCGTTGTGGTAAAGTTTTGGACATCCATGGTTTAGTTTTAATGATTAGCTGAGCAAAAAGAATCTTAAATAGATTATAGATTAATAGTAAGTAAGTGAATCTTTGTGTTTCAGTATTGTTTGCCCCGCCACTAGTAGGAACCCTCATTCTGCATGTTTTTGTACAGACTATTGTTGGACAATCTTATAACGCTGCATTCAAACTTTTTCATAGTTGAACTCTACTTGTAGAAACACAAACGTTTATTGGTGCTGTGCTTACTAAACGGAGGAAAACAAACTTAAAGAACCAGAGCCTCTATCCTCCTTCAAAACCGCAATAAAAGTACACCTCCAGGCAACTTCAACCCTAAACTAACACCCTCCCCAGATTGTATATAATCGAATGTAAATAATCAAATGTAGATACTTTTTCTTATGCTTTCTGATCTCTCTCTCTCTCTCTGTGTGTCCACTACTTGCTGTACATATCCTACCAAGTCACACCTACACTGTTTCAATGTCCATTTCTTTGTTTTTAATTGTTGATGACTGAAGTGATGATAACAACCAAACCTAACCCCCTTCCACACCCCGAATTGTAAATAATGTAAATAATTCAATATATATACTCTGATGATTATCTTGTGTGATGACTGTATTATGATGATAGTATATATCTGTATCATGAATCAATTTAAGTAGACCCCGACTCAAACAAGTGTGAAAAACTTATTCGGGTGTTACCATTTAGTGGTCAATTGTACGGAATATGTACTTCACTGTGCAATCTACTAATAAAAGTTTCAATCAATCAATCAATCAAACAAAAGCCTGCAATCATTCAAATCAGTAACTCATGATTGTTTGGTTGTGACAGGGTATGTCTGGAGAAGCTGGCCCTAAAGGACAGGTGAGTTGTGTATGATCATGTGTTAAGTAAATATATATACTTCATGCACTTGTATGTGTGTTTGCAGCACAGAGTGAGGGGAGACCTTGGACATAACGGTCCAACTGGAGACTCTGGGAAGCCAGGTGATCTAGGACCCCCTGGACTGCCTTTTCTCGGGGGTTGAACGGCATGAGAGGAGTGCCTGGCAGGACGGGTATTGAGGGTCCACCGGTGAGTGCACTTCCTGTCTGGGAAATGTAACGTTGGTCACTTTTACACAATGTTGTTCTTCCCTTCAGGGACAAGATACATCTGACCAGCATATTATTGATGTGGTGCTAAGAATGTTGCAAGGTGAGCTTTCACACTCAAATTTCCCTCCTAAAAATAATCAATTGCTTGTTATTGTAAACATCTACTTTATTTAATGTTTAAAGTATCAGTTTATCCGTCAAAAGTATAAATGACAGTTAACCAAAATCAAATGAAAACCATACATGTTGGAAGATGTGTGGAGATGTAGTGGAGAAGGAAGGGTTAGGGTTTTATAAGAAGTATTGGAATTAGAGTTATTGTGTATAAAATGTATGTACAGTATATTTTTAATCTCCACATTGTTTAGTTTCTAAGTTAATCTCTTTGTTGTGTCAGAGAGGCTGGCAGCGGTAGCAGTGAGCGCTAAAAGGGCTGTGCTTGGTGGAGCTGGTGTCATGGGAACCCCCCGGCCCTCCTGGACCTCTGTGATCAACGGGTCCACAAGGACCACATGATTTGCCTGGTTCTCGAAGAATTCCTGGGATGATAGGAGCTGATGGACAGATCGGAAACAAAGGTCTTAAAGGTAGTCGGACACAATGGGCCTGCCCGGGATATCTCATGGTGTCGGCTCCGCTTGTGTTGCCCTTTGTGGATCTTGGGGAGCATATAGATTCTGCGGGGGCCGGGGGCCGATTCGCTCAAGAGATAAGTCTTTTGTTTTGCATTAATGAATCATTTTTGTAATACATTCTTAATTATGTTTTCTATCATAGGAATAGTTTCGGGGTAAATGGGCGCGGCCAATGGTGAGTAATAAGTGGTATTTCTCAATTGTCTGGTGCTCTCCCAAACATATTGAGACCTGTACCGTATTTTCCGCACTATAAGGCGCACCGGATTATTAGCCGCACCTTCAATGAATGGCATATTTCATAACTTTGTCCACCAATAAGCCGCCCCGGACTATAAGCCGCGCCTACGCTGCGCTAAAGGGAATGTCAAAAAAACAGTCAGATAGGTCAGTCAAACTTTAATAATATATTAAAAACCAGCGTTCTAACAACTCTGTTCACTCCCAAAATGTACGCAAATGTGCAATCACAAACATAGTAAAATTCAAAATAGTGCAGAGCAATAGCAACATAATGTTGCTCGAACGTTAATGTCACAACACACAAAATAAACATAGCGCTCACTTTCTGAAGTTATTCTTCATTCGTAAATCCTTCGTCTTCGGTGTCCGAAGTGAAAAGTTGGGCAAATGTGAGATCCAAAATGGCCGGTTCCGTCTCGTCGAAGTCATCGGAGTCAGTGTCACTGTTATCCAGCAGTTCTGTGAATCCTGCCTTCCGGAAAGCTCGGACCACAGTTGTGACCGAAATATCTGCCCAGGCATTTACGATCCACTGGCAGATGTTGGCGTCGTCTGGCGCTGCCTCCCTGTCTTAGTGAAGGTGTGTTCGCCTTCTGTCATCCATTGTTCCCACGCAGTTAGCAGTCTAGCTTCGAATGCCCTGTTGACACCAATATCTAGCGGCTGGAGGTCTTTTGTCAATCCACCCGGAATGACGGCGAGTATTGAATTAAGCGCGTAAGCGTGTCTCTTACTGTGATGTTATGAGCTAGCAAATATAACAACTACACTACCCAGCATGCAACGATAGTTACGAGCATGCGCGGTAGCCCTGAGAAGCATTGTATGCTGGGAGTTAGAATGTGGTTATGAGCACGCTGTGAGTAAACGTTGAGAACTCAGTTAACACGCCTCGTCTGCATTATTTATAATTAGACAGACAACACACTTAATAGGAGCCATTTTGGGGTCTTTACATAAACACACAAATGGAAATGAAACGTCACATATCCCAGCATGCACCGCGCGCTTCTTCGTCATCCACTGTTCCCACGCAGTTAGCAGTCTAGCTTCGAATGCCCTGTTGACACCAATATCTAGCGGCTGGAGGTCTTTTGTCAATCCACCCGGAATGACGGCGAGTATTGAATTAAGCGCGTAAGCGTGTCTCTTAATGTGATGTTATGAGCTAGCAAATATAACAACTACACTACCCAGCATGCAACGATAGTTACGAGCATGCGCGGTAGCCCTGAGAAGCGTTGTTGTATGCTGGGAGTTAGAATGTGGTTATGAGCACGCTGTGAGTAAACGTTGAGAACTCAGTTAACACGCCTCGTCTGCATTATTTATAATTAGACAGACAACACACTTAATAGGAGCCATTTTGGGGTCTTTACATAAACACACAAATGGAAATGTAACGTCACATATCCCAGCATGCACCGCGCGCTTCTTCTTCTTCCGGGGGCGGGTGGTTGCTTACAGTACAAGAAGAAGCGCTTCCTGTTCTATGGGGGCGGGTGCTTACCTTGGCGGTTGCTTGCGTAGAAGAAGAAGCGCTTCCTGCTCTACCGGGAAAAAAGATGGCGGCTGTTTACCGAAGTTGCGAGAACGAAACTTTATGAAAATGAATCTTAATATTTATCCATATATAAAGCGCACCGGGTTAAAAGCCGCACTGTCAGCTTTTGAGTAAATTTGTGGTTTTTAGGTGCGGCTAATGGTGCGGAAAATACGGTACATAATAATAACCACGCTTCCCTTGTCTGCCGGCTTGATGACAATGTGTCTGTTCTTTTTCAGACTGCGGAGGGCCTCAGTTTTATACCGCGTCAGGTTGGGCGAGACCGCGAGGGCGCAGCCCGACCGGAGCGATGGGTGCTCATCCGCCAGGACCAGCGTCTGGAACTCTGGAGGTAGCAGTCCTGGTGAGGGCTTCCAGTCGGACCTCGGAGTGAAAGGTCGCGGCCTGAGGGCCTCTTGTTTTTCATAAAACACTGCAAGCTTGACACCCCTGTGGTATTCTTGCAGGTCGTATTTCCCCTGATGGTGCCACTCGGGACTGAGG